>NC_056745.1:20491921-20616921 GCF_019279795.1 Protopterus annectens
AGATCACCTCTGAGTAGGCGGTATGCAACCGAGTACAGCTGGAGTTTCTTCAGTCAAGCTGCATAGGGCATCTGTTTAAGGCCAGTGATTTTCTTGGTGAGGTACTTCTGTGGTCTTTCCAGCTGTTGCAGGTGTCTTGTAAGGTACATCCCAAATGTGGCATTGTACTCTATGATGGGTCTGATGAGTGATGAGTAGAGGGGCACAATGACCTCTTTTGATCTGGATGCAAACCCTTTTGTGATTAGGTGGGCCACATAGAAGGATTTTCTAACAACTTTAGCAATGTGATTGTCAAAGGAGAGGTTACTATCTACCTGGGTACCCAGATCCCTTATTACGTCTTCCATATTTAGGGGTCTACCACCTATGTGGTAGTTTGTGGGTACTTTGTTTTTTTCCAAAGGGGATGACTATGCACTTTCTGGCATTTAGCTTGAGGCCAATGTTTTGACACCAGGTATCTGTCTCAGGGATACCCTTTTGGAGGATGTTGGTGTCATCTGGAGAGTCACTTATAGCCCCTAGTTTGCAGTTGTCTGTGAACTTAGTCAGCCATAGTCCTCCTGTGCTAGCCTGTACCTCTGAGAAGTATATGCCAAAAGGGAGGGGTCCTAGGACTGAGCCGTGGGAAATGCCACTTGTAACCAGCTTAGAGTCAGACCTAGCTCCTGTAACTCTTACCATGTGGGTTCTGTCCGTGAGCCAGTTGGCAATCCATCTTGTGATGCAGGGGTTTATGTTTAGGCTGGTGAGCATGTCTATAAAACCTGAATGGGGAATGGTGTCGAAGGCCTTTGCAAGGCCTAGGTAGGCTGTGTGGACCACCTTTTCCTCATCTGTAGCCTTGATAACTGTCTCAGAAAAGTCCACCAGATTTAGTAGGCAATTTTCTGCCCTTAACAAAGCCGAACTGGGTAGTGTCCAGTGTTTGGAGGTTCCCAATGTCTCTGTTAATGCGATCCATGATGATGCACTCCATAGCCTTGCAGACCAAGCTAGTCAGGCTTATAGGGCAATAGTTCTCAGGGTCTGTTGTGGCTCCACCTTTGTGGAGCGGAATAACCGTTGCTGTGTGCCACTCTATGGGCACTTAGCCTGTGGAGATGCTGAGTTTGAACAGTGTGTTTAGGTGAGGGGTTAGTTCATTTTTGAGCTCATGTAGGATGCAGCCTGGGACACTGTCCAGTCCCATTGATGCTGTGTTTTTGGCTTTGGAAAGGGCTGTTTTAACCTGAGTGCCTGCAATTTCAGGGGCACTACATTCTTCAGGTATGATTATGGGCTCTTTTGGGGGTGAGAGGGGGTGAGGTTTGCACTGAACCTGTCTGCCAGGATGTTGGCAATATCGGTCGGTTCAGTGTATTTTGTGCCATTCTACACTAACTCCCAGCAGATCTGAGGATTGCTACTTAGATTCTTGACATAGCTAAAAAATGCCTTGTGGTTATCTTTGGAGTCCTTGGCAATTTTTCTTTCGAAGCTAGCCTTGGATGATTTTATGAGGGATTGTAGTTTCTTGCTGATACTGATCAGGGATGTCTTCCCTTCTTGGGATTTTACTCTTTTCTGTACTAGTTTCCTCCTTCTATTGTATAGCTTGTTTATGGCAGGGGTCCACCAGACTGGTTTCCTTTTCTTGGAGGAGTGAGTCTTGGTTTTGCTTGGGATAGCACAATCCATGCATTCATGTAGGTGCCCGTAGAGTGCATTTGGAAAGGATTTTGCAGCTTGGACAGTGTTATCCTTTAACATGGGGGCTTTGAAACTTTTCACCTCCGTCTTAAGTAACGTGAAGTTTGCTTTTGAAAAGTTGGTTTCTTTGACTGGGGGTAGGGCAGAATGTGGATATCCAGGGTGATTAGTTTATGGTCAGATCTAACCAGTGAGGGGTTGACCGTCGCCTATGTTGGTGATGACCAGGTCCAATATGTTGTCACCTCTGGTGGGGGTGCTGACCAGTTGATCCAGGATGTTAGAGTTTATAAATTTTAGGAAATGTTGGGCAAGGGAGTCCCAGTTAATGTTTGGGCAATTGAAATCACCTAATATCAGGGTGTTTGGTAGGACCTTTATGTCTCCCAGTGTTTCCAGAAATGCAGGATGAGGGTCCTGGGACATGGTGGGTGATCTGTACCAAGCTACAATTTCGATTGCAGTTTTGCCCATTGTTAGTTGCACGTGGATGATCTCTGAAGCATCGTGCTGTGCCACTAACCTGGAGGTATGGGTATCCTTGATGAATATGGATACACCCCTGCCTTTTGTATTTCAGTCCAGGTTCTGTGGCCGAAATGTATGGTATAAGTTGTAGCCTAGTAGTGCTGGGGTGCTCTCTGGAGCCTTAAACCAGGTTTCTGTTACTGCACATATATCGATTTTCTCCATACTGAGGAGTGCCTTGAGTGCGTGCATTTTGAGGTTTAGACTTCTGGCACTGAATAGCATTACCCTCAGTTTTTTGTTACTTGTGCTATTTATGGTGGTGGGTTTGTCTTTTGAGCCTTGCCTAAAAAAGGCACTATGGGGGTGGCAAGAGCTGTGGCCAGTATTCGAAAGCCTAAGAGTGACAGGTGCAAGCCGTCTCTAGTGAAGCAGCGTGGCTTGTCGAGCATGTCATCCCAGGCTGACAGACACTGGATCCCCTTTGAATGACACCAGAAGCTTAGCCAGTTGTTGAAATTGATAATTTTTTCTTTATACCATGGTATCATTCTTGGTGAGGGCAGAATGCTACTCAGGGTCAGGGTCATACCAGCCTAGGTTACATGATCAGAGAGCTCCTCCATGTCTCTTTTCATGTAGTCCTTGGAGGTACGGCTCAGATCATTCACACCAACATGAACGATGACAGAGTCATATTTGTACTTGTTCTGGAGTGACGTGAGTGCTTGTGTTATGTGGCGGATCCTGGCACCCAACAGGCAGCTAACAGTAATCTTCTCCTTATTCAGCCTAGTGAGTGGGACATTAGTGTGCCTGACTATAGAGTCACCTATTACTAGTATGTTGGGTATGTTATTTTGCCTTAACGGCTGTGATTGCGTGGCACACTGGTTTTGTGAAGTATGTGTTTCATGGTTTGTGTTGGGGGTGGAGGTTGCTTGGATGTCTGCTTTGGAGGTCCCTGTTGCTTTTACAGATTTTTATTTAGAGCCGCCGAGTATGTTTTCATGTATTTATGTGTGTTTTTTGCCGGTGCTGTTTTCATAGGTCTACGCGAGACTGGTGGTGTGATGCAAGTAATTCCCTTCTCCTCTTGACTGCCTGGTCCAGTCTTGGGTTGAGAGAGCTTAGCCTCCAGTTTGGCTGTATAATTGCATCTCTTGCATGAATTAGTGTTTGGTGGTAGGAGGAGGGTTGTCTGTTTACATGAGGCAGTTGTAACATTGCCTCAAAATGCCCAGATTCACCAGTTGGACTGGAGAGTACACTTGAAACTGCCCTTTGGACATGTCTGGATAGGTACAGTGAACTGTTTAACTGGTTGGCTGGTGAGGTCGAATAGAGAGCCTTGTCCTTCTCTACAGCATAGTGTGGGGCTCTAGTGCTAAGGTTTATTAGTGCTTGCTATGAGTTTTGAGCAAGTGCCAGGCTGAGAAGTGATTGGTTTGAGTGCTTAAGTTGAAAGTTTGTCTAGTTCCAAGAGAAAAATTGAAGAGCAGACTTTGTGGAGCCAGGAATAGTTATACCCCAGCTAACTGGCGCTGCCCGGTGCGCAGAACCGCGCTAATGTGGGTTTTATAGCAGGGAAATGAAAGAGATAGAAATTAGCCCAAAATGGCCAATAAACTACTAACTTCTGGGCTGGAACCACTCCTCCAGGCACAGACAGGCTGCTCAAAGCTCCCCTCTCTCACAGGTGAACAGAGAACTTCCTTCTATCCAAGTAAGGTATGGGCAAACACAGAGATTTGTAACACAGCCCTGAATTCAGCACTAACCTGAAAACTGGACTATACTAGCTTAGAAAGGCGGGAAAACAAGTATTTTTTTGTTTTTTTTTTTTTTTTCAGAAAATAAAGTGGATACAATCAAAAAATACTTTAAATGCAGAGAAATGGATATCACACTTGAGTGTGAAGCCTACAACAGTTAAACAGGTAATTTAAACACAAAAATGACTTTGGTAAAGTGCAGGCAGTAAAAGAAGTACACTATGTAGCTGAAACAAGCTTTTTAAATCACAGAAACTCTAAAAAATTGGGGTTTTAAGCGGAATTAGCTAAAGGCAGTAAGAAATTGCAGAAAAATGATATTTAATCACTCCAAAGTCTCTCTTTTGTCTCTCTACTGCTGTAGAACTCTGCAGGGCACCAGGCAGGAGCTTGCTGAGCTGTTTACAAGCACAAAATCCTTGCAAATGCAGGTTTTATAACAGGGAAATGAAAGGGATAGAAATTAGCCCAAAATGGCCAATAAACTACTAATTTCTGGGCTGAAACCACTCCTCCAGGGACAGATAGGCTGCACAAAGGTCCCCTCTCTCACAGGTGAACAGAGAAACTTCCTTCTATCCAAGTAAGGTATGGGTAAACACAGAAACTTGTAACACAGCCCTGAATTCAGCACTAACCCGAAAACTGGACTATACTAGCTTAGAAAGGTGGGAAAACAAGTATTTTGTTTTTTTGTTTTGTTCAGAAAATAAAGCAGATACAATCAAAATAAACTTTAAATGCACAGAAATGGCTATCACACTTGAGTGTGTAGCCTACAACAGTTAAACAGGTAATTTAAACACAAAAATGACTGTTAAAGTGCAGGCAGTAAAATAAGTACAATATGTAGCTGAAACAAGCTTTTTAAATCACTGAAACTCTAAAAAATCAGCGTTTTAGGTGGAATCAGCTAAAGGCAGTTGTCCTTACCTTCTGGGAATGCAGCCTTACCTTCCATTACTTTCCTGGAATGGAGCTTTCTCATAATCTTTAACTTTTAGGATTATAACCACAATGGTATTCTTTAGTTGCCCTCATGTCTTGTCATGGAACAGCAGTTGTCTTCATGTCAAATCTTGGGAGTCTGGCAGAAAATAGCCTGGTGATTTCTGATGGGGCGGATGTCAGCTTTGTCCACACCATGGGTCAGTAGACGTGGGCCTCTTCATTTTCATTTCTTATAGACGTGGTCAAGTGTTGTGACACTAATGCATTGCTCCATATCTCGGTACAAGTTACAGCCACATCACAAGCTGGTGCTTCTAGCCTTTTTTGCAGTAGCTACAGCAGTCACCATATCCTACCCTTAGGGAAAAGAGTTGTTCTGCAATGTTTCCAGCCCTGTAGTGACCTAAGTCCATTTGTTGGCCTAAGAAATCCTAAATCAGTGCCCATGGACCACCTTAGGGTGATGAAGGCACTGAAATTTGAGGAATGTGAGTCTAAAAGTTTTAACTGATTAGGGAGCTGTAATGTACAGATTTGTCTTCTGTTAGAGGACAACCACAGTGAAAATTGAAAATGAAGTATGTTAAAGTAATACACTGTTGTAAGGAGTAATTTGTAATTTACTCACAAGTGAGAGCACCATTTTTCTCAAGGGTGTATCCCATGTTTTCCCTCCCTGATATATTATTTGTGGTACAGAGTGCATTGTGATGAGAATGTTTACTCTGGTGGTATCTTTAGAGTGCCCTCACTGACCTACTGGGAGAGCACTATGATTTCCTAGCCGTTTTATCTCTGCCAAAATCATGTGTGTTTGTTTTTTGCAGTGATGTCCTTTGAGGTTTGGATATCATCCGCATTTCCATAGAAGGCATGTTTGAATGTTAGACATGAACGAATAGCTTACCTGTTGCCTTTGTTATGAGTGAGAATTGTAGTTTTAACTCTCAGTTTGTAGTCAGGGCTGAAGATGGTCATCTATGACTCCTAACTTACATATGTAAAAAACATTAGCTACAGTCAGAGCGTACATGTAAAATGTTTTCCTGAAGCTGTAGCTAAAACAAGTGACCTGCTTAATTACTTTATTTTTGTTTTGTTAAGTCACAAAAGTCTGAGATGCGCTGACTTCATTCTATAAAGGAATAAATCTGTGACTGTGTTGCACATAACCTGGGTTTGAGGAGCGACCTGGTAGCTGAAAGAGCACAATGGGTTAATGGGGGGTGGGGGGTGGGAGGTGTGTGGTGTGAAAGAAGAGCAATAATTCTCAGGTCGCACTTTGATTATTTAGCCTTACAACAACAACAACACCTTTACAGCAAAGTTCCACCACCAGCAAGATAGTCCAGGAATGAAAAATGCAGGCCAAGAAGAGCTTCCAGTAGTTTAATAAAACACAGCAAAACTGACAAGATTGAGTGCTTTCGTATATTAATACTTCATCAGAATCTGTTATAAAAGCACAAACACCAAGTTTAAATACCCCTCCCTATAATCACATGACAGTTTGGATCATGAGTGCACTCACTTGTAGAAAACAGCATGCCTTAAAGCAACATGTTACAAGTTCAAACTTAAAAAATGTTATGTTATCTATTAGTTTTCAAATATAAAATAAAAATAAAAATAATCGTTGCCCAAGAAAAAAGTTGTTTTATATATATAGTATGTTGAAATGCACAGAACAACAGCATCTGGCTACACAGTATAAGATTTAAGTTTTAAAACGCAACACATTCTAATGAAGTATTTTTATGCGAAAGCACTCAATCTTGTCAATTTTGCTGTGTTTTATTAAACTACTAGAAGCTCTTCTTGGCCTAGATTTTTCATTCCTGGACTATCTTGCTGCTGTGGAACTTTGTTGGATTTGGTCTTTGTTATTTTGATTCTACAGCAAAGTTGTACAATCTCAACCTGAACACAGACTGCAAGTGAGCAAGCGCCATGTACTTTATATATATATATACTCACCAGACTGAATAAGGAGAAGGTCACAGTAAGCTGCCTGTCGGGCTAGAATCCACATAGCATGCACTCAAGTCTCTCAACAGCAGGTACAAATATGACTCAGTCATTGTCCACGCTGGTGTAACGACCTGAGACGCAATCCTCCTTGGACTACATGAAAAGAGACATTGAGGAGCTCTCTGATTATGTAGCCCAGGCAGGTATGACCCTGACCTTGAGCAGTATCCTACCTTCACCAAGAATAATGCCACAATACAGAGATAAGATGATCAACTTTAACAATTGGCTTAAACACTGGTGTCATTCAAAGGGGATCCAGTGTCTGTCTGCCTGGGATGACATGCTGGACAAGCCACGCTGCTTCGCGAAGGCGGCTTGCACCTGTCACCCTGGGATTCGGATATTGGCAAAGGCTCTTGCCACCCCCATAGTGCCTTTTTTAGGCAAGGCTCAAATTCTAAACCTACCACCCTAGAACATAAAAAAGGAAAAAAACTATGGGTAATGCTGCTCAATGCCAGAAGTCTAAATCTCAAAATGCATGCACTCGAGGCCCTTCTCAGTATGGAGAACATCGATGTCTGTGCTGTGACAGAAACCTGGTTCAAGGCTCCGAGAGCACCCCAGCTATCAGGTTTTACCTCATATCATGCGTTCCGCCCCAAAATCCGGATAATACCAAGAAAGGAGGAGGGGTATCCATATTCATCAAGGACACCCACACCTCAAGACTGGTGGCAACGCACGATGCATCGGAGACCATCCAGGTGCAATTAACCATAGGCAAGACTGCTCTGCAAATTGTAGCATGTTACAGGCCACCCTCACAAACTCAGGAACCTCACATGGCCTTCCTGAAAACACTAGAGGGATAAATGTATCACCAAACACCATCATACTAGGTGACTTCAATTACCCTAATATAGACTGGGAACACTACTCAAGCCCAAACACCCTAGCCCAAAAGTTCCTGGAATTCATAAATTCAAATGCCATGGAACAACTAGTCACCATCCCCACAAGAGGAGACAACATACTTGATCTCATCATCACGAACATGGGAGCACAATGTTCAACACCGGAGGTGTACCCCTCACTGGTGAGATCAGACCACAAACTAATCTCGCTGGAGGTCCTCATCCCACCCCACCTGAAATAAAAAGACCATAGTAAAGAACTTCTCAAAGCAGACTTCACACTTCTAAAGACTAGTGTGGTCTCCTTTAAGGCCCCGAGCGGTGGAAAACAGTACTCAAGCCGCTGAATCACTTACAAATGCCTTCTACCAGCACCTACAGGACTGCATGGATAAGGCAATCCCAAACAAAACAAAGACTCTTTGTACCAAAGGCAAGCGTCCAGTCTGGTGGACCCCAGCCATAAACAAACTCTACAACAAAGGAGGAAGCTACTACAAGATAGAGCAAAATCCTTAAAAGGTAAGACACCCTTGATCACTATAAGTAAAAAACTAAGAGCTCTCATAAAATCTTCCAAAGCAAATTCGAGAGAAAAATAGCTAAAGACTCAAAAGACAATCATAAGGCTTTCTTTAGCTATGTTAGAAACCTGGGAGGAAACTCCCAGATATGCTCAGAGCTAGTTCAAAATGATGTGAAGATTACTGATCCTACAGACATTGCCAACATACTGGCTGACAGGTTCAGTGCAAACTTCTCCCCTCCCCAAAGGAGGGATATCTATACCAAACGATTGCAGCCCCCATACATCTCCAGCGCCCAAGTGAAAACTGCTCTCCCCAAAGCAAAAACACAGCATCCATGGGACCTGATGGTGTCCCCGGCTGTGTGCTCCATGAACTCAATGAGGAATTAAACCCACAGCTAGGACAGCTGTTTAATCAAAGTCTTACCTCTGGATCACTCCAGGAGTGGCGCACTGCAACTGTGGTACCACTTCACAAAGCGGTGCCTCCACCGACCCTGGAAATTACCGGCCCATTAGTTTGACAAGCCTTATCTGCAAAGCCATGGAGAGGATCATAATGGACCTCATAAATAAAGACATAAGGAATTTGCAGACTTTGGATCCAACCCAGTTTGGCTTTGTCAAAGGCAGATCATGCCTTTTAAATTTGGTTGACTTTTTCGAAACAGTCACCAAAGCCATTGATGAGGAAAGGCAGTCCATACAGCCTACCTCGATCTGGCTAAGGCCTTGATACAATACCCCACTCAGGTATCATTGAAAACTCATCAGCTTAAATGTCAACCCATACATCACAAGATGGGTTGCAAACTGGCTGAGTGACAGAACCCACAGGGTCAGAGTTGCTGGCGCCATGTCAGACTCAAAGCCTGTAACAAGTGGTGTCCCACAGGGCTCAGTCCTGGGCCCACTCTTGTTTGGCATCTACTTCTCAGTACAAGCAAACACAGGAGGGTTATGGCTGACCAAGTTTGCAGATGACTGCAAACTGGCCATAGTAGAAAACACATCTGACACAGATATCCTTCAGAAGGGTCTCACAGAAGCGGATAACTGGTGCCAGAGCCACGCCTAAAGTTAAATGCCAAAAATGCATAGTCATACCCTTGGGAAAAACAAGGTTACCCTAGCTACCAAATAGGTGGCAATCCACTGAGCGCAGAAGAAGTTATCAGGACCTGGGGACCCAGGTTGATAGTAGTCTGTCATTCGACACCCATGTAGCTAAAGTAGTTAGGAAGACCTTCTACATTGCCCACCTTATCATGAAGGGTTTCTCATCTAGATCAAGGGAGGTCATAGTCTCCCTTTACTCATCACTCATCAGACCTATGATTGAGTACAATGCCCCATTCGAATGTATCTGACCCGACACTTGCAGCAGCTGGAGAGGCCACAAAGTTCCTCACCAAAAGGATAAAGGGTCTCAAAAATCTGTCCTATGCTGCCCGACTGAAAGAACTCCGGCTCTACTCAGTCGCTTACCGCTTGGTCAGAGGTGACCTTTGCCTAACATACAAGGCCATGTCAAACCCAGATTTGATGAATATGCTTCACCTCAAAAATCCAGATCCATCAGAGCCACAAGGGCGGAGACTTAAACCTGGACACGACTATTAATAGGGCGTGCTGGAGGATAGATTCATCACCCAAAGACTCCTATGCTGTGGAACAGAATCCCGGTACATGTGAGGCAGAGCACCTCACTGGCCTTGTTCAAGAGAAATCTTGACCAATGGATGGGAGATCGCAGATATACCCCAGGGATTTCCTCAGTGTCATTGCTCGACAGAGGCACAGCAAAATAATGGGTTTAGTTCCCCGTACTAAAGGGGTGGCGTAAGCCACAAAACGATGGGCTAGGCTTGTAAATGCCCTCGGGCAGATAGCCTAGTATGAACCTATGAACCTATGAACCTATATATATATATATATATATATATATATATATATATATATATATATATGATATATATATATATATATATATGGGTCTACTTTGTTTCATTGAATCTGATTTCACTGAATTTCATTTCACCCTGACCACATTGCTAAAAACACAAATTACTGAAAACTCATTTCACTGAACTGAACTTAGAATATATGGCACTGTGTAGAGTACTGTAAGGCAAGTAAAAGGTATATGCCCTGGCACTGTGTAGAGTACTGTAAGGCAAGTAAAAGGTATATGCCCTTTTCCCCACTCTAGTGTTTTGAGGGCTGTGCAGGTACAGGTGTCACACAGATTTTTTTAGATTGGTCTTAAAATTGGAAAGGTTGCTGATATGTTTAAGGGATAAGGGGATAGAGTTCCAGGAGTGGCTACATACCTGGAATAGGGAGAGGTTCCTGCTAACAGATGGGGATTGTAGGTACTGAGGACCATTTTTTTTCGAAGTGACCCAGCAGGGGCATATGTGTGCAATAAGCCTAGTAGGGCTTTGCTTTACTCTGGGTTGTATATTAATTTGTGGAGTCGGACTAATTGGGTGTAAGTGAGTCACTTGGGTAATTCATGCCAGTCAAGCTGTTTTAGGGCTAAGCAGTGATGGGTTCTGATTGATGAATTTGTGGCAAATGTTGCTATTTTATTCTGGTTTATTTTGCATGGAAGCCTGAAGGTTAAGCAGTTCTGGGCAGTCATTTAGTAAAATGAGTGTGATGAATAGGCCAGTAGTTTCATGGATGAGTCAGTTAAGTAGATATTTTTTTGTTCTATAGTGTCTCTAATTTTGGGGTAATTTTTTGGTGACCTGTTGCACATGCAAGTCAAATTTCAGGCTATCATCAATTGTCATGCATAGTAGCTGATGATTCTACTGGGATGTCATCAGAGGCTGTTATTGAGAAATATTATTTGAAGTATGTAAGGGCTTTTGGGAAGAACAATAACAGCTTTTTTTTTTTTTTTTTGAGATTGTGTAGAAGCTGTGGGTTGTTTAGTCAGCTTTCAGTGGGTTACTGGCAGAACAGATTAATGCAGCGTCATCTGCATATTGTTTAAAGAGAAATACACAGCAGTGTGATGAACTGGTGGTGAACGTTACTACCTTCACCAGTGTGCAAATCTACTGGCTGATAAATTTAGATCAAACCTCACTCCACACCCCGCACCTCCACCAGGTGAAATCCCCTCCAACATACTTCCTCCAGGTATAAGCAGGGACCAGGCACTGGCAGCACTCACTAAAGTTAAGCTTACTGCCTCCATGGGCCCTGACAAAATCCCCTGTTGCCTCCTGAACAGTTTAAAATACAACCTATCAGGACCACTTGATGCACTAATCAACTACAGCCTTGAAACAGGCTATGTTTCAGGTGAATGAAAGACCACAAACGTCATTCCTCTCCATAAGAGCAAACCATCAAACCAATCGAGGGAACTACAGACCAATCTGTCTAACAAGTCTGATATGCAAAGTCATGGGATGAATTATTATGGAAACAATAAACAAGGGCATTGGCAACCTACAGACATTGGATCCATCCCAGTTTGGCTTTGTTAAGGGAGACCTGGTTAGCTTCTTTGAGAGGGTCTCCAAGGCAATGAATGAGGGTAAAATAGTGCATACTGTGGATCTTGACCTGGCCAAAGCATTTGATTTAATACATAACTTCCTGGACTACCAGCTGTCTCACAGACAGGATCCAGGAAGTCAAACTTGGTGAGACCACCTTCACCAAGAGACAAGTCACCAGTGAAGTATTCCAGGGTTCAATACATGCTTCTCAGAAGTTAAGGCTAGACTGTAAATTGGGAGTTATTATACATAACCCGCAAGATACCAACATCTTGCAAGAGGGTTTAACACAGGCAAATGATTGGTGCCAAACCCATGACCTAAAACACAATGGTAAAAATGCATTATGATACCCTTTAGGAAGCTGTCAATCCAAATTAATTACTCCATTGATACAGCACCCATAAGAGTTGACCCAGTAATAGGGAATTCGGGAACATATGTAAACAGCAATCTGGCCTTTGAGCAACACGTAGCGAAGATAATAAGAAAATCATTCTAAGTCATCCAACTTATAGCTAAGGTTATGGCATCCAGGTCCAAGGAAGGATTAGTACCACTGTACTCAGCCCTTATCAGACCTGTCAGTGAATACAGGTCCCCCTTTAGCATGTATCTAACCAGACTTTTGCAACAGTTGGAACATCCACAAAAGTTTCTCGCCATTTCACACTGAGCTAATTGGAGGAAGGGCACAGAGCAAACCCTGATATGAGATATATAACATTAAATATCCTATTTTTTGCTTATTTTTATTAGTCATTTATAGCACTTTTATTGTTGGCTGCATACTTTTCTAGCTATTTTCACTGTGTGTGAGGTATTAACTGGAAATTTTCTACATTTGTTAAGCACCTGTTTGGGTTTGTTTGTTCTGATTTTTGTCTGCCACCTTCCCTCCCTATTGGTAGCCTGTTCTTATACTTGGTGGCTTTGCAGTTGCCCGCCCCTACTGTAAATTTGATCTGGGACACTCCTCCCAGTTTAGTGTCATTATCTCATTCTACCTAGTACAGGGAGAACATTTGAGAAGGCCAACCCACTTAGTTCTTAACCTTGAGTTATCTTCTGCACCACACTACACTCATCACATAGACCCTCAAAACCTACACCACCAAAACACACACATAGAAACACAAAACACATACCTACATTTGCAGAGGCTCTCAATAAAAATCTGCCCAAGCAACAGGGACCTCCAAAGCAAAAACGCAAGCAACCTCCACCCCCCCCAACACAACCCAAATGACACATAGCCCACAAACTCAGTGTGCCACTCAACCACAGCCCATAGGGCATAACAACGTACCCAACACTTTAGTCATAGGTGATTCTATAGACAGAAGCACTGATGTTCCACTCACCAGGCTAAACAAGGAGAAAGTTGCTGACAGCTGCCTGTTGCGTTCCAGGATCCGCCACATAATGCACGCAATCAGGTCACTCCACAACAAGTACAAATATGACTCTGTCATTGTCCATGTTGGTTTGAATGACCTGAGATGTACCCCCCTGGACTACATGAAAAGAGACATGAAGGAGCTGCCTGATCTTGTAGCCCAGTCCAGTATGACCCTGACTCTGAGTAGCATCCTGCCATCACTCAGAATGATAGCGTAGCCTGGTAGCCTGTTCTTATACTTGGTGGCTTTGCAGTTGCCCACCCCTACTGTAAATTTGATCTGGGACACTCCTCCCAGTTTAGTGTCATTATCTTATTCTAACTAATACAGGGAGAACATTTGAGAGGGCCAACCCACTAAATTCTTAACCTTGAGTTATCTTCTGCTCTTCCTTACTCCTTTTCCACTTTACAAAAAATAAATAAATAAATAAAAACAAATTCCTAAGCTTGTTTCCTGCCTTTCCTATAAGTAGCCTAGTCCAGATACAGATTTGCTGTATCCAGGACTGTTTGTAAGCTTCTGAGCCCCCACCGCTTAGCTAGGGTTAAACTATTCCTGGCTCCATAAAGTCTGTTCTTCAAATTTTCCCTTAGAACTAACCAGTTTTTTTTTTTTTAGTTTTAGCACTCAAATCTGTTTCTTTGAGCTTAGCACTTGTTCAGAACTCATTATAAGCAGGAAATAAGCTACAAATTACTGCAGCCCTCAACTTTCCTCACTTGTCTAGAGGAAAACAGGTTTTAGTACTTGATAAATGAGCACCCATCCAGGCATGTCTAAGGGTCATCTCCCGGTGTTTTCTCCTGTCTACCTGATGAGTCTGGGCATCTTGGGGCAATGCAGCAATTACCTCATGTACACAGACAACCCTCTCCTCCTACCACCCAACACTAGAACCAGTGAGAGGTGCACTTATATAGCCAAACTGGAAACAAAGCTCTCTTCACCCAAGACTGGACTAGACAGTCAAGAGAAAAGGGTAAACACTTGCACCACACTACACTCATCACATAGTCCCTCAAAACCTACACCACCAAAACACACACATAGAAACACAAAACACACACCTACATTCACAGAGGCTCTCAATAAAATCTGCCCAAGCAACAGGTACTTCCAAAGCAGAAATGCAAGCAACCACCACCCCCTAACACAACCCAAATGACACATAGCCCACAAAGTCAGTGTGCCACTCAACCACAGCCCATAAGGCATAACAACGTACCCAGCACTTTAGTCATAGGTGACTCTATAGTCAGGCACACTGATGTTCCACTCACCAGGCTAAACAAGGAGAAAGTTAATGTCAGCTGCCTGTCGGTGTCAGGATCTGCCACATAATGCACGCACTCAGGTCACTCCACAAAAAGTACAAATATGACTCTGTCATTGTCCATGTTGGTGTGAATGACCCGAGACGTACCTCCCTGGACTACATGAAAAGAGACATGAAGGAGCTCTTTGATCTTGTAGCCTAGTCAGGTATAACCCTGACCCTGAGTAGCATCCTGCCATCACTCAGAATGATACCACAGTACAAGGACAAAATGACTGACTTCAACAATTGGCTAAGCTACTGATGTCATTCTAAGGGGATCCAGTATCTGTCTGTCTGGGATGACATGATTGATAGACCATGATGCTTTGCCAGATATGGCCTGCATCTGTCGCCCTTGGGATTCTGGATACTAGCTAAGGCTGTTGCCACCCCTATAGTGCCTTTTTAGGCAAGGTTCAAATGACAAACTCACCACTGTAACAGGTACAAGCAAGCAAAATCTGAGGGTAATACTATGCAATGCTAGAAGTCTAAACCTCAAAATGCACTCACTCGAGGCACTCCTTAAAATGGAGAACATCGACATCTGTGCAGTGACAGAGACCTGGTTCAAGGCTCCAGACAGCACCCCTGCATTACCAGGCTATAATTCATACCACACCTTTTGGCCACCTAACCTGGACTGAAACACTAAAGGCAGAGGTGTGTCCATATTCATTAAGGATATCCACACCTCCAGGCTAGTTGCTCAGCATAATGCATCTGAGATTATTCAAGTGCAACTAACTCTAGGCAAGACCGCAGTCCAAATTGTAGCTTGCTAAAGATCCCCCACCATGCCCCAGGATTCCCACTGCTCATTTCTTGATACACTGGAAAATATTAGGGTACAACCTAACACCCTACTAATGGGCAATTTCAACTACCCCACCATTAACTGGGAAAACTACTCATGTACCAACTCTTTTGCTGAATGTTTTCTGGAATTCATAAATTCCAATGCCTTGGATCATCTTATCCACATCCCCACCAGGGGCAGCAATATCCTAGACCTGGTCATTACCAACATGGGCAACTGGTGTTCCACACCAGAGGTCAATTCCTCGTTGGTTAGATACGACCACAAGCTAATCACCCTAGACATCCACATCCCGCCCCCACCCCCCATTAGGGAAACCACAGTAAAAAATTTCTCCAAAGCCAACTTCACGCTTCTTAAGTGGCAAACTTCACGACACCCATGCAGATGGACAATAGAGGTACGACTGCTGAATCCTACACAAATGCACTTTATAAGCACTTACACGAGTGCGTGGATCGTGTAATCCCTAACAGAACCAAGATGCTATCCTCCAAAAAAAGGAAGCCAATCTGGTGGTCCTCTGCCATAAACAAACTCTAAAACAGAAGAAAGAAACTGTTGCAAAAAAGAGTAAAATCCCATGATTGGAAGAACTCCCTGGTCAGCCTCAGTAAAAAGCTGAGATACCTCATAAAATCCTCCAAAGCTAATTATGAAAACAAAATCACCACTGATTCTAAAGACAACCACAAAGCATTCTATAGCCATGTCCAGAATCTCAATGGCAACATTCAGATCTGCTCTGAGTTACAGCACAATGGCATTAAATATACAGAACCAACTGATATTGCCAACATCCTGGCAGATAGGTTCAGTGCTAACTTTACCCCTGTCTCACCCCCTAAGGGGTAATATCTCTATACCAGAAGAATGCAAAGTTCCTGTAATCATGGCTGCACAGGTAAAAACCACACTCTTTAAAGCCAAGAACACAGCATCCATGGGACATGACAACATCCCAGTCTGCATTCTACACAAACTACAGAATGAACTGGCACCTCACCTAAGTACCATGTACAATCATAGCCTCACCTCAGGCTTTGTGCGCACTGAATGGTTCACAGCGACGGTTATCCCACTCCACAAAAGGGGAGCCACCACAGATCCCAGGAACTACCACCCCATTAGCCTGACGAGCCTGGTCTGCAAGGCTATGGAACGTATCATCATGAAACTTATAAACAATGACATTGGTAATCTCCAAACTCTGGATCCCACCCAGTTTGGGTTTGTAAAAGGCAGATCATGTCTTCTAAACCTGATAGACTTCTTTGAAGTGATCACCAAAGCTGTAGATGAGGGTAGGGTGGTTCACACAACCTATCTAGATCTCGCCAAGGCTTTTGACACCATCCCCCACTCTGGAATTATAGATAAACTCACTAAACTAGGTATAAATCCCTATGTCACAAGATGGGTTGTTAACTGGCTCACTGACAGAACCCATACTGTGAAAGTAGCAGACTCCAAATCCAACTTCAGACCAGTGACAAGTGGAGTACCACAGGGTTCAGTCCTGGGTCCTCTCCTGTTTGGTACCTACTTCTCAGAAGTACAGGCTAACACAGAAGTTCCTTGGCTAACGAAGTTTGCAGATGACTGCAGACTAGGAGCCATAATCGAAACTCCTCTAACGATGTGGACATCCTACAAAAGGGCCTCACTGAGACAGATGCCTGGTGTCAAAGCCATGGCCTCAAGCTCAGTGCCAAAAAGTGCATTGTCATCCCGTTTGGTAAAAACTCTGTACCCATGAACTAGCACATAGGGGGTAGTCTACTTAACACCGAAAGTGTGATAAGAGACCTTGGGACACAGGTGGACATTAGTCTCTCCTTTGATAATCACATAGCCACAGCAGTCAGGAAATTCTTCTATGTTTCACACCTCATCACAAAAGGTTTCTCATCCAGGAAAAAAGAGGTCATTGTTCCCCTCTACTCGTCACTCATTAGACCCATTATAGAGTACAATGCCCCTTTTGATATCTACTTCACAAGAAATCTACAACAACTAGAAAGGCCGCAGAAATACCTCATAAAGAGGATTACTGGCCTCAAACAGATGCCCTACACAGACCGTCTCAAAAAACTCCAGCTTTACTCCGTCGCATATCACCTACTCAGAGGTGATCTCTGCCTAACATACAAAGCTATGTCAAACCCAGAGCTGTTGGACATACTCCACTTAATGAAATCCCAATCCCTCTGAGCTACACACTCTAGGGACCTAAACCTTGTCACCACAATAAACAGAACATGCTGAAGGGAGAGATTCCTGTCCCAGAGACTTCCCATACTCTGGAACAAACTACCTATCTATATCAAACAAAGCTCCTCATTAGCACTCTTCAAGAAAAATCTTGATGATTGGATGGGAGATAGGAAATTCACCCCAGAGATCACTTCTGTGACTCTGCTCAACAAGGGCACAGGAAAATAATTGTCTTGGGTGGTGAAAGCCAGGGTACCTTTTGGCTAGGCTTATATAGGCCCTAGAGCCAATAGCCTAGTACCTATCTATGAACCTATGAACCTAAGAGAATTCAGGACATGAATGCCCTGTCCTACATTGATTGCCTAAAGGCTCTGTCACTGTATTCAATCTCCTACATGTTGCTGAGAGGGGATCTTTACTTGGCTTACAGGGCTTCCTCATACCCAGCCCAGTTGGACCTGTTGCATATGCACAAAACAAACTCCACTAGAAACACTAGATCCATGAAAATGAACCTCACTTGTGACAGACACAGAACTTGCTGAAAGACCGATTTGTGTCTCAAAGGATTCCCATACTATGGAATAGGATCCCCATCTATGCAAAACAGAATTAATCACCAAGTCTATTCAAATAAAACTTTGACAATTGGATGGAAAATTGTAAATTTACCCCTGGTTTGACCATCATGTCCCTTATGGATCAAGGCCATGAATAAAAAAGATTTTTTTCTAACTAACACCTCCTACAAATCCATAGTTACCTCTCTACTAACATGCCCCCCATATAAAAGCCCATGAGACTCTGGGACCAAAATGGTTTGGTGTGCTCAGCTGTTAGCCTCGTAACAACCTATGAGCCTTATTCATAAGTACAGTTGGGCAGCTGCATACACTCTCCTTGTTATAATTGATAGCTTAACCAAAAAAAAAGACAAAAAAAAAAAAAAACATTTGGAGTGACAGATAAAATAGAGGACATCTGATTAGTACTGATTAGACTGTATGAAATCACAGAACAGTTTTATGGGTTCAGTTTTAAATAATTTCAATTTCAAATCTACATCAAAGATAATGTTTGCAGTTTATAACGACATAACAGAAAAGACCTTAACCTTATAATCACCCATGACAATAAACGGTTATGTCATGAATAGTCATTAACATCCCCTGCAGATTTCATCTGAGAAGGGAAACAGCAATTTATTTCATATAACAGATTGTGGGACTGTGCTACATATGCTTATATTAAATTGTACCAGACAGACTCAACTCTCTACTGACAGACAGACTGTTCTGGGGGGTGGTCTGTTTGTCAGGCCATTGACATGCCGACTTTACATTCGCTGTTGTATGTCATTGTGGCACAGTTTGTCAGGCATGACCTCTGTTATGTCACACAACACAAGAATCTGAAACCTTGACTAGAGGGCCATCAGTGTGGAGAATTCTTTAAGACAAAACTGTGAACGATGTATCTTCCTCATGCTACACGTGATGGAGCATCTGCACCGTAGTCATACGTAACCGTCAGTGACATCGCTGTGTTGTGCTATGAAGCCTGTATAAATGAGTCTATTGCAGAGGACTACGATTCCTGTTTCATAAAGAAATGAGTAACTGATTTATGCTGAACTGCTTTATACACGTTGTAAAGTGTATTAGTCATTTTCTGCAACCTTTACTGAACAGTGTATTCCATCACCCATTATGGTATAGATGTATGTTTTGTTTCTAAAGTTGTTTCTGGTTTTGATGCTTTATTTTCTACTGTCTGCTAATTTTTACTAAATTAGAGAAGTTTCATGTGATACTGTTGGAGATATCTATCACAGTTTTGCATTTAGTAGGAAGAAATATTCCTGGAAAACAAGAAAAAATATTTCCTCAGAATTATAGTCACTTTTGCAGTATTTTCAGCCCTGTGACATACTATAAATTAATTCTGAAACCAAGGCATTATACCTACAGTAGCAGTCTGACCATAAGTCTTTGCTTCAGTCTGAGTCTATTAAGTCTGCACTCAGCAAAGAAAACTAGTAGCCCATGTATTTGTGTAGTTGATTAGGTATCTGGCTATTGCAGAAGTATGCTGCTCCTTTATCCAGACTTTTCTTCATGTGCAGTACTAGTGAGGAGGTTACAGCTCCATGAAAGTTAGCATGGAGCTGGGGAGGCAAAATGTTGTCCTTTAAAATAAAATTAACAATATCTTTCAAACAGTATAGTATGAGTCTGTGAGAAGAATGCAGTTGTCCACCTAGTCCATTAGATTGTTATTTAAATTTGTGTTAACAATTCTCTAAATTACATTAATGTTATCCACTATGTGAACATAGATAAAGAATTAAATGTTTAATGCAAGGAAGCCCTGAGAGTGCATTTTAACTCTGCAGTATCTGTGTTCTTTGTAATCCAGGGTATAACATCCCAATGGAACAACTATTACTGCTTCTTATAAAGCCTGATGAACTGTCGTGTGCTGTTATGGAAGAAGGTATGAACATGCTTCAGATGAAAAATTCTGATTTTAGTCCCATCGGTAAGTACACAAATGAAAGATTTGGGTTTTCAGCTCATATGTGTAGTAGCATTTCTGAAATGTTGTTGTTGTTGTGTCTTTCGGCTTTTCCCGGTTAGGGGTCGCCACAGCGGAACTCCATTCCGCTAATGATTGGCAGTAGATTTTTATGTGCCGAGTTGCCGGCCCTGACGCACAACCTTCAACGAAGGTATGCCCATTCACGCATGTCTCCACACAGAAGACACTCTAGCTGAGAATCGAACAGGACAATGTATTAGTGTGAGGCGACAATGCTACCGCAGCACCACCACATATCATTTTTGAAATGTAAAAGGTTGAAATTGATATGATATTCCATTTTTTTATGAAGGTACAAAATACAAATGGCAAATCTTCATGAATATCTTGGTCTTAGAACAAATCTGTGATTAAACTTAAGTTGACTAACATATCAAAATCATATAAATTATTGAATTTTATTTCCAGCATTTGTTGAGAAAATATGCATGCATATCATAATTATGTTACACACTTAGGATTTGGAAGTCTACTGCAGTACAGGAGTCTAGGATTTGTTGGCAGATAAAAATCATATGAAACAAGTAAACTGCCCATTTCACTACTTACTAGATACTTTTTATTAAAATCTTTTTTACCCCAAAAGAAGTAACATTGAACTATGCTCTCCAGTTACTCCATTTGTTCTTCTGTACTGCTGTTAACAAAAGATGTGGGAGGGGGAAGTCTCACAGTGTTAGGTAGGGTTGCTTATCTCCCTTGTGATGTGGGAGGGGGAAGTCTCACAGTGTTAAGTAGAGTCGCTTATCTCCCTTGTGATGTGAGGGGGTCTCACAGTGTTAGGTAGGGTCGCTTATCTCCCTTGTGATGTGGGAGGGGGAAGTCTCACAGTGTTAGGTAGGGTCGCTTATCTCCCTTGTGATGTGGGAGGGTCTCACAGTGTTAGGTAGGGTCGCTTATCTCCCTTGTGATGTGGGGGGGTCTCACAGTGTTAGGTAGGGTCGCTTATCTCCCTTGTGATGTGGGAGGGGGAAGTCTCACAGTGTTAGGTAGGGTTGCTTATCTCCCTTGTGATGTGGGGGAGTCTCACAGTGTTAGGTAGGGTCGCTTATCTCCCTTGTGATGTGGGAGGGGAAGTCTCACAGTGTTAGGTAGGGTCGCTTATCTCCCTTGTGATGTGGGGGGTGGTCTCACAGTGTTAGGTAGGGTCGCTTATCTCCCTTGTGATGTGGGGGGTCTCACAGTGTTAGGTAGGGTTGCTTATCTCCCTTGTTTTGTGGGAGGGGGAAGTCTCACAGTGTTAGGTAGGGTCGCTTATCTCCCTTGTGATGTGGGAGGGGGAAGTCTCACAGTGTTAGGTAGGGTCGCTTATCTCCCTTGTGATGTGGGGGGTCTCACAGTGTTAGGTAGGGTCGCTTATCTCCCTTGTGATGTGGGAGGGGGAAGTCTCACAGTGTTAGGTAGGGTCGCTTATCTCCCTTGTGATGTGGGAGGGGGAAGTCTCACAGTGTTAGGTAGGGTCGCTTATCTCCCTTGTGATGTGGGGGGGGTCTCACAGTGTTAGGTAGGGTCGCTTATCTCCCTTGTGATGTGGGAGGGGGAAGTCTCACAGTGTTAGGTAGGGTCGCTTATCTCCCTTGTGATGTGGGGGGGTCTCACAGTGTTAGGTAGGGTCGCTTATCTCCCTTGTGATGTGGAGGGAGGGGTCTCACAGTGTTAGGTAGGGTCGCTTATCTCCCTTGTGATGTGGGAGGGGGAAGTCTCACAGTGTTAGGTAGGGTCGCCTATCTCCCTTGTGATGGGGGGGTCTCACAGTGTTAGGTAGGGTCGCTTATCTCCCTTGTGATGTGGGGGGTCTCACAGTGTTAGGTAGGGTTGCTTATCTCCCTTGTGATGTGGGAGGGGGAAGTCTCACAGTGTTAGATAGGGTCGCTTATCTCCCTTGTGATGTGGGAGGGGGAAGTCTCACAGTGTTAGGTAGGGTTGCTTATCTCCCTTGTGATGTGGGGGGGGGTCTCACAGTGTTAGGTAGGGTCGCTTATCAAACCAATTTTGGGACAGAAGTGTTTAAATAACGAGCAGGCCAAGGATTGTGTGGAAAGTGATGTTCATCAGGTACTGTATATTACAGAATATAGTTCTAATGTGGGACAGATTAGTCAGATTATCACCAGGGAATTTCAATCCTTTCAGGATATAACTGATCTTGATGGATTTAAAAATACAACTTTAAAAACTGTTTACAGAAGAGGTTTTAATTTGAAAAGAATTTTAGAAAAGGGGAGCAGCGACAGTTTGAATGTTCGTAGAGACATTCAAATGGAAGGTGTTCACAGTGCAAATACGTGTCAAATCAGGAATCCATCTACCTGGAAAGTAGGAATAGGAAGATCAGAGCTAATGCATTTTATAATTGTCATTCCTGCGGAGTTGTCTATTTGGCAGTGTGCCAATCATGCCAGTCATTTTATGTTGGAAAAACTAAAAGACAACTCCGTAGAAGAGTGTATGAACATCTTTATGACATACAAAAATGTGACAATAACAATGCACTGTTTAAACATCTCAATACGTGTTCAGATGGAAGTTTTACCTTTTTTGTGTTGGATTCTGTTGTCCAGGATGCCAGGGGTGGACCATGGGAGGTATTGCTATCCCATAGGGAAACACACTGGCAAATACTTCTGGAATCCAACAGATTCCCTGGACTTAATGATAAAATATCGATTGTCCCATATTTGAAGTTAAAGTCAGAAAAAATTTGATATTTAGTTTTTGTAGTATAGAATGTTTATGCTTCAGCATAGTAACATTAAGTTATTTATGGTTGATTAATTTTATAAGATTTATAAGATCAGTTTTAGAAATGCAGTTTTAGAAATGCAGTTTTTTAAAACATTGTTTTTATTGTATTTAATGTGGTTGCAAAATGTTTTAGTTTTCAACTCAGTGGGATTTGTGTCTTTAAAATTTGATTTATCAATTAATCCATTAAGGGAGGGGAGTTGAAGTTATTTAAACTTGTGTAACCATCATGTGGTTGTCTGATGAAGTCAAAATTTGATGAAAACGTGTGAGTTATTTGTTGGCGTTAATAAAACTTGTTTTTCTGCTTGGTACATTTCGCGTTTACAGCCGTGCCTTATTGTGAGCTGTTGGAGTTTAATTTGTTGCCGTATCTTTTCCAGTGGAGTTGCCCTGTCCTTTCATTTTTGTTTTTTAGGGTCGCTTATCTCCCTTGTGATGCGGGAGGGGGAAGTCTCACAGTGTTGGGTAGGGTCGCTTATCTCCCTTGTGATGTGGCGGGGTCTCACAGTGTTAGGTAGAGTCGCTTATCTCCCTTGTGATGTGGGGAGGGTCTCACAATGTTAGGTAGGGTCGCTTATCTCTCTTGTGATGTGGGAGGGGGAAGTCAAACAGTGTTAGGTAGGGTCGCTTATCTCCCTTGTGATGTGGGGGGGTCTCACAGTGTTAGGTAGGGTCGCTTATCTCCCTTGTGATGTGGGGGGATCTCACAGTGTTAGGTAGGGTTGCTTATCTCCCTTGTTTTGTGGGAGGGGGAAGTCTCATAGTGTTAGGTAGGGTCGCTTATCTCCCTTGTGATGTGGGAGAGGGAAGTCTCACAGTGTTAGGTAGGGTTGCTTATCTCCCTTGTGATGTGGGGGGATCTCACAGTGTTAGGTAGGGTCGCTTATCTCCCTTGTGATGTGGGAGGGGGAAGTCTCACAGTGTTGGGTAGGGTCGCTTATCTCCCTTGTGATGTGGGGGGGTCTCACAGTGTTAGGTAGGGTCGCTTATCTCCCTTGTGATGTGGGGGGGTCTCACAGTGTTAGGTAGGGTCACTTATCTCCCTTGTGATGTGGGAGGGGGAAGTCTCACAGTGTTAGGTAGGGTCACTTATCTCCCTTGTAATGTGTGGGAGTCTCACAGTGTTAGGTAGGGTCGCTTATCTCCCTTGTGATGTGGGGGGTCTCACAGTGTTAGGTAGGGTTGCTTATCTCCCTTGTTTTGTGGGAGGGGGAAGTTTCACAGTGTTAGGTAGGGTCGCTTATCTCCCTTGTGATGTGGGAGGGCGAAGTCTCACAGTGTTAGGTATGGTCGCTTATCTCCCTTGTGATGTGGGAGGGGGAAGTCTCACAGTGTTGGGTAGGGTCGCTTATCTCCCTTGTGATGTGGGGGGGTCTCACAGTGTTAGGTAGGGTCGCTTATCTCCCTTGTGATGTGGAGGGGAAGTCTCACAGTGTTAGGTAGGGTCACTTATCTCCCTTGTGATGTGGGGGGTGGGTCTCACAGTGTTAGGTAGGGTCGCTTATCCCCCTTGTGATGTGGGAGGGGGAAGTCTCACAGTGGTGGATAGGGTCGCTTATCTCCCTTGTTTACTCCTTATTATGATATTAGAGTTACGGTTTGTGATTAAAGGAGAAATTCAGCGTGAATGATGATAACGTGCTCAGAAATGTTATAGCATTATGTCAGTGACTGAAAAAAATGGAAACACTAGCTGATGTAGTGAATGTACAAGAGGAAATGTGGGAGATGATAATTAATAGGAAAGTCAGCTACCAGGGAGTGTGTCCCACGGCTGAGAAAAAAATATAATCAGGATGAATGTCGAGAAAGTGAAACGAAGTTTGGAAGAAGTGAAGTTTGATTTGTGGCACATATTTGGATTGTAAGGGCACATAAAAAGTCTGGTATTGTTTGACGTAGATGATACTGAGTTTTGTTATATGAAACGGCTTCTAGCAATTTCTGCTCAGACACAAGGGTTTGAAATGTGAAATATCATGGGAAATCAAGGTGACCAAGTACAGCAAAAAGATGGTTTCAGTGGAGAATAAGATCCAAAGAAGTATGAGCTTATTGAAGTAGTAGAACAAGAAGATGGAATAGTAGAATAGGAAGATGGAGTGCATTCAATGGAATCTGTGAAAACCAAGATGCATTATGGACAGGTTTTATAGACTCCTCAGTGGGAGTTTAGAAGGTGTGTTGTTTGCTATCTTTTATATCAGAAGGGATGTGAGGCACATTCAGTGTGATTTGGTGCACTATTTGTCTACAAATCAGAAAGAGTTGGGATTGCGGCAGTTAGGGTAACCAGGAAGGAAGTATATAGTAACAGGTGGAAATGTGCCCATGAAGCATGTTCATCTGGATGTAACATTTCAGCAGAGATTGTAATTTATGCGTACTGTTGTACAGTGTAAGAGATATATTTTAAAATTTTGGTTGATTCTTACTGATGTGTTGGGGGTTATGATGTTTACAAATGCTGTGCAAGCTAAGATAAAGGAGTTATCACTTCAACCATTTTGATGAAATCTGTAAATCCAGGTGATTCTTCCAACTCTGTCAATGTGGGAGAACAATGGCTGGAAATGCAGAAAACTGATGGAGAAGGAAGGTTTATTTGTTTATTTTTTTAATAAACATGAGTAGAGATGGTAGAAGATGTTTCAAGTAGTTGATTGGGCACCTTTATGGAAAGGGGTGCGTTTAAAGTGGAACTTTGAGCATACCAATGTGATAGTCTGTCACTGGTGGGTTTAAATCAGATATGTTTAGGTAAGTAAGAAATATGCTGTTCACCAGAAATAAAGACATATTATTTTAAAGGGGGTAGGGGGCATTACTATTTAGGCTGGTAGTGTGATAGAGGAATGTCTTAATATAACTGAGAACTGTTGTGATGGCCTGTACACTACAATGATTATTTTAATATTTTCAAAGAATAAAAGCTGAAATTATAGACATATTATCTGAAGAGTCTGGAAAAGATGACTCGAGAATTGTATTAAATGTTGACCATGGATGTAACTGTGTAAATTAATAGTGTGTAATGCTGGGTCCTGTTTTACTACTACTTTTTTATTTTATTAAGACCCACAACTTCTTTCTTGAAGAAAAGACTAAATTGTCAATATCTTAGTGTGGCTTAAAATTATAGGTTAGTACCTGGGCTGTAAATGCCTAAATTGTTCCAGCATGACTGTTATAATTGTGTGTAACAGTGTACTGTATATGTTGTAAACATTTTATTGTTTCAACATGACTATTATAATTGTGTGTGATACTGTACTGTACATGTTGTGACCATTTTATTGTTTCAGCATGACTATTATAATTGTGTGTGACAGTGTACTGTACATGTTGTGACCATTTTATTGTTTCAGCATGACTATTATAATTGTGTGTGACAGTGTACTGCACATGTGACCATTTTATTGTTTCAGCATGACTATTATAATTGTGTGTGACACTGTACTATACATGTTGTAACCATTTTATTGTTTCAGCATGACAATTATAACTGTGTGTGACAGTGTACTGTACATGTAACCATTTTATTCTTTCAGCATGACTATAATTGTGTGTGACAGTGTACTGTACATGTTGTGACCATTTTATAGTTTCAGCATGACTATTGTCAATATCTTAGTGCGGCTTAAAATTATAGGTTAGTACCTGGGCTGTAAATGCCTAAATTGTTTCAGCATGACTATTATAATTGTGTGTAACAGTGTACTGTACATGTAACCATTTTATTGTTTCAGCATGACTATTATAAATGTGTGTAACAGTGTACTGTACATGTTGTGACCATTTTATTGTTTCAGCATGACTATTATAATTGTGTGTGACAGTGTACTGTACATGTTGTGACCATTTTATAGTTTCAGCATGACTATTATAATTGTGTGTGACAGTGTACTGTACATGTTGTGACCATTTTATTGTTTCAGCATGACTATTATAATTGTGTGTGACAGTGTACTGTACATGTTGTGACCATTTTATAGTTTCAGCATGACTATTGTCAATATCTTAGTGCAGCTTAAAATTATAGGTTAGTACCTGGGCTGTAAATGCCTAAATTGTTTCAGCATGACTATTATAATTGTGTGTGACAGTGCACTGTACATGTTGTAACCATTTTATTGTTTCAGCATGACTATTATAATTGTGTGTGACAGCGCACTGTACATGTTGTGACCATTTTGTTTCAGCATGACTATTATAATTGTGTGTGACAGTGTACTATACATGTTGTAACCATTTTATTGTTTCAGCATGACTATTATAATTGTGTGTGACAGTGTACTGTACATGTTGTGACCATTTTATTCTTTCAGCATGACTATTATAACTGTGTCTGACAGTGTACTGTACATGTTGTGACCATTTTATAGTTTCAGCACGACTATTATAATTGTGTGACACTGTACTGTACATGTTGTGACCATTTTATTCTTTCAGCATGACTATTATAACTGTGTGTGACAGTGTACTGTACATGTTGTGACCATTTTATAGTTTCAGCATGACTATTATAATTGTGTGTGACACTGTACTGTACATGTTGTGACCATTTTATAGTTTCAGCATGACTATTGTTAATATCTTAGTGCGGCTTAAAATTATAGGTTAGTACCTGGGCTGTAAATGCCTAAATTGTTTCAGCATGACTGTTATAATTGTGTGTGACACTGCACTGTACATGTAACCATTTTATGGTTTCAGCATGACTATTATAATTGTGTGTGACAGTGTACTGTACATGTTGTGACCATTTTATAGTTTCAGCATGACTATTGTTAATATCTTAGTGCGGCTTAAAATTATAGGTTAGTACCTGGGCTGTAAATGCCTAAATTGTTCCAGCATGACTATTATAATTGTGTGTGACACTGTACTGTACATGTTGTGACCATTTTATTCTTTCAGCATGACTATTATAATTGTGTGTGACACTGTACAATACATGTAACCATTTTATTGTTTCAGCATGACTATTATAAATGTGTGTAACAGTGTACTGTACATGTAACCATTTTATTGTTTCAGCATGACTATTATAATTGTGTGTGACACTGTACTGTACATGTTGTGACCATTTTATTGTTTCAACATGACTATTATAATTGTGTGTGACACTGTACTATACATGTTGTGACCATTTTATTATTTCAGCATGACTATTATAACTGTGTGTGACAGTGTACTGTACATGTAACCATTTTATTGTTTCAGCATGACTATTATAATTGTGTGTGACACTGTACTGTACATGTTGTGACCATTTTATTGTTTCAACATGACTATTATAATTGTGTGGCAGTGTACTGTACTGTACATGTTGTGAACATTTTATAGTTTCAGCATGACTATTGTCAATATCTTGGTGCAGCTTAAAATTATAGGTTAGTACCTGGGCTGTAAATGCCTAAATTGTTTCAGCATGACTATTATAATTGTGTGTAACAGTGTACTGTACATGTTGTGACCATTTTATTCTTTCAGCATGACTATTATAATTGTGTGTGACACTGTACTGTACATGTTGTTACCATTTTATTGTTTCAGCATGACTATTATAACTGTATGTGACAGTGTACTGTACATGTAACCATTGGATTGTTTCAGCATGACTATTATAACTGTGTGTGACAGTGTACTGTACATGTAACCATTTTATTGTTTCAGCATGACTATTATAATTGTGTGTGACACTGTACTGTACATGTTGTGACCATTTTATTGTTTCAACATGACTATTATAATTGTGTGTGACACTGTACTGTACATGTTATGACCATTTTATTATTTCAGCATGACTATTATAACTGTATGTGACAGTGTACTGTACATGTAACCATTGGATTGTTTCAGCATGACTATTATAATTGTGTGTGACAGTGTACTGTACATGTAACCATTTTATTGTTTCAGCATGACTATTATAATTGTGTGTGACACTGTACTGTACATGTTGTAACAATTTTATTGTTTCAACTTGACTATTATAATTGTGTGTGACACTGTATTGTACATGTTGTGACCATTTTATTGTTTCAGCATGACTATTATAATTGTGTGTGACACTGTACTGTACATGTTGTGACCATTTTATTCTTTCAGCATGGCTATTATAATTGTGTGTGCCAGTGTACTGTATATGTTGTGAATATTTTATTGCAATGTTTGTTATATATGCACTGTATCCAATCTATTTATAATTTGGCATTTAGCAAGTTTGGATTTAGTAATAGGATTTTATTAAATATCATCAACTAGGGCTCTAGGGTGTATCCATCATTATCTGTAACACACAACACACAACATATTAAACATTGACTGCTCTGTGTGTGTGTGTATAGAACTGTTTTCCCGAGAATTTGATTTCAACGAAACTTATCGTTATTTTGTTAGGATACTGTGGAAGCTCTAGACAAGTGCTTCCAGATTGTTATTAGCTCCCAAATTATATCATTATAGTTGTTTATCTGGCAGCGCATTGTTATATGTTGTGAAGTTGCTATACCATTGTTTGTTAGGGTCTATATTATAACCTCGAATGAGTAAAAGAGTGAACGCTCTTTAATCAACCCCTAAAAATCGAAAGCACTAAATCCCTAACACACAGAACAGCATTTTTTTTCCTAGGGAAAAATATCGTTGCTCTGCAAAAAAAAAAAAGATCACATCCTCTAATGGTGAGGTCAAACTGCCATAAAGTGACTGTTAATTGTTGCCTACTGTATAGACTTGGGGTGGTAGACTTCAGTGCTATCCACAGCAGTGAAGGGGGTAGAAGTATGCGATTGTGTGACATGCACTCTGACAGGCTGCTCCTTGAATTGAGTTTAATGAGCATTATTGCCCATGAGCTGGATGATGTCCATTATTGGGGGTGGCAAGCTGTGTGCCCACAGGTGAATCCTTCCAAATTGCAAAATTGAAATAATGTTCCCCTGCCTCAGTCTATGGCCCTGGAAATCCAAACCCTTTGTGGCACGTCCTTGTCATGGTTTCCTACATTCATGGTTTGAAGCCCCTAGTCCAGGGGTCCGCAACCTTCACTATCAAAAGAGCCATTTTTGGACCCTCTCCCACCAAATAAAATTCATCGGGAGTCACAAAACTTATTTGACCCCTAAAATGAAGATAACACAGCGTATAGAGTTTAATTATTATACTAAATATAAAATAACCAAGTTTATAAAAGCAATATTTAAAACCAGTATCCATTTTGTTCCTTTGTTGGGACTGCTTGATTTCTATGTGTGAGTGTGTGTGTGTGTGTGTGTGTGTGTGTGTGTGTGTGTGTGTGTGTGTGTGTGTGGGTGTAAAATGCATGTTAACAAAAGCCATGTTACTCTAGCAAGTTTCTAAGTTTCTAAGAGCAATATTTAAAGTCCATCCCTATTTTTGTTTCTTTGTTCTTGTTCCCCTTTATTTGTGTCTCTGTCCAGATTTCTTGTGGTAAGAGTCTGAGAGGTACAGAAACCTTTCAGGAGATGCTGCTGCAGCCAGGGGACTGCTTGGTGTGTGTGTGTGTGTGTGTGTGTGTGTGTGTGTGTGTGTGTGTGTGTGTGTGTGTGTGTGTGTGTGTGTGTTGTGTGGTACAGTGGCCATTATTTTTCAAAGCTACAGGGAGCACTGCAGAGGGGTGGAAGAGCCACATCTGGCTCCCGAGCTGCAGGTTGCAGACCCCTGCCCTAGTCACATGTAGACACTACAGTGCCATACCAGTGTCACAAGTTCTTAGCTATACAAAGAACATGACAACTGCATCACTCTCACTACAGTGCTATGCCTGTGTCACAAGTTCTTAGCTATACAAAGAACATGACAACTACATCACTCTCACTACAGTGCCATGTCTGTGTCACAGGTTCTCAGCTATACATAGAACATGACAACTACATCACTCTCACTACAGTCCCATGCCTGTGTCACAGGTTCTCAGCTCTACCTAGAACATGACAACTGCATCAGTCTCACTACAGTGCCATGCCTGTGTCACAGGTTCTCAGCTATATACAGAACATGATAACTGCATCACTGTCACTACAGTGCTATGCCTGTGTCACAGGTTTGCAGCCATACACAGAACATGACAAATGCATCACTCTCACTAGAGAGCCATGCCTGTGTTACAGGTTCTCAGCTACACATAGAACATGACAACTGCATCATTCTCACTACAGTGCCATGCCTGTGTCACAGGTTCTCAGCTATACATAAAACATGACAACTGCATCACTCTCACTACAGTGCCATGCCTGTGTCACAGGTTCTCAGCTATACATAGAACATGACAACTGAATCACTCTTTCTACAGTGCCATACTTATGTCACAGGTTCTCAGCTATACTGAGAACATGACAAATGCATCACTTTCATTACAGTGCCATGCCTGTGTCACTGGTTCTCAGCTATACCTAGAATATGAAAAATGCATCAGTCTCACTATAGTACCATGCCTGCGTCACAGGTTCTCAGCTATACCTAGAACATAACAAATGCATCACTCTCACTGCAGTGCCGTACTTGTGTCACAGGTTCTCAGCTATAATAGAACATGACAAATGCATCACTCTCACTACAGTGCCGTGCCTGAGTCACAGGTTCTCAGCTATAAAGTAAATAAAAGAATGCCACAGAGGTAGAATCAATAAATGAAAGCAAGTGCTCCAAATAGCGTACACAGGATTTATTTGTCCGCTTTCGTAAAACACTTCATCAGAATGAAATACAAAAGTAAAAAACACACATTAAATACACTCATTAATTGAATAATTAACTAATTGAACAGCAGTACTCAATAAAAAATTTTAAGCAAAAAAAGAAACTACTTTCTGCTTATCAGTAATATACAAGTTGCGATGTTTTAAAAAACATTTTAAATTAATACATTCATTCAACCCTGGTGGCCTATCTGATTTTAACTTAATTTGCCAGATTGCTTCCCTTTGTTCAAGATAACATTTAAAATCCCCTCCCCTGGGATCAACAGGACATACTTCTAACACTGTAAACAAAAATTTCTTAAAAGAAGAGCAATTAGTAGAATGCTTATATAAAGCGTTGGTACAATCCCTGGACTTAATAGCATAAATATGTTCCTTAATACGGGTGCTAAGTTTCCTAGTAGTCATCCCTACATAAAATGCAGGGCACCCGGAACAGAAAGAGATGTAAACAACATTTGTCGTGTTGCAATTAACTAAACCAGGTACCTCAATAATTCTTTTATTTACTTGGTTGCTTTCAGTGTTTTTCTTCGTTGGTTCTCAGCTATACCTGGAACATGACAAATGCATCACTCTCACTACAGTGCAGTGCCATGCTTATGTCACACGTTCTCAGCTATACCTAGAACATGACAGATGCATCAGTCTCACTATAGTGCCATGCCTGTGTCACAAGCTGTCAGCTATACATAGAACATGACAACTGCATCACTCTCACTGCATTGCCATGCCTGTGTCACGGGTTCTCAGCTATACATAGATCATGACAACTGCATCACTCTCACTACAGTGTCATACCAGTGTCACAGGATCTCAGCTATACATAGAGCATGACAACTGCATCACTCTCACTACAGTGCTATGCCTGTGACACAGGTTCTCAGCTATACACAGAACATGATAACTGCATCACTGTCACTACAGTGTCATGCCTGTGTCACAGGTTCTCAGCTATACATAGAACATGACAACTACATCACTGTCACTGCAGTGCTATGCCTGTGTCATAGGTTCTCAGCTATACCTAGAATATGACAGCTGCATCACTCTCACTACAGTGCCATGCCTGTGTCACAGGTTCTCAGCTATACATAGGGCATGACAACTGCATCACTCTCACTACAGTGCCATGCCTGTGTCACTGGCTCTCAGCTATACATAGAACTTAACAAATGCATCACTGTCACTAATATCTAGCACAAAGTTTGTTGGTACTGAGATACTTGTACAATGCAGCACTCCTTCCTTAATGCTGGAAGGTTCCATGTATACAGATGCTCTTTTCAAATTCCTCAATTTCAGAGTTGTGTGGTTGTAAGTGGTGTTGCACTAAGTGACACTATCTCCTTATATTGTGTTAACAAAAGCCAGTTCGAATGGCATTTATGTTAATGAAGCCATTTAGCATCAAAGTTTCTGAATTGGTTAATGATATGCAATGTTCTATCAATACATGTCATCATGATCAGTGCATGGCATGGTGAACATGAAGCATGTGAGCTGTACACTTGTGCATATGGCATATCTACAACTGTAACATCACTGTACAATGCTGTGGTTATGTCATAGCACCACAGTGCAGCACTACAATGTGCAACCCATGATTCAGATATGTGCATTCATGCACATATGGCTACCATTTGGTAGCTTCAGTGGACCTGATTGAGTGGTCATGGCTATGTCTTGTAGCAGGGAAACACAGGAATTCAGCTTGATGTAGCATGGAGTGCAAAATTTCCTTGTTCTAGCAGTATGGAAGTTTTAAGTAGTATCTGCTGGACCATTATGATGGTCCATTGCTTGATACCTTACATGAGTTGGCACAAATGCTAACTGATGCATCTGGCATTGCCCAGTGAAGTAATGTTGGCATTACAACAGCAGTCTGAAGCAGTGCCACCCTGACCTGCTTTATCAGCTGGAGACAGAGGCTCAGGAGGGCATGTATGTATCATTTCATTAGGGTCTTCTACTAGTTTACCTTACACATATATATGTACCAGACAGTACATACTTTTTTTTCAGTGGCTGAGGAGGGGAAGCTGAATATGAACTGCTGTTGCAGAATGTGGGAATATCTCTGCAGGCATTGAGGTAAATGTATATACTGTGTTTTAGTCCATGTAGTATGCACACTGGTGTTATTCCCATTACATGTGTCTGTTGAGCTTTGGCCATTCTGTTGTCTTTCTGCAGGTCCAGCTATGGAGGAGAAGCAGTGCCCTAGACTACCTCAGTGTCTGCCAGATACTACATTTGATGCTGGGTCATCAGTGGAATCCAGGTCTACCACTCATCTGGAGGGGTGAATGATCCCCTGCTGTAAGTGATCTGGAGATGTCACCAATGCTTTCTATGTCTGCCTGTTGGGGGGTAAAGGTTGTAGAAGTGATCTCTCAGCTTGAGATATGCAGGCTGGGCAGTGCCAAGCTGCATTGGCAACTGGACATCAGCAGATAGAACATTCTGCATCCTCTAGCACTGCTGATAGAGATACTAAACCTTCAGGCTCTGGTGATTGAACCTCCACTGAAGCCACTAACTCATAATATCAGCCACCCATGTAAGCAATATGAGGGTTTGTTGCCCTTAGGGCCTGTCTTGCAGCCAGCCATACCAGGACCCCAAGCTGTTCTCATCCTGATGTGCTGTCTCCCTTATGTTTCATTTCTCATCCTTGTCTACCAACTGCATGTATATGTGAGCCCACCCACTGCCCTCCAACTGTATGTATATGTGAGCCCACGCACTGCCCTCCCACCTTTGGTAGGTATACCACCCCTGTCTACTTTCTGTGTCTCCATCTGCTTGCCGGTACTACTTGCCCCTTTTCCTCTACCCCATTCCTCAGCCATCCCTCTTTATCTTCCCCACTTATCTTTCTTTTGTAAAACTTAGAAAAAAGGTTTGTTTCTGAACAAAAACATCATCATTTCTTCCCCCCAACCTTTCATATCCACGACTAACCTTCTTTGCTTACATCCACTTTTTGTTTTCCCGTTTCCTACATTCCACCTTGTTCCATGCCCTCCACATTTATATGCAGGTTTGTGACTGGGTTATGCACACCCCCACTGATGTGCCAACTGGCTGATAGCTGCATGTGCAGGTTGCTACATTGTTTTCATGAGTTTGCACTTGGCTGTGATGTCCATCACATCAGTCTTGTGCATTTCTGTAATGTTGTTTGTGGCGTATTGTTGCCTAGACTGCACCTGGCTATGATGTCCATCACATCAGTCTTGTGCATTTCTGTAATGTTGTTTGTGGCGTTTTGTTGCCTAGCACTGCCCATCCCATTACCGTTGTGCCTCTCCTTTTGTTTGCAATGCTTTGATCAGTATGCAGACACTGTCCACTGCCTAGGACATCTGATTAGCTCTGTGACACTTCAGTGACCATCTCAGATATTAGTGCTGCCTGGCAGTGTGGAACCGTTCTCTGTGACTCTCAGCCTTTACTTTAAGCTATGTTGAAACTGTATTACAGAGTTACTACTGAGAGACATACATAGACATCTGACCTGAGTTATATTTTCACTTAAAGTGGAGAAGATGGAGACCCACTTTGATTTGGGAGCATCACTGGTATGTTTAGACAGAGTTCCTCGAACGTTGAAACGATTTACTGTTCATAGAACGGCATCATAAAACCAGTATGTATACAGAGAGACATAATACATCCTTGTTTGTTACTGTTAATACTGCTAAGGGGTGAAATGGATGCATTTTGTAATAATAATAATAATATTGACGATGCATTTTAAAGCAGAGGAGTAGGGGTAGCTGGAATTAACTATTTAAATAGGATTGCCTGCGCCTTTTATGGACTGGTGACAGTAACTACTGGGAAAGATATAAGAAGGAAAATATTCAGGGAATGAAGATCTTTAAAAGGGAACAATGAAAGGTGATTTTTAAGTGAAGATGTGAGGGGAAAGATTAAGAATGAAAAGGCAGAAGTGGATGCTTGAAATCCATTTGCGACCATAATCATCATCATCATCAATGTGCTCTAATGGTCACATTTAGAATTGAACGATCACATAGAAATCAGCTGTATGTTATGCTGATGATTTTATTTTTATTTTATTTTACATTTGTTGACCGGGCTAGTCTAACTGAATACATGTCCATTTTCAGTAGAGGCCCGGGGAGAAAAGCTCCCTTACAAGTTATATACTTTAGAAAGTATAAAAAGCTTATACAGTAAAATCGGTTCGAACCATTGCATAAATGTGGAGGGCACCATTACAAAAGTAATTGCTACACTGTGAAAGATTAACACGCAAAGATGGAATAACAAAAAGACAGACTATGTTAACTCATTTGTACAGGTATACACTGAAGTAAAAAGGAGTAAAAAGGGTAATCACAGAAAACAAAAATAACTTGGACAAACTATCCATACAAGTAAGAATGTATAGCGAGAGGAGAAGAAAGGTATAGGAGTAGCAGTGATAAGGCAAGAGGCCAAAAAAAGTGTCAGTCAGGATTAGTACATGGGCTTAGCCAATGGGAATTCAGGAAGATTAGTTGCTTCTTTGCGAGGGGTGTCGATATCAGAGAGGCGAGTTCACTAGGAAGCGTGTTCCAATCAAAAACCAGCAGAGTTAGTAAACAGGAAGTCACCAGATTTATGGTGTGATTTATGGGGGGCGACTAGTAGCTTGTTAGCTGAGCGAAGAGTTGTGAGGCTTTTATAAGGGGTAATAAGGTTACTGAGTATGGGAGTATTTGTGGGGTGATACAAGATCTTGTGGATGAGTCAGTTGTTGAAGCAGCAGCTGGTTTTGTAATTCCAGCCAGCCTAGTTGTTTAAGATTTATGCAGTGGTGGGTACGAAATGGAGCACCTGTGGCAAATCTAGCAATGTTATTGTATGATGTTGATCTTTCACATTTTCAGTGTGAATGAAGAAATTATACGTTTTTGGCAGGGATTCTGATTTTTCATTTTTCTGGGAAAAATACAAGTGAATTTAGACTGTATGCGCATTGGAAAAACACAGGATTTTTATGGAACATCAGGAGTAATGGGGCTAACGGTAATAATAATAGCAACAATGCTAACAGGCGTTATCATAACAACATTAACGCCAATAACAATTTGGATAATAACGACCAACATCAACAGCAGGGTTTTCACCGGAATCAGGAAGTGCATCCAACCAGTCAACTGCCCAATCAGAACCAGACTCAAATGAGAAACAGAAGGAAACAGCAGAGGAGATAGTCCCGGATTTCAGGGAGGTTCCACGAATTCACACAAGTTCAAGAGGTGACTTTTCTATTTATAATTACACTATCATTGATATTGCACAGGAAATGGTTGATTTTCTATCGAAAGGTTTAACCTTTGTCCCTGCAATGAATATGGACATAGTAAAGATGATAGTGGACTTGAAATTGTTTGTTAGGAAGTTGAACCTAAATCTCCTTCTCGGTGAGAGTTCCAGTATGGTGAACTCCATCTGTGTTTCAAGTCTGTTCAATCCCCCGTTACATCCTAACTTAAGTTTCTTCGAGCAAACTTGTGAGATGGACTTTAGGGCTATTAATGTTAGGAATAAGCAACAAAGGCAATCTCACAATATCACTGACTCTGAACATGATTTTTTAAGATTGTTGAATGACTGTAACATAAGGGTGAAGAAGCCAGACAAGGGGGGTGGTCTGGTGTTCATGGATCATTTTGTGTATGTCGAAAGTATTAACAAACTACTGGATTCAACTGCTTATACTATGGTAAGCCTTAATGAAGTCAATATAGCATATAAACATATTAGAGCAATGCTAAATGATTTATTTTTAGAAGGCTATGTTGATCTTGACTTACACCAGTATTTATCTACAATAGTGCCAAGAACACCAGCACTATTTGGTTCTCCTAAGATTCACAAGACTATCTATAGTCCGCCATTTAGGCCTATTGTAGACGGGTGTGGGTCAATAACTTACGCCTGTGCTAAATATGTAGATACCATCCTTAAACCCTTAGTGGAAAGTGAGCCCCAAATATGTAGGGACTCGTGGGGCTTTTTAAGTAACATTAACCACTTAGAATATGAACACAATATTTGTTTTTTGACAATTGATGTAAAATACCTCTACACTGTCATTCCACAACAAATAGGGTTAGAGTGGATAAGGGAATTTCTTCATAATAAGAAATCTAGTGACAACACTATCTACTTGGTTGAAACACTTCTAGAAATTGTCTTAACTAATAATTTTATGACTTTTGAAGGACAAATCTATTTGCAGAAGTCAGGGGTGGCCATGGGGTCCCCTTGTGGTGGCAGTTTTGCCAATGCCGTTATGGCACAATGGGAAAATGTCTTCTTATTCCCCAACGTAATGTTCCAAAATCATGTCTCCTGGTACACTAGGTACCAGGATGACATGTTTTGCATTTGGAAAGGCGACATTTCACTCATACCTGAATTTATTGAAGTAATCACTTCAACCACCAATTTCTTGGAGTTTACTTATGTTTTTAGTGAAACCTCCATAAACTATTTAGACATTTTGCTAATCAATGATAAAGCTAATAGTAGGTACAAAAGTTTAATATACAGAAAACCTACGTACTCAAACGCATTTTTGCATTATACTAGTAATCACCCTTACCACCAGAAGAAGGCTGTAGTGAAAGGCCAGATGGTAAGGGCGGCTCGAATGATTACTGATAATTCAGATTTCGAGTCCGAATGCAATAACCTCAAGAGTATGTTTTTGAGTAGAGGATATCCATTATATATGGTAACTAATACAAGAAGTGTTGCTTAAAAGAACTACAGGACACTTTGTTCCTATTTTGAACAATCACAAGTTAATATCTTCAGAGGCAGTCTTTGACCAAGGTAGCCCTGCAGAATTAGAAAGGTCTCCTGATAGCAGGTCCACTAACTACCCTCAAACTAGGTTTTTATGCACCTTTTCTTTAGACCATCATTGTATTAGAGAAATAATTAACAAAAATTGGGATATCATTAATGGTGACAAAAGGTTTTTAAATCTTTAGGCACAAGTCCTAAGATCACTTTTAGGAGGGGCCGGAATTTAAAAGCCATTCTGGAGGGTAAAAGAAGTACACAGTCAAACACAAACATAGGTATGTTCAAGTGTGGAGCTTGCTCCCAATGCAAGCACATTTTGGTAGGTCACCTACTGAATAGTAATGATACATCTTACAAAATTAAAGGTAGATACAACTGTGACACTAAAAGTGTCACTTATGTTGCACTATGTTCACAATGTAGAGCATATTATATTGGCAAGACTGAAAGAAAGCTTAAACAGCGTATTTACGAACACACATATGCCATCACTAAAAAAGACTCCAACAATGCTTTAGCAAAACATTATATAGACCACCCAGGACATCATTTTAAGTTTACTATTTTGCAGCACAGACTTCAAGATTTTAGAGGAGGGCCCTGGCAAATATTACTGGAGGTCGATGAACTGATGTGGCAAATAAGAACTAAAGCACATCTGTTCCCAGGGCTTAACGAAAATATTTCTGTTAAATGTGTTTTATAATTGTTAGCCTTGCAGAGATGAATATGATCTAGTATCGAGGTACCAGCGTTATTAATATGCTTACACTAATTTCTAGTTTTAAGTCTAGTTGTCTATTTTAGCTTTGGTTTGAGCTTCGTATTATTATGCACCTCTTTGCATTTTCATGTGTTACGCATTTTTGCAGTGTTTATCCACTTTTTATACGTGAATTTTTTAATCATTTTTGTAACATTATGTATTTTAGTAATTTATACGTAAGACATACATATGAGGTACATATTACAATTTAAGTATTGAAAAGTTGACATGTACCTATCAATATTAATTTATTGGATATATTCTACTGCTTTTATTCTAGCTGAATGTTATGGCAGTATGTATGAATGGCACCTGACAAGGTGCGATTGCCTTTTAAAAGTTAAATAAGTTAATTGATGTAAATGGTTTTCGTATTTAAATGGGCTTAATTGATTTGTACTTGATTGTCTGATGAAGGCAGGGTAAGAACCTTGCCGTAAGCGCTCACTGTATTAAATTCGTTTTTGGAGTTTAACCGGCTTTTATTGATTCCTGCACGCTTCATTTTCGTGTTTTTCATTTTTATGGAATTGACATTTTAGGCTAGAACACTCCTTCACCACAATTATTTCTTCTCATATTTACTTCTTGTAACCCTACTAGTGTAGTTTATTCAGTGATCTGTGCACAGGATCTACTTTAATTTTGCATATATATGAAATAAAAAGTTGTTATGAAACCATGGTAAAGAACAGAAGTTATGCTTAATAATCATGGGTATAATCCCCAGATTTCATACCATGAAAATGGAATTTCATTTTATGAGAAGTATAAATCAGTGTCTCTGATGTTTGGCTTTTTAGGTTTCTGACATGCAAGCTAGGTAAAACAGGCCATGGGTAGATTTGTAATATGCTCATAGTTTGCCTTTGTTTATACATTAGTACTAGGCTAAATGCTGTTGTGGGCTATTTTAAGCCTTGCCAGTTACCCCATGTGAGAATCAAACCGTGTAGCTTGTGTATGCAAAGTAAATTAACTGGCAAAGGAAATTTGATAGAATGTTGTAAGAATAAAGTGTTTATACCTTGTGTGCATTGGAAATAAGTAAGAAATATACTTTATATGCTCCCTTACTCAGAAACATATAGTGAGAATGGAGGCCATGAAATAGGTTATGTACACTTTGGGAAGAAGTTGATCCAAAGAATGTTTAGGATGTAACTTATTTAAAATAATAGGAGAAAGTAGGAAGATAAGAAAGGGATTTCAGCATTCTGTTGTCTAAAACTAATATGTCAGGAATGATTGCTTAAATGCTTTACAAAGAGTGCTTACATGCTGATAGAAGATGTACAATATGTTAAAGTAAAGTACCTGTTAAAAGTGAGACACATAATATGGGAAGTTTGCCAGAAAAAAAAAGGGTAAATTTAACATACATCAGGAAGTATGTCAATATTAAGGACATTACAGAATAATTATGGGAGATGAGACAGAGTATGATATTTCAAATTATTCTTTCAAATAAGATGTATCCATTTATTCCTGTAGTTGTGGATGCAAGGAGCGATTACTGTAAAATAAGTCGGCACATATGTCCAGATAAATATATTTATGAATAAATGTCATAGAAAGGCATTAGTGCTGACAATGTAAAAAAAATCACTGGACTGAAAACATATCTGTAAATAAGATATTTTCATTTCATTTAAATTAAATATCGGAGGAAGTGTTATTTTTATTTCATTTAAATTAAATATTGGAGCAGAATGTAACATTAATATTGAAAGCACATTTAGAGAACAGTGCTTGAAATGAAAGGTTCTTTGGAATTTCTTGTGGCTGGAGCTGGGGCTGAAAAATGCATATACAAACAACTCCTCAACTATCTACTAAGCAAAAATGTATCTGCATCTCAACATGGCTTCAGACTTAAACACAGTATAACCACTGCCCTTGTTAGTTTTACAAACTCAAACAACCAGTTTAGAAATGACAAGCAGCTCATCTCATCTATCATTCTTGATGTGTCTAAAGCTTTTGATACAGTATCCCACCAAAAGCTTCTAAATGAGCTTCCTTAAACCTAACCCATCCAGCCCTCTTTTGGATTCCCATCTACTTAACTGACCACCAACAGGCAGTTAAGTGGCAAAATGATCTCTCCACCCTGTTACAGGTCTCATTAGGAGTACCCCTAGGTTCAATTCTTGGTCCACAGCACTTCACCATATTTACCAACAGGCTCAGCACAGCCACCCAACATGCAACCATCATTCAATATGCAGATGACCCCTTCCTCATATGTTCAGCTCCCTCCCTACCAGAATTCTTACAAACAACCCAACAATCTTTCCAAGACATTGAAAAATACCTCTCAGACCCTCAACTCATACTCAGTCCAAATAAAACAAAGCTTATGCTCTGCACTAATAGCAAAGTTCCTGATAACTCTCCCCCTTCGCCATCTACTCAGTAAAACTAAAATTGAACCTGTCCAGCACACCAAACTCCTTGGAGTTACAACTGACAACAACCTCATATTTCACAAACACCTTGCTCTAACTATCAAAAAGGTGCACATTAAGCTAGGCTCACTATACAAAGCCAAATCATACCTAACCAAGGCCACTAGACATTCCATAGCCAGAACTCATCTACTCTCTACCCTTCTATGTACCTCACCAATATTTACTAATCTCAGAAAATAAGATTTAAACAAACTGGAGTCCTGCTATAACAAAATCGCAAGATTCGGTACTAACCTTCCTTATAGATCACATCACTGCACAGCACTTCATAAACTAAATTGGATTGAACTACCCAATCTCCTATCCCTCAACCAACTAACTTCCATTTATTCCATCTTCCACCATCCAGACAACTGTCCAACACTCAAGAACTTAGTGCAACCCTACTCAAATGGCAGGCCACTAAAATCTTCCAACAAACTACCACTCAAAGTAACTAAATCTAATAATCTTTACAGCAACTCTCTGTTCTCCCACCAAATATCTAAGTTCTGGAATTCCATGCCTCAGACAATATTAAATTCTAACAACACATCCAAATTTAAACTACTGCTTAAGGAACACCTAACCAAATCTGGCTTTGCTCCTGCACTAATCCAGGCTGATCATTCTGTCCCTCTTTGTTCTTACAACCACAATATCTCTTCCCTTACTAAATTCTAACATCCAAACTATCCCTTCTCTCACAGAATTCCAATTTCTCTCTCTCTATCTCAACCTCACTACTGTTCCTGTCTTTATCTCCCTATCTTGAGCTTCCCACGGTTCCATCATATTCCCTCCTTCTTGTACTTCACCTCCATATTGCCTTAGCTGTCACTGTTTAGAACAAGTAACACTAGCATAGCAACAATCTGCCATATTCGTGTTCATATACCGTGCATGTATCTCATAAATATTTATCACCAAACCATGATATTGATCTACTGATCAGTCATTTCTCTATGATGGCACAAGCTGTTTCATGTTAGTTTGTTAGCTTTCTTTTTTTCCCATTTTATATTACTCTCTCAATTTTTATTGTTTATGTATAAACTATTTACTACCTATATTTACCAGAGTTATGTATTATTGATTGTTATCAGTTTGTTGTATTGTTTGTAATGTGTTTTTGTAATGGAGCTTTTCTCCATAGGCCTCCACTGAAAAAGGGCCACTGGCCCAGTCAGACATCCCCAGTAAACAAATGTAAAATAAATAAATTTATGAAACGCACAATTTACACATTCACAGAATTAGTAGTTTCCAGATTTGTGCAGTACAGTCTGTTAAGCCTGCAAATTAAAGTGTAGGATGCAGTGATGTACGATAATAAAATGCAAATCAAAGACTTGGCTTCAAATGCTACATTTGATATTTTTAAACGGTGTGCTGTGCTATTTACTGAACTTGAAAATTTTATTTGTGATTTTATCTATCACACTGAGAATAACTTAGAGCTATAGTTACTTAAAAATATGGTATTGACAGGATGGAAAGACAGCAAGAAAAAAATCCATGATGGAATTCAACACTCAGAAGGGCTGATAGAGTGACTGAGCTAAATCAACTATGCAACCAAATATTGGAAAGAATCCGTAAGGTGCACTTGGACATTGCCAAATGTAAAGGAAGGGTCCATCATGTAGTGCTGTGGCCTGGAACATTACATCAAGTAGGACACTGGTAAAAGAATAACACTAATAACTTGATGATATACCATGAAATGTTGACCAGATGATGGAGCAACGTTACTGCTGATTTATTTCAGTATGAGAACAGTCAACACAGAGGAAGGCCATCAGATTGAATGATATTGCTTCAAAATTTGTTAACATACTTAGGCAATCCATTTTTTCTCACCATGATATCCCCAACATTTTCATATTGGATAATAGCCCACAGTTTCTTAATCAACAGTGTAATGTCCCTTTGCAGTAAGGGGAATCTCAGCATTTTATGCATTAGCTCCGTGTAGGTATCTGTGGGCAAATTCTTAAGTCAAGAGAATTATCCAGAGAAAATTGTGCTGCCTGTGGACTGTTGCTTGCTCTTCTGAAGTACCGAAGCATCCTACTACAAAACAAAGAACTTTCACCTTCGCAGCCTCTGAAGGGCTGGAGATTGACAGTAATGTTTCCAATGTCTTGTGTTCTTCTTCAACCACAGAAAATGCCAAATAAACAATTAGCCTGGCAGAAACCTCAGAAGAAATGGTGACAAGCACCTGTGACAACAGGACTGTTTCAAATGACCTTGAAAATACACCAAGGTCCTAGATTGTCCAGACAAAAGAAGAACTGACTCATAGTTTAATATAAGATGTTTGTACAGGACTGGACTATACTCATCTCAAAACATTAATATAACTGAGAAACTGACAACAAAGGATAACCGTGGAGAGTTGCATTTGCTAAACTAAGAAACTGTTACAGAGTGTACATCTCCCATTTGTATCCTGTTTGTTTCGGTGTACCAGCAGATACCTCATCTGTTGAAATGAACAGGTGTGTTGTATATAATACTGACCAGATTTGGCATATCAAATAAAAACCCATTACAAATGGATCAATATTGTTAAATGTTATGATAAGGCCAAATTATAAAATTGCTATCTAATTACTGCATATTAGTATTATTTCTTATTATGTGCATTGCTTATGTGTGCATTTGTCTACCTTGCAATAATGTATTACTTGTGACGTCCCTAGTCTGTAGTGTAGTATAATATACTATGTAATATTTCTGTATGTGTTTTGATATGATATTTGTCTTAAGGGGAGGGATGTAATGTACAACACAGTGTGCCTAAGTATCCCATATAGCTGTAGTGCATGTGAGATGTCACGTAATGCTGAGGGTCTAAGTAACCCATATAGCTATAGTGCATGTTGGATGTCACGTAATGCTGAGGGCCTAGGTAACCCATATAGCTACAGTGCATGTGGGATGTCATGTAATGCTGAGGACCTAAGTAATCCATATAGCTATAGTGCATGTGGGATGTCACATAAAGCTGAGGGCCTAAGTAACCCATATAGCTATAGTGCATGTGGGATGTCACATAATGCTGAGGGCCTACGTAACCCATATACCTATAGTGCATGTAGGATGTCATGTAATGCTGAGGGCCTAAGTAACCCATATAGCTATAGTGCACGTGGGATGTCTCATAATGCTGAGGGCCTAAGTAACCCATATAGCTATAGTGCACGTGGGATGTCACGTAATGCTGAGGGCCTAAGTAACCCATATAGCTATAGTGCATGTGGGATGTCACGTAATGCTGAGGGCCTAAGTAACCCATATAGCTATAGTGCATGTGGGATGTCACATAATGCTGAGGGCCTAGGTAACCCATATAGCTGTAGTGCACATGGGATGTCACGTAATGCTGAGGGCCTAAGTAACCCATATAGCTATAGTGCATGTGGGATGTCATGTAATGCTGAGGGCCTAAGTAACCCATATAGCTATAGTGCACGTGGGATGTCACATAATGCTGAGGGCCTAGGTAACCCATATAGCTGTAGTGCACATGGGATGTCACGTAATGCTGAGGGCCTAAGTAACCCATATAGCTATAGTGCATGTGGGATGTCACGTAATGCAGAGGTAAGTAACCCATATAGCTATAGTGCACGTGGGATGTCTCGTAATGCTTAGGGCCTAAGTAACCCATAAAGCTATAGTGCACGTGGGATGTCATGTAGTGCTGAGGGCCTAAGTAACCCATATAGCTATAGTGCACGTGGGATGTCACGTAATGCTGAGGGCCTAGGTAACCCATATAGCTACAGTGCATGTGGGATGCCATGTAATGCTGAGGACCTAAGTAATCCATATAGCTATAGTGCATGTGGGATGTCACATAATGCTGAGGGCCTAAGTAACCCATATAGCTATAGTGCATGTGGGATGTCACATAATGCTGAGGGCCTACGTAACCCATATACCTATAGTGCATGTAGGATGTCATGTAATGCTGAGGGCCTAAGTAACCCATATAGCTATAGTGCACGTGGGATGTCTCGTAATGCTGAGGGCCTAAGTAACCCATATAGCTATAGTGCACGTGTGATGTCACGTAATGCTGAGGGCCTAAGTAACCCATATAGCTATAGTGCATGTGGGATGTCACGTAATGCTGAGGGCCTAAGTAACCCATATAGCTATAGTGCATGTGGGATGTCACATAATGCTGAGGGCCTAAGTAACCCATATAGCTATAGTGCATGTGGGATGTCATGTAATGCTGAGGGCCTAAGTAACCCATATAGCTATAGTGCATGTGGGATGTCATGTAATGCTGAGGGCCTAAGTAACCCATATAGCTATAGTGCACGTGGGATGTCACATAATGCTGAGGGCCTAGGTAACCCATATAGCTGTATTGCACATGGGATGTCACGTAATGCTGAGGGCCTAAGTAACCCATATAGCTATAGTGCATGTGGGATGTCACGTAATGCAGAGGTAAGTAACCCATATAGCTATAGTGCACGTGGGATGTCTCGTAATGCTTAGGGCCTAAGTAACCCATAAAGCTATAGTGCACGTGGGATGTCATGTAGTGCTGAGGGCCTAAGTAACCCATATAGCTATAGTGCACGTGGGATGTCTCGTAATGCTGAGGGCCTAAGTAACCCATATAGCTATAGTGCATGTAGGATGTCTCGTAATGCTGAGGGCCTAAGTAACCCATATAGCTATAGTGCATGTGGGATGTCACGTAATGCTGAGGGCCTAAGTAACCCATATAGCTATAGTGCATGTGGGATGTCTCGTAATGCTGAGGGCCTACGTAACCCATATAGCTATAGTGCATGTGGGCTGTCTCGTAATGCTGAGGGCCTAAGTAACCCATATAGCTATAGTGCACGTGGGATGTCACGTAATGCTGAGGGCCTAAGTAACCCATATAGCTATAGTGCATGTGGGATGTCTCGTAATGCTGAGGGCCTAAGTAACCCATATAGCTATAGTGCATGTGGGATGTCTCGTAATGCTGAGGGCCTAAGTAACCCATATAGCTATAGTGCGTGGGATGTCTCGTAATGCTGAGGGCCTAAGTAACCCATATAGCTATAGTGCATGTGGGATGTCTCGTAATGCTGAGGGCCTAAGTAACCCATATAGCTATAGTGCATGTGGGATGTCACGTAATGCTGAGGGCCTAAGTAACCCATATAGCTATAGTGCATGTGGGATGTCTCGTAATGCTGAGGGCCTACGTAACCCATATAGCTATAGTGCATGTGGGCTGTCTCGTAATGCTGAGGGCCTAAGTAACCCATATAGCTATAGTGCACGTGGGATGTCACGTAATGCTGAGGGCCTAAGTAACCCATATAGCTATAGTGCATGTGGGATGTCTCGTAATGCTGAGGGCCTAAGTAACCCATATAGCTATAGTGCATGTGGGATGTCTCGTAATGCTGAGGGCCTAAGTAACCCATATAGCTATAGTGCACGTGGGATGTCACGTAATGCTGAGGGCCTAAGTAACCCATATAGCTATAGTGCACGTGGGATGTCACGTAATGCTGAGGGCCTAAGTAACCCATATAGCTATAGTGCACGTTGGATATCTCGTAATGCTGAGGGCCTAAGTAACCCATATAGCTATAGTGCATGTGGGATGTCTCGTAATGCTGAGGGCCTAAGTAACCCATATAGCTATAGTGCACGTGGGATGTCACGTAATTCTGAGGGCCTGAGTAACCCATATAGCTATAGTGCATGTGGGATGTCACATAATGCTGAGGGCCTAAGTAACCCATATAGCTATAGTGCACGTGGGATGTCTCGTAATGCTGAGGGCCCAAGTAACCCATATAGCTATAGTGCATGTGGGATGTCTCGTAATGCTGAGGGCCTAAGTAACCCATATAGCTATAGTGCACGTGGGATGTCACATAATGCTGAGGGCCTGAGTAACCCATATAGCTATAGTGCACGTGGGATGTCACATAATGCTGAGGGCCTGAGTAACCCATATAGCTATTGTGCACGTGGGATGTCACGTAATGCTGAGGGCCTAAGTAACCCATATAGCTATAGTGCATATGGAATGTCACGTAATGCCGAGGTAAGTAACCCATATAGCTATAGTGCACGTGGGATGTCACGTAATGCTGTCTTGCTTCTTAGTTGCTGGCGTGTCAGTAAAAGTGAATGCTTGCTGATCACTTGCTGACTTCTTGTTTCCTCAGTGTCTATGTCTGATGATCAAAAGGATACAAGTCTAAGAGATGAGATTATTCACAAGCCTAGATTGCAGTAAAAAAAAACAAATTATATATCCTTTTGAAGTGCAGGACAGAGGGGTTTTCTTTATCTTGTTTTTTTTTTGTTAATCATCATTTGTGCTAAATGTTAATGCTTTTAATTAAAATGTAATTAAAGTTGGGGATCCTGCACTGAAGCTGAATGAGGAGGTAGATACTCGATACTCTGAATTCCTCGTGATAATAAATGTATAATACATGACTAAAGGAACAATAGTCGAAGAATGCAGTGGTAAGAACGAAGCACATGTTTAAAGCCTAATTAGAATTTGTAAATAAACAGATAGGAATTCACTCACAATGTACACAGAGCCACAAGTGCTAATTCCAGTGCTCTTGGGAAATACTGTTTGCCTAAATGTTATGCAAAAGAAAAGGATTTGCTGTGTTAGCATAAGAACTATACAGAAAAAGTTAATGCAAGGAAATGAATGTGTTTATATATGTTTTCTTGTACTGATCTGTTTTTTATTTAGTCAACAGGTATCTGAGTCATGGAGTGAGTCATAGCCAACATTTATCAGTCCGGAATCATCTGAATTTTAAATATGACAAAGACTTTCCAAATGAAATTCAATCATGCATTGAAACAAGGCCATGGAAGTATTCTAACTGTCCTGTTTCTTTTGGATTTAACTCTATTCTTAATATGCATCAGAGAACCCACACCCAAGAAAAGCCTTTTAAATATTCCACATGTACCATGAATTTAATGTCGAAAAACAGCTTTTTATGCAAAAAGCAGTTTATAGAGAAAGATCAGCACCATGTACATGAGAAAACATCCACTGGAAGAAAATCATATATGTGTGCTACATGTGGCAATTCGTTTACAAAAAAGAGTACTCTCACTTTGCATGAGAAATTACATACTGGTGAGAAGCCTCATAAATGTGCCATCTGTGACAAGAGTTTTACACAGAACAGCATCCTTTCAGCACATGAGAAGATACATTCTGGAGTGAAGCCATATAAATGTGCAGCGTGTGACAGGAGTTTTAAGACAAAGACTCATCTTTCAACACACAAAAAAATACACACTGGAGAGAAGCCATACGTATGTGCCATATGTGGTAAGAGATTTTCACAAAAGGGTAGTTTGCTAGCACATGTAAAAACACACATGGGAGAGAAGCCACATAAATGTGCCACATGTGGGAAGAGTTTTACACATAAGAGCACCCTTTTAGCACATGAGAAAATATATTCTGGAGTGATGCCTGATAAATGTGCCACCTGTGACAAGAGTTTTATACAGAAGAGCATCCTTTCAGCACATGAGAAAATACATTCTGGAGTGAAGCCATATAAATGTGTTACTTGTGACAAGAGTTTTAAGACGAAGGCTCATCTTTCAAGACATGAAAAAATACATACAGGAGAGAAGCCATATGCATGTGCCATATGTGGTAAAAGGTTTTCACAAAAGGGTAGTTTGCCAGCACATGAAAAAACACACACAGGAGAGAAGCCACATAAATGTGCCACTTGTGGGAAGAGCTTTACACAGAAGAGCACCGTTTCAGCACATGAGAAGATACATTCTGGAGTGATGCCTCATAAATGTGCTACGTGTGGCAGGAAGTTTCAGAAGAAGGCTCATCTTTCAAGACATGAAAAAATACACACGGGAGAGAAGCCATACACATGTGCCATATGTGGTAAGAGGTTTTTACACAAGAATAGTTTGTTGGCACATGAAAAAAAACATACGGGAGAGAAACCACATAAATGTGCCTCATGTCAGAAGAGTTTTACTCTAAAATGTAACTTTTTAAGACATTTGAATATTCATATTGGTGAGAAACCACACAAATGTTCTGTATGTGAGAAGAGTTTTACTCAGAAAGGTAACCTTTTAACACATCTGAAAATTCACAGGGGGTCTGAATGGAGCGATGGTAAGTCAGTAAGCAAAGGAGAGTAGCATTGCTGAAATTGAATTCATCCTCAAGTCTTGGTGAGTACCTTCATGAGGCGGACCTTGTTTTCCACAAAATCTCACCAAGATGATGCTGATATATAGACTGTATATATATAGCATATATCATGGACAGCAATAGGCCAAAAATAAAAAAAGATAGCTGGTTGCACAAGACCCAGGATAAAAAAGTGCTCAATCCTGGTAGGCGCACTGTTGCCAGGACTGGAAAAAATGACACTGTAGAATCCTCAAAACATGAAAACATTCCTACAATGAGGCCAGGCACAGGGGGTTGATGCCCCCCCCCCATTGTAAAAGGAAGTATCAGCCCATAAAAATCACAAAAACTGATAGGCCAAAGAAGAGCCATAAAGACAATACAGTGGACTATTGAGGAAAATAAAGAAATTATATATTGTTGCTATTATGCAAAAAGCCCAGAACTTTCAGACCAAGATATATAAAAAGATTAAGAGAGAAATTAGAGGAAAGAAAAATACTTCCACAAGAAAAACTGTAAAAAGCCTCAAATAGAAGCCTGTGTTCATTAATACAACATATCTGTGAAAAACATTATATAGACCAAAAAACTTTGATCTGTTTGGAAAAAAGCAGCATCTGAGGAAGTGAAAAAATATAAACAACAAAACCTAGAGATTTTTGAAAACTATAAAAAAGAAATATGGATATGTGAAAGAAAGAGAGATTTGGTATGGTGCAATATTTGTGCAAAGTTGAAAGCCAAATTAATCAATACAAAAAAGGCAGCCCCAAAGATATTCAAAGAGAAATACAGACAAAGGCATTCAGATATGTAAAATTTCACAATAAAAAAAATCAAAAACAGGAAATGTAGAAAAGAAGATTAGTAAAGTAGAAGTTAAAAAAATAGGAGTTGAAGTTGTGGAGTGCCTGTGAAGTGAAGGATTTGGTGTAGAAGGTCTAACACAGGTTACATCACAGCATGACGGAATGAGTCCCCAAAGTAATAAGAAATAGAAAGATCAGGAGACATCTGAAGAAATATGGAAGTGTGAAAGAAAAAGACATTTAATATGGTGTAATATTTATGCAAAGGAGAAAGCAAAATTAACCAATACAAAAAGAGCAGCACCAAAGATATAAGAGAAATACAGGCAAAGAAATCCAGATATGGAAAGCTTTACAATACAAAAAATAAGAAGACAAAGAGGAAAAGCAGAAAACAAGATCAGTAATGGAGACTTTAAAGAAACAGAAACTGAGGTTATGGAGTACCTGTGAAGCGAAGGATTCAGTTTAGAAAATCTAACTCAGAAAGCACCACAACAGGATAGAGCAATAGACATCCAAATTAAGGACAAACCAGTGGAACGGGAAGCAACTGGGCAGTTGCCATATGAAAATATTTTGGAGCCTTCCACAGTAAACCAGTATAAATGTTCACTTGCAGCTGGACAGCAAGGAAAGGAACAGTAAACTGTGGCAACTCTGATGCAGTCAGTGTTGAGGCGTGATAGGTCATTGAGTTCCAATATGACAGAGCAACGGATGGCACAGGAGGAAATTGAAAAGAATGTGTTACAGGAAGCTGCTGTAGAACTTTTCATAGAATGTCTGCAGGAAATGCAGAACAAAAACTGTGCCCTTAATTTAGAAACAAATGAGCTAAGAGAAGAGTTGCTTGATTTAATAGCGCTAGACATATTAAGATCAATGAAAGGAATAGACTACAGGTCAATAAAACCCAAAAAGTCAGAGGTTTGATAAAACAAATGAACACAGTAATTAGGACTGTCCATAGAGATCCATGCAATATAACAGAAGTAAACAGGATATATTACTTGTGCAGCTAAATTAATAACAGATAAAATTCTACCACAAGAAGACAGGGTAGTAAGAAAAAGAAAGGGGAGAAATCGAATACCATCATGGAAGTTTCGAATAGAGAAAACTATAAAGCAATTAAGACAGGAACTGTCACTGTTAGAAGCGTATAGAAGAGGGAACAGAATCAACAAAAGTACTCAGAATGATAAATATGATAAAAGCAATGCACAGTATTATAATGGATCAGGATCTATCTTGTACTATTGCAACTAATACATTAAAAATCTCAGCACAGGCAGACAAACGTAGAAGATACACAGACAAATATAAAGGAAAAGTACAAAATAAGCAATTTATTGATGACCCTAAAAAGTTCTATAGAAAATTGGGAAACAAGGTAAAAGGAATTAAAAGACCACCTAAAAAAGAAGAAATAGATAACATTTTGGAAAAATATCTATGAAAATCCTGTGGAACATAACAAAGATGTTAACTGGATAGAAGAAGTAAAAGAAAGAATAAGACGTTCAAAGGTACAAGATATGAAATGGGAAGAAGTAACGGCCAGAGAGACTGAGATAAAGTTAAGAAAAGCCGCCAATTGGAAAACCACAGGCCTAGATGCAGTACCTAACTTCTGGCTAAAAATATTAACATGTTTGCACAAAGATTTAGCTATGAGTAAGAACAATTTATATGCACACCCTGAACAGACACCAACCTGGTTAACAACAGAAAAAACAATGCCCCATACTTAGGAGTGAACCTGCAAGTTATCCTAAAAATTATAGACCAGTAACTTACCTTCTGACGATGTACAAACTATACAACAGAACTGATGCAGATAGAGTTTATAGTCATTTAGAAGAAAATTCAATTATGGCAATAGAACAAAAGGGTAATAAAAGAAAGTAATATGGAGCAAAGAGTCATCTGTTACTAAATAAAGTCATAGTGGAGAACTGTAAAAAGGGGAAGAATTTAAGTATGGCATGGATTGACTACAGAAAAGCATTTGACAGTATCCCACATTCACAGATAAAAGAGTGCTTAAAAATGTATAAGATGCACCCTACACTGATCGATTACATTACAGTGACCATGAAACAGTGGCAGACCACTTTGCAATTAAGCTATGACAAAGGACAAATTATTATTCCAGGGATAAAAATTCAAAGGGTTATATTCCAGGGTGACTCTCTGTCACTGCTGATATTGTGTTGCCCTTAACTCTTTAAGCTGTCTAATTAACAGCTTAGGCCATGGTTACAATTTGGCTACTAGAAAACAACAAAGTGTAAAGACTTCTCATCTTCTCTTTGTCAGTGATTTAAAACTGTACAGCTCATCAGATGAGGAACTGAAAGTACAACTGCAAGTGGTCAAAACTTTTTCAGATTATATAAGAATGTCATTTGGTCTTGATAAATGTGCAAAAGCAACCTTTAAATCAAGAAAACTGCAACACCAAAAGCACACCAGTCTGGGACAACAATGTGATATAAAGGAACCTGAGCAACAGGGAGTGTATAAATATTTTGGAACTGATGAAGAATTAACAATAAAACATGAGCAAATGCAAATAAAACTTAGTAAGGTAAGGTATGTAGCCAACCACAGCGCTAACCCAACACTACCTCCTCCATTTTCACACTACTATCACACCTCCTCAACTAACATGTACAAGCATACCTTACCTATGCTCACTGCATGCACTCTCCTTGCATATCTTACATCCTACCAAAGCTCCATCATTCCCCCACTCAACCACTACCACTTTACTACTACTCACACCACCACCCATGTCTCACCCTCACTCAGCTCCCCTCCCACCAACTCAAGAAACATCCCTATGCACCCCCCACATATTCTAGCAACTATATTACTCTAACATAAAGCATCTCTACAACTTAACATAGTAACCCTCCCACCATACCTATTACCCACAGAGCACAATCATAAAGTTTCCCTTATAAACAAAAACATTCAAAAACCTGAGAAAACTTATAACCTCATGCATATCAAAACTAGCCCTAAGTGGAGACATCCACCCCAACCCTGGCCCTATCATCTCCAACCCCAGTCCTCATAATCAGACTAGAAACCACAACTTCTCCCATATCACAGCCAATAGAAAGCCAAGTGACTTCCTTCTACTAAGCCTAAATATTAGAAGTATATCCAGCAAAGTCCATGAACTCCATGCCACCATAGACTTATACTCCCCAGATATAGTCATCCTGACAGAAACCTGGCTAAAACCTCACATTACCAGTGAGCAAATACTCCCTACAGGTTATGGCATACTAAGAGTAGACCGGCTAAACAAGAAAGGAGGCGGTGTAGCTATAATATTTAAACAGCATCTAAACATCCAGATCTTAAAATCATCAGCTCCACAAATAGGCAATGAAGAAATAATATATACCAACCTCAAAATAAAACAAAACAAAACCGTCAACATAATTGGATGCTACTTCCCACCTGGCCAAAACAGCCCTCCACTAGAAAACCTCCTCAGCTGGTCTAACCACCATCTCCCCGAAGAAACTATAATTTTAGGTGATTTCAATATTGACTGGCAGTCCTGTTCTGGCAACAATCCAACCCATCATGTACACCTTCATGGCTTCACCCAACTAGTCCAGTCACCAACCAGGATAGATAAAAACTCCAGCAAGCACACTACCCTGGATTGGATACTAGTCAGTAAGAGCCCCCAGTCATATATAATAGGCTGCTTATCAGATAGCCTCAGTGATCACTCCCCAACATTCCTACTCAAAAAATACCTATACCAAGCGAAACCTGTCATCTACCGTCACATACGTAAAAAACTAAACTTTAACCCACTCACATTCATCTCATCCCTCAAAGAATGTAACTGGCATCCCCTAAAGTACCTCAGTCTTGATGACGCAGTTGAAATTTTTAATACTACCTTCCTGAGCATCCTTAATTACCATGCCCCCATAAGACTTTCCAGAACAAAGCACAACCCTCCCCATGGCTACAGAAAACCACTAAGTCAGAAATGAAAAACAGGGATAAAGCCCGGGAGCACTGGTGCAAAACTCCTCAAATAGACAGAAATTCCTAGAACTATGCAATAGAGTTAAAAAGCTAATAAAACAGGACACATTCCAATACTACCAGTCTGTCCTAGACTCCTTTCAACACAGCCCCAAACAATTCTGGTCCTCCATAAACTCCATCCTCCACCCAGGTAAAGTCAGTACCCCTCCTTCTAACATCTCTCACTCCTACAAAAATATTGCTACCTCATTCAACACACACTTCACCCAAACCATAGTATCACTAGCTAAACAACACAACCCCCCTCCCCTCCAACCCACACCTTCAACTAGTAATCTCCCCAGCCTTTTCTTTTTCTCCTGTACCTACCTTCATCATAAAAAAACTCTTAACTAAACTTAAGCCCACCAAGTTAGTAGCAGACAACCTCCCAAGTGAATACCTACAAATCATAGCTGATGCTCTGGCCTACCCAGTATCCATCTTGATTAACCAATCTCTGTCAGAAAGTTACGTTCCCACACAGTGGAAAGTATCACATATAATTCCCCTCCACAAAGGCGGCCCCTCCACAGAACTAACCAATTACCACCCCATAGCTATTCTCTCTCCACTCTTCAAAATACTAGAGAGATGCATATATTCTCAGGTCTCAGACTACCTCCTTACTAATAACCTCCTTTCCAATACTCAACATGGTTTCCATCCAAACCAAAGCATCACCACTGCCTTATTCTCCTTTACTAACACTATCCTTCAGCATAAAAACAATGGCTATCTCTCCTCTGCTACTTTCTTAGACCTATCTAAAGCATTTGGCATGGTCCCACACAAACAACTCATCTCTGTCCTCAATAACCTATCCTTCTCTCAATCAGTCACCAACTGGTTTCAGAGTTACCTGTCTGACTGCCAACAATCCATTGTATGGCAGAATGACATATCTCCCAACTGCCTGTCTCCATAGGGGTTCCCTAAGGATCCATCCTTGGACCCCTACTCTTCTCTGTTTTCACCAATAATCTAGCCTCTGCCACCAAACATGGCACACTCATACAATACACAGATGACTCAACCATCATCTGCTCAGCCCAGTCCCTACCCAAACTGCAAAAAGTCACACAGGAAGCCTTTTCCTCTGTTGAAACATGGTTATCCAATGCCCAATTAATACTCAACCCAAACAAAACTAAACTACTCATCTTCCAACCCACCAAACATACTCAAAACAACTCTCACTTTAACATCACAGCAAAAGACAACACCACTATATACCCAACTGAACACATCAAATTGCTAGGAGTGGAAATAGACTATAAACTAAAATTTGACATTCACATATCCATGACCATAAAAAAGTCCACAAAAAACTAGGAGCATTATAGAGAAATAAGCAACTTCTCACCAAAGCAGCAAATATTTCAATAGTAAATTCCCACCTTATCTCTACCCTACTTTATGCCTCTCCAATATATACCAACCTAAGGCAATGTGATCTAAACAAGCTAGAGACCTGCTACAACAAAATCACCAAATGCGCCACAGGGGCATCCTACAGTAGTCACCACTGTCTCTCACTTGCTGAACTGGGCTGGCTTGAACTCCCTCACCTCTTTCAATGGTATCAACTATCACTCGCCCACAAATTAGTAAACCGTCCACTAAATGTCCCATCCCTCCAGAATCAACTCTAAACCTATCGCACCACCAGACCACTAAGATCCAGCAACAAAAATCACTTGCAGATCACTAAAGCCAATAACTCTGCTGGTGAAACACTATTCTCTTGCACCATAACCAAATTATGGAACTCCCTCCCACCCACAATTACCTCCGTACCATCATGCACCCACTTCAAAACTTTACTAAAAGTGCACCAAAAAACATGCTGGCTGTGCCCTTGCAACTCCCACTCTAATATCACCCACCCCATCCAACTACTACCTTTCTTTCCACCCCACTAACTACTTTGATTATAGCAAGCTGAGATGCTCATAAGCCTAGTACTTATTATACAGCAGAAACTTCTTATTGTAACATTTATTAATGTCTGTTATGTACTTCGCAGGTAAAGATTCTAGTTGTCTACTGATGTACTATGTTCTTCATCTGTAAATATGTTTGTAATTAATTGCTATGTTAAATTGTCAATCGCTATATAATCCAATGTAACTACTGTCTGTTTATTTTAACTGTGGAGCTTTTCTCCCCGGGTCTCCGCTGAAAATGGACCTATGTCCAGTCGGACACTCCCGGTCAACAAATGTAAATAAATAAATACATTTTAGAAGACTTAAATTAATCCTGAAAACAGAGCTGGCATCTAGGTGCAAAATTCAAGCTATAAACCAGTTTGCTCTTTCTGTCCTAACTTACAGTTTTGGAGTGATTGACTGGCCCCATAACATGTTAGATAGATTAGATATTAAAACCAGAAGGATGCTTCATGCTCACCAAATGATTTATAAAAAATAGTGCATGCCAAGATTATATATTCCCTGTTCTAATGGCAGTATGAGCCTCCTTGAAATTGATTACATGTGCAGATCTGCAATTGTGGGACTGCAGACATATCTGCTGACCTCACAAGACCCAAATGTAGTGAAAATTTTGAAACATGAGGAGAATAAATCTAAGATGACTTCCCTGCTTAGTGTAGCAGAAGCATATCAGGGTCAAGCAGGAATGGAAATCAAACCACAAGTAGATAAAAATCAGGCAGCAGCTGAATGTGCCAAAAAAACAAAAGAAAGAATATAAGGTGAAGGATCAGATGAGAAGGCAAAGAATGTGGAAAATGCATAAATATAGTTGCAAGTATAGAAAACTTCTGGAAGAACCTCATGTTGATCAGGATCGAATGCAGGACTGGTTAAGGAGAGGAGAATTCAAACCAAGAGATGAAAGGTTAATACTGGCTGCCCAAGGTATCGGGCTATGTACATGTTGGTTTACAAGGTCCATAGAACATGTGGGAGAAGCAGAAAAATGTAGGTTTTGTAAAACAGAATTGGAAACAGTTGCATACCTTGTTTCTGGTTGTGACATACTAATGGCAAAAGGATTGTATACTGAAAGGCACAATCATGTGTCAAGACTGTTGCACTGGGGATTGTGCAAACGTTATGTTACTGAAATGGCTGAAAAATACTGAAAACATGAGCCACAAAGCATCATAGAAAGTGATGAAGTCTACATCACACGGGATCACCCATTATCAAGAGTTCAAAAGATAGATGCAAGAAAACCAGATATAGTGGTCCATGAAAAGAAGACAAAAGTAGCATTGATCATTGAAATTGCTACATCCAGTGACTGTAGTGTTTTGCATACAGAGAGACACAAAGTCATAAAATATCACGATTTGCAGGTAGAAATGAGGGCTATGTGGAAGAAATATACCAGACAGTTCCTATAGTAGTAGGAGCAATAGGTCTTATAAAAAATAATCTACAATTGTATTTAGATATGCTACAAATACATATAACTTTACTAACTGCAGAAGGAGTCATTTCTGGGCACATTGCAGGGGCTGTGAAGAGCACTTTTGGCTGACATCAAAGATTAAAACAATACTAATTTCATGAACTTTAATCGTACTTTGACTTAGGAATGGGGACTACTCCTGTCATGGTATTAGAAACCCAAAAGATTTGGAGAAATTAAAAAAAAAATTGAGAAACCACACAAATGTGCTACATGTGACAAGACTTGTACACTAAATATAAATCTCTTAGCTCATGAGAACATAAACAGTAGAGAAAAGCCAAATAAAGGTGCCACGTGTAACAAGAGTTTTTCAAGAAAATGCAAAATCTCTAAACATGAAACATGCACATCAATGAAAATGGAGAGAAAATTAAATCAGCACGAAAAGGAGAATAGTACTGCTACAACTAAATTCATCCTCACATGTTGGTGAGTAGGGAGAGTAGTACTGCTACAACTAAATTCATGCTCACGTGTTGGTGAGTAAGGAGCGTAGTACTGCTACAAATAAATTCATCCTCACATGTTGGTGAGTAAGGAGCGTAGTACTGCTACAACTAAATTCATCCTCACATGGTGAGTAAGGAGCGTAGTACTGCTACAACTAAATTCATGCTCACGTGTTGGAGTGTAAGGAGCATAGTACTGCTACAAATAAATTCATCCTCACATGTTGGTGTGTAAGGAGCGTAGTACTGCTACAAATAAATTCATCCTCATGTGTCGGTGAGTAAGGAGCGTAGTACTGCTACAACTAAATTCATCCTCATGTGTTGGTGAGTAAGGAGCATAGTACTGCTACAACTAAATTCATCCTCATGTGTTGGTGAGTAAGGAGTGTAGTACTGCTACAACTAAATTCATCCTCATGTGTTGGTGAGTAAGGAGTGTAGTACTGCTACAACTAAATTCATCCTCATGTGTTGGTGAGTAAGGAGCATAGTACTGCTACAACTAATTTCATCCTCATGTGTTGGTGAGTAAGGAGTGCAGTACTGCTACAACTAAATTCATCCTCACGTGTTGGTGAGTAAGGAGAGTAGTACTGCTACAACTAAATTCATCCTCACGTGTTGGTGAGTAAGGAGCGTAGTGCTGCTACAACTAAATTCATCCTCACATGTTGATGAGTAAGGAGCGTAGTACTGCTACAACTAAATTCATCCTCACATGTTAGTGAGTAAGGAGCGTAGTACTACTACAACTAAATTCATCCTCACGTGTTAGTGAGTAAGGAGCGTAGTACTACTACAACTAAATTCATCCTCATGTGTTGGTGAGTAAGGAATGTAGTACTACTACAACTAAATTCATCCTCACGTGTTGGTAAGTAAGGAGCTTAGTACTGCTAGAAATAAATTCATCCTCATGTGTTGGTGAGTAAGGAGCGTAGTACTGCTACAACTAAATTCATACTCACGTGTTGGTGAGTAAGGAGCGTAGTACTACTACAACTAAATTCATCCTCACGTGTTGGTAAGTAAGGAGCTTAGTACTGCTAGAACTAAATTCATCCTCATGTGTTGGTGAGTAAGGAGCATAGTACTGCTACAACTAAATTCATCCTCACGTGTTGGTGAGTAAGGAGCGTAGTAGTGCTACAACTAAATTCATCCTCTTGTGTTGGTGAGTAAGGAGCGTAGTACTGCTAGAACTAAATTCATCCTCACGTGTTGGTGAGTAAGTACAGTAGTACTGCTACAACTAAATTCATCCCCACGTGTTGGTGAGTAAGGAGGGTAGTACTGCTACAACTAAATTCATCCTCACGTGTTGTGAGTAAGGAGCATAGTACTGCTACAACTAAATTCATCCTCATGTGTTGGTGAGTAAGGAGAGTAGCACTGCTACAACTAAATTCATCCTCACATGTTGGTGAGTGAGGAGCGTAGTACTGCTACAACTAAATTCATCCTCACATGTTGGTGAGTAAAGAGCATAGTACTGCTACAACTAAATTCATCCTCATCTGTTGGTGAGTAAGGAGCGTAGTCCTGCTACAACTAAATCCATCCCCATCTGTTGGTGAGTAAGGAGAGTAGTACTGCTACAACTAAATTCATCCTCACGTGTTGGTGAGTAAGGAGCGTAGTACTGCTAGAACTAAATTCATCCTCAAGTGTTGGTGAGTAAGAAGCGTAGTACTGCTAGAACTAAATTCATCCCCACGTGTTGGTGAGTAAGGAGCGTAGTACTGCTACAACTAAATTCATCCTCATGTGTTGCTGAGTAAGGAGAGTAGTACTGCTACAACTAAATTCATCCTCACGTGTTGGTGAGTAAGGAGCGTAGTACTGCTACAACTAAATTCATCCTCACGTGTTGGTGAGTAAGGAGCATAGTACTGCCACAACTAAATTCATCCTCACATGTTGGTAAGTAAGGAGCATTGTACTGCTACAACTAAATTCATCCTCATGTGTTGGTGAGTAAGGAGTGTAGTACTGCTACAACTAAATTCATCCTCATGTGTTGGTGAGTAAGGAGCGTAGTACTGCTACAACTAAATTCATCCTCATGTGTTGATGAGTAAGGAGTGTAGTACTGCTACAACTAAATTCATCCTCACGTGTTGGTGAGTAAGGAGAGTAGTACTGCTACAACTAAATTCATCCTCACGTGTTGGTGAGTAAGGAGCGTAGTGCTGCTACAACTAAATTCATCCTCACATGTTGGTGAGTAAGGAGCGTAGTACTGCTACAACTAAATTCATCCTCACGTGTTGGTGAGTAAGGAGAGTAGTACTGCTACAACTAAATTCATCCCCACGTGTTGGTGAGTAAGGAGGGTAGTACTGCTACAACTAAATTCATCCTCACGTGTTGTGAGTAAGGAGCATAGTACTGCTACAACTAAATTCATCTTTACGTGTTGGTGAGTAAGGAAAGTAGTACTGCTACAACTAAATTCATCCTCACATGTTGGTGAGTGAGGAGCGTAGTACTGCTACAACTAAATTCATCCTCACATGTTGGTGAGTAAAGAGCGTAGTACTGCTACAACTAAATTCATCCTCATCTGTTGGTGAGTAAGGAGAGTAGTACTGCTAGAACTAAATTCATCCCCATGTGTTGGTGAGTAAGGAGAGTAGTACTGCAAGAACTAAATTCATCCCCACGTGTTGGTGAGTAAGGAGAGTTGTACTGCTACAACTAAATTCATCCCCACATGTTGGTGAGTAAGGAGAGTAGTACTGCTACAACTAAATTCATCCTCACGTGTTGGTGAGTAAGGAGCGTAGTACTGCTACAACTAAATTCATCCTCACGTGTTGGTGAGTAAGGAGAGTAGTACTGCTACAACTAAATTCATTCTCACTTGTTGGTGAGTAAGGAGCGTAGTACTGCTACAACTAAATTCATCCTCACATGTTGGTGAGTAAAGAGCGTAGTACTGCTACAACTAAATTCATCCTCACGTGTTGGTGAGTAAGGAGCATAGTACTGCTACAACTAAATTCATCCCCACTTGTTGGTGAGTAAGGAGAGTAGTAGTGCTACAACTAAATTCATCCTCACGTGTTCGTGAGTAAGGAGCGTAGTACTGCTACAACTAAATTCATCCTCACGTGTTGGTCAGTAAGGAGAGTAGTACTGCTAGAAGTAAATTTATCCTCATGTGTTGGTGAGTAAGGAGCGTAGTACTGCTAGAACTAAATTCATCTTCACGTGTTGGTGAGTAAGGAGCGTAGTCCTGCTACAACTAAATCCATCCCCACGTGTTGGTGAGTAAGGAGAGTAGTACTGCTACAACTAAATTCATCCTCATGTGTTGGTGAGTAAGGAGTGTAGTACTGCTACAACTAAATTCATCCTCACGTGTTGGTGAGTAAGGAGCGTAGTACTGCTAGAACTAAATTCATCCTCACGTGTTGGTGAGTAAGAAGCGTAGTACTGCTAGAACTAAATTCATTCCCACGTGTTGGTGAGTAAGGAGAGTAGTACTGCTACAACTAATTTCATCCCCACGTGTTGGTGAGTAAGGAGAGTAGTACTGCTACAACTAAATTCATCCTCATGTGTTGGTGAGTAAGGAGCGTAGTACTGCTACAACTAAATTCATCCTCACGTGTTGGTGAGTAAGGAGCATAGTACTGCTACAACTAAATTCATCCTCACGTGTTGGTGAGTAAGGAGCATAGTACTGCTACAACTAAATTCATCCTCATGTGTTGGTGAGTAAGGAGCGTAGTACTGCTACAACTAAATTCATCCTCATGTGTTGGTGAGTAAGGAGCGTAGTACTGCTACAACTAAATTCATCCTCATGTGTTGGTGAGTTAAGGAGCATAGTACTGCTACAACTAAATTCATCCTCATGTGTTGGTGAGTAAGGAGTGTAGTACTGCTACAACTAAATTCATCCTCATGTGTTGGTGAGTAAGAAGAGTAGTACTGCTACAACTAAATTCATCCTCACGTGTTGGTGAGTAAGGAGCGTAGTGCTGCTACAACTAAATTCATCCTCACATGTTGGTGAGTAAGGAGCGTAGTACTGCTACAACTAAATTCATCCTCATGTGTTGGTGAGTAAGGAGCGTAGTACTGCTACAACTAAATTCATCCTCACGTGTTGGTGAGTAAGGAGCGTAGTACTGCTACAACTAAATTCATCCTCACGTGTTGTGAGTAAGGAGCGTAGTACTGCTAGAACTAAATTCATCCTCATGTGTTGGTGAGTAAGGAGCATAGTACTGCTACAACTAAATTCATCCTCACGTGTTGGTGAGTAAGGAGTGTAGTAGTGCTAGAACTAAATTCATCCTCATGTGTTGGTGAGTAAGGAGAGTAGTACTGCTACAACTAAATTCTTCCCCACGTGTTGGTGAGTAAGAAGCATAGTACTGCTACAACTAAATTCATCCTCACATGTTGGTGAGTAAAGAGCGTAGTACTGCTACAACTAAATTCATCCTCATCTGTTGGTGAGTAAGGAGAGTAGTACTGCTAAAACTAAATTCATCCCCATGTGTTGGTGAGTAAGGAGAGTAGTACTGCTAGAACTAAATTCATCCCCACGTGTTGGTGAGTAAGGAGAGTTGTACTGCTACAACTAAATTCATCCCCATATGTTGGTGAGTAAGGAGAGTAGTACTGCTACATCTAAATTCATGCTCACGTGTTGGTGAGTAAGGAGCGTAGTACTGTTACAACTAAATTCATCCTCACATGTTGGTGAGTAAGGAGAGTAGTACTGTTACAACTAAATTCATCCTCATGTGTTGGTGAGTAAGGAGCGTAGTACTGCTACAACTAAATTCATCCTCACATGTTGCTGAGTAAAGAGCATAGTACTGCTACAACTAAATTCATCCTCACATGTTGGTGAGTAAGGAGCATAGTACTGCTACAACTAAATTCATCCCCACATGTTGTTGAGTAAGGAGAGTAGTACTGCTACAACTAAATTCATCCTCACGTGTTGGTGAGTAAGGAGCGTAGTACTGCTACAACTAAATTCATCCTCACATGTTGGTCAGTAAGGAGAGTAGTACTGCTAGAACTAAATTCATCCTCATGTGTTGGTGAGTAAGGAGCGTAGTACTGCTAGAACTAAATTCATCCTCACGTGTTGGTGAGTAAGGAGCGTACTACTGCTACAACTAAATCCATCCCCACGTGTTGGTGAGTAAGGAGAGTAGTACTGCTACAACTAAATTCATCCTCATGTGTTGGTGAGTAAGGAGCGTAGTACTGCTACAACTAAATTCATCCTCACGTGTTGGTGAGTAAGGAGTGTAGTACTGCTAGAACTAAATTCATACTCACGTGTTGGTGAGTTAGAAGCGTAGTACTGCTAGAACTAAATTCATCCTCATGTGTTGGTGAGTAAGGAGCGTAGTACTGCTAGAACTAACTTCATCCTCACGTGTTGGTGAGTAAGGAGCGTAGTACTGCTACAACTAAATCCATCCCCACGTGTTGGTGAGTAAGGAGAGTAGTACTGCTACATCTAAATTCGTCCTCGTGTGTTGGTGAGTAAGGAGCGTAGTACTGCTACAACTAAATTCATCCTCACCTGTTGGTGAGTAAGGAGCGTAGTACTGCTACAACTAAATTCATCCTCACGTGTTGTGAGTAAGGAGCATAGTACTGCTACAACTAATTTCATCCTCATGTGTTGCTGAGTAAGGAGAGTAGTACTGCTACAGCTAAATTCATCCTCACGTGTTGGTGAGTAAGGAGCGTAGTACTGCTACAACTAAATTCATCCTCACGTGTTGTTGAGTAAGGAGCATAGTACTGCTACAACTAAATTCATCCTCACGTGTTGGTGAGTAAGGAGCATTGTACTGCTACAACTAAATTCATCCTCACGTGTTGTGAGTAAGGAGCGTAGTACTGCTACAACTAAATTCATCCTCACGTGTTGTGAGTAAGGAGCGTAGTACTGCTACAACTAAATTCATCCTCACGTGTTGGTGAGTAAGGAGCATAGTACTGCTAGAACTAAATTCATCCTCACGTGTTGGTGAGTAAGGAGCGTAGTACTGCTAGAACTAAATTCATCCTCACGTGTTGGTGAGTAAGGAGCATAGTACTCCTACAACTAAATTCATCCTCACGTGTTGGTGAGTAAGGAGCGTAGTACTGCTAGAACTAAATTCATCTTCACGTGTTGTGAGTAAGGAGCCTAGTACTGCTACAACTAAATTCATCCTCACGTGTTGGTGAGTAAGGAGCGTGATACTGCTACAACTAAATTCATCCTCATGTGTTGGTGAGTAAGGAGCATAGTACTGCTACAACTAAATTCATCCTCACGTGTTGGGGAGTAAGGAGCATAGTACTGCTAGAACTAAATTCATCCTCACATGTTAGTGAGTAAGGAGTGTGGTACTGCTACAACTAAATTCATCCTCATGTGTTGGTGAGTAAGGAGCATAGTACTGCTACAACTAAATTCATCCTCACGTGTTGGTGAGTAAGGAGCGTAGTACTGCTACAACTAAATTCATCCTCATATGTTGGTGAGTAAGGAGCGTAGTACTGCTACAACTAAATTCATCCTCATGTTTTGGTGAGTAAAGAGTGTAGTGCTGCTACAACTAAATTCATCCTCACGTGTTGGTGAGTAAGGAGCATAGTACTGCTACAACTAAATTCATCCTCACGTGTTGGTGAGTAAGCAGCGTAGTACTGCTACAACTAAATTCATTCTCACGTGTTGGTGAGTAAGGAGCGTAGTACTGCTACAACTAAATTCATCCTCACGTGTTGGTGAGTAAGGAGCGTAGTACTGCTGCAACTAAGTTCATCCTCACGTGTTGGTGAGTAAGGAGCATAGTACTGCTACAACTAAATTCATCCTCACGTGTTGGTGAGTAAGTAGCGTAGTACTGCTACAACTAAATTCATCCTCACGTGTTGGTGAGTAAGGAGCATAGTACTGCTACAACTAAATTCATCCTCACATGTTGGTGAGTAAGGAGCATAGTACTGCTACAACTAAATTCATCCTCATGTGTTGGTGAGTAAAGAGTGTAGTACTGCTGCAACTAAATTCATCCTCATGTGTTGGTGAGTAAGGAGCGTAGTACTGCTACAACTTAATTCATCCTCACGTGTTGGTGAGTAAGGAGCGTAGTACTGCTACAACTAAATTCATCCTCACGTGTTGGTGAGTAAGGAGCATAGTACTGCTACAACTAAATTCATCCTCACGTGTTGGTGAGTAAGGAGCATAGTGCTGCTACAACTAAATTCATCCTCACGTGTTGGTGAGTAAGGAGCGTAGTACTGCTAGAACTAAATTCATCCTCACGTGTTGGTGAGTAAGGAGCGTAGTACTGCTGCAACTAAGTTCATCCTCACGTGTTGGTGAGTAAGGAGCGTAGTACTGCTACAACTAAATTCATCCTCACATGTTGGTGAGTAAGGAGCGTAGTACTGCTACAACTAAATTCATCCTCACATGTTGGTGAGTAAGGAGTGTAGTACTGCTACAACTAAATTCATCCTCATGTGTTGGTGAGTAAGGAATGTAGTACTGCTAGAACTAAATTCATCCTCATGTGTTGGTGAGTAAGGAGCGTAGTACTGCTACAACTAAATTCATCCTCACGTGTTGGTGAGTACCTTCACATTGTGGACCCCGTTTTCACAAAATTTCACTAAGATGACACTGATATACAAACTGTATTTTACATAGCATATATCATGGAGAGGGGAAGGCTAAAAATAAAAAAGCCAGCTTTGGACACAAGTCCCAGGATAGAAAAAAAGTGCCCAATCCTGGAATACACAATGCTGCCAGGATTGGAAATAATGACAATGCAGACTCCTCAAGACAGGGAAATATTCCTACAATAGGGTTAGGTCACGCTCGGGGGGTTGTCTTGCCTGTTGTAAAAGGAAGCAGTAGTCCACAAAAACACAAAAACTGACTGACCAAAAAGAGTCATAAAGATGATATAGTAGACTATTAAGAATAAGGAAGAAATTATGTAGTATAACTATTAAGAAAGAAGCCCAGAAATTCCAGATAGAGGATATTCAAAAAGATCAAAAGAGAAATTAAAAGACATAAAAATATTTGCATAAGAAAACAATTGTCAAAAGCTTAAAATGCAAATTTGTATTAATTAATACAACAAATCCATGAAAAATATTACATAGACAAAGAAACTTTGAAAAACTTGGAAAAAGAAGTGACAAAAGAATTGTGAAAATATAAAGAACAAAACCTAGAGATTTTTGAGAGGTATAAAAAGGAAATATGGACATGGGGAAGAAAAAGAGATCTGATATGGTCTAATATGTATCCAAAGGAGAAAGCCAAACTAATCATTACAAAAACAGCAGCTCCAAAGATAATTGAAGAGAAATACAGGCAAAGGAAAATTTCACTCTATGAACAATATGATCAGAAAGAGGTAATGCAGAACAGAAGATTATTAAAGAAGTCAAACAAACAGAAGCTGAGGTCATGGAATACCTACAAAGTGAGGGATTTAGTGTAGAAAGTTTAACACAGGTTATGTCATAGCATGCTGGAGCAATGAGTCCTCAAAGTAAAGTGAAACAGTAGGAGCGGAAGACATCTGAAGAACAAATATGGGCACGGGAAAGAAAAGGAGATTTAATACGGTGCAATATTTATACAAAGGAGAAAGCAAAAGTGATCAGTACAAAAAGAGCAGCACCAAGGATATCTGAAGAGAAATATAAGCAAAGGCATCCGGAAATGGAAATGTTCAGAATATGAAAAAATAAGAAAACAAAGGGTGAAAGTAGAAGAGAGGATTAGTAATGGAGAAGTTAAAGAAATATAAAATGACATGTGGATTACATAGAAAGTGAAGGATTCAGTGTAGAAAATCCAATTCTGATAATGTCACAACATGATGGAACAACGAGTTGCCAAATTAAGGAGAAACAAGTGAAATGGAAAGTATCTGATCATTTGCCACTTAGGGTTACTGTGAGGCCTTCAGTAGGAAACCAGTACAAACATTCAATTGGAGTTGCGCAGCAAGGCAAGGAGCAGGAAACAGTGGCAACTCTGATGCAGTTAGTATTGCGGCATGATGGGCCAATGAGTTCCCGTATCAAAGAGCAATATATATTGCAGGATGCTGCTGAAGAGAATATGTTACAGAAAGATGTTCTGGAACTTTCTGTAGAATGCCTGCAGGAAATAGAAAACAAAGAATGTGCCCCCAGTTTAGAAGAAAATTATGTAAAGGAAGAGTTGCTTAATTTAATAAGAGACAGGTAGACATATTAAGTCTGATGAAACTAGATTACAGAAAGTAAATAAGACCCACAATATTAGAAGTTTGACAAATGAACACAGTAATTAAGGTTATAAACAGAAATCCATGTGATAGAAGTAAACAGGATGTATTACTGTGCAGCTAAAGTAATAATAGATAAAGTCCTACCACAAACACATGCAACAGTGAGGGAAAGGAAGGGAAAAAGTAAAATGCCATCAGGGAAGCATCAACTGGAGAAAACTGTAAAGCAATTAAGACAAGTATCAAGGTTAGAAGAATCTAGAAGAGGTATAGAGCAATGAAAATACTTACAAAGATAGCCGAGGTAAAAGCGACACACAGTATGAAAAAAGACCAAGATCTAACATACACCAGGACAAATAACACACTAAATATTAGGACAAGCAGAAAAGAATTAGAAGATATGCAGATGACTATATAGGAAAAGTACAAAATAACCAATTCATTGAAGACCCAAAAAAGTGTTATGGGAACTGGGAAACAAAGCAAAAGGAATAAAAACACCACCAAAAAAATAAGAAATAGCCATGTTTTGAGAAATATTTATGAAGACTGCGTGGAACATAACAAAGATGCTGAGTGGATAGAAGAAGTAAAATAAACAGTAAGAAGTTCAAATGTACTGGATATGAAATGCAATGAAGTAAAAGACAAATTGAAACAAAATTAACAAAAGCTAAATTTGGATAATCCTAGGCCCTAACGTCTGGCTAAAGGTATTAACATTTTTTAAATTAAGATTCAGTCTTGAGCAAGAAATACTTGTATGCACATTCTGAGCAGACGTCAACCTGGTTAACGAGAAAATGATGCTCTTCCCTAAGAATGAACCTGTAAGCCATCCTAAAAACTATAAAGGCCAATAACTTGCTTCTCTGTGATGTTTAAACTGTATACTGGAATTGATGCTGATGGAGTTTATAGTCATTTAGAAGAAAACTCAGTCATGGCAATAGAACCAAAGGACAGCAAAAGGAAGTCATATGGAACAAAGGATCATAGTTTGCTAAATAAAGTCATGACAGAGAATTGTAAAAAGGGGAAGAATTTTAAGTATAGTGTGGATAGATTACAATAAAGTTACAATAAAGCATTTGACAGCATCCCACATTCATGGATAAAGGAGTGATTACAGATGTATGAGACATCCTGCATTGATCAATTATATTACGGAGACTATGAAACAATGTTGAAACACTTTGCAATTAAGTCATGTCAAAGGACAAATTATTATCCCAGGAGAAACATTCTCTGTCAGTGCTGTTTTCTTGTATTATCCTTAACTTGTTAAGCTGTCTACTTAGCTTAGGTCAAGTGTAACAACTTCAAATCTTCTTTTTTGTAGATGACTTAAAACTGCATATTTCATCAGATGAGTTAAAATCACAACTGCAAGTGGTTAAAACTTTCTTAGATGTTATAAGAGTGCCATTTGGTCTTGATAAATGTGCAAAAGTAACATTTATAGCAGGAAAGCTACAGCACCAACAAAATATCAGTTTCGAACAGGAATATGATAAAAAAGAACTTGAGCATGAAGGAGTATATAAATATTTGGTAATTGAAGAAGGACTGACAATAGATCATGACAAAATGTGAACAAAACTCAGTAAGAAATATTTTAGAAAACTAAAACTATTTTTGAAAACAGACCTGGCATCTAGGAACAAAGTTCAAGCTATAAACCAATTTGCTGTTCCTGTTCTTATAGTTTTGGGGTGATTGATTGTTCCCAAAATGTATTGGATTAGTTGGACTGCAAAACAAGAAAAATGCTTCACTGTTATATATAAAAATCACTGTATACCAAGATTATATATTCCTCGTTCTGAAGGAGGTATGGGCCTCCTCAAAATTGATTACAGGTATAGATCTGCAATTGGGGCTGCATACATATCTGCTGACCTCAGCAGATCCAAACCTAGTGAAAGCTTTAAAACATGAGGAGAATAAGTCTAAGATGGCTTCCCTGCTTAGTTTAGCAGAAGCATATTGGTGTTAAGTGGGAATGGAAAGCAATCCAGAAGTAGACAAAAGTCAGCCAGCAGCTGAATGTGCTAAAACCCAAAAGAAAGAATAAAAGGAAGAGGATCAGATGAGAAGGAAAGAAATGTGGAAAGAGCATAAATAATGTTAGCAAGTACAGAAAACTCCTGGAACAATCTCATGCTGATCAAAATTTGTTGCAGGAATGGTTAAGGAGAGGCAAATTGAAACCAAAAGATGAAAGGTTAATAACGGCAGCCCAGGGCAGTGGATTACATACACACTGGATTATAGAGTCCATTGAACGTCTGGGATAAACAGACACGTGTAGGCCATGTAAAAAGAATTGTTGCTGAGTGTGATATACTTTTGGCAGATGTTCTGTATACTGAAAGGTACAATAATGTGGCATGACTGTTGCAGTGTGGGTTGTGCATTTGGGTCTTATTAACTTTCTGTAATATATTTCTTTCATCGATCATAATATGTCTTCCCATCTCAATTAAATCAAGCAACTCTTCTCTTAGGTCATTTTCTTCTAACGTGAGGGTACATTCTTTGCTTCTGCACCAGAAACATGAGCCACAAATCATTATAAAGAATGATCAAGTGTATATCACATGGGATCGCCCATTACCAACAGTTCAAAAAATAGATGTGAGAAAACCAGGTATAGTAGTCCTTGAAAAGAAGATAAAAGTAGCACTGATCATTGAAATTGATGCATGCAGTGATTACAGTGTCTTACGTATGGAGAGGCATAACATCATAAAATACCAGGATTTGCAGGCAGAAACAAGAGCAATGTTGAAGAAGGATACCCAGACAGTTCAAATAGTAGTGGGAGCAATAGATCTCATAAAAAAAAAATTACAGTAATATATTGATGCTGACTACAGACTTGTAATTCTATGTGAATTACAGAAGGAGTCAGTTCTGGGCACAATGCGGGCCCTGCAGAGAGCACTTTTGGCTACCATCAAAGACTGAAACAATACTAATTTCATGAACTTTAATCATACAATGACTTAGGAATGGGGTCCATTCCCATCATAGTATTAGAAACACAAAAGACTAGGATAAATTAGAGTTTTATGCAAAAAACAACCATTTTAACACATATGAAAAATACAGTGTGGAAAAAAGAGAATAAATGAAAGGAAGATGTTTGGGAACTTTCTTGAGAATGTCCACAGGAAACAAGAGAGCAACAAATGTGCCCTCAATTTAGAAGAAAATCATCTAAGAGAAGAGTTGCTTGATTTACTTGAGATGGTTAAACATATTAAGATAGATGAAAGAAATATATTAGAGTCAGTAAGACCCAAAATGTTAGAAGTCTAATAAAACAGTTGAACACAGTAATCGAGACTATTAAAAGAAATTCATGTGATATCACAGACATGAATAGGATATATTACTGTGCTCTAAAGCCTCAGCTTGAAAACATACAGCAATAAGTGAAAGGAAGGGAAGAAGTCAAATGTTGTCATGGAAGCATCAGACAGAGAAAACTATAAAGTAATTAAGGCAAGAAGCTTCACTGTTAGAAGAATATAGATGAGGGAACAGATCAACAGAAATACTTAGAACGGCAGATGTTATAAAAGCAATGCACAGTATCAAACCGGACCAGGATCTTTGATTCACCATTTTAAATAATAACTGAAGATATCGGCACAAACAGAAAAAAAAAAAACTTTGAAGACATGCAGCTGAATTTAAATGAAAAGAGCAAAATAAGCAATTAAACGAAGACCCAAAAAAGTTTTATTGAGATGGGGGGGAACAAAGCAAAAGGGATCGAAACACCAACATAAATAAATAAATTAATAAATAAATAAAATAAACTAAGAGGCACATTTTGGATAAATATTTATGAAGACCCTGTGAACGAATGGAGAGAAAAATGATACGAAACAGTTAGCAGATTAGATGTAAAGGATATGAAGTGGGATGGAGTTACAGCCGGAGAAATGAAAATAGAATTAAGAAAAGCTCCTAATTAGAAGCCTACACGCCCTAACTTCCGGCTAAAAGTATAAACATTTTTACCAAAACTTTAGCCCTGAGTAAGAATTACTTCAATTCACATCACGAACATACACCATTCTAATTAACAACAGAAAAAACAATACTTTTCCTTAAGAGTGAGCATGTAAGCCATCCTAAAATCTATAGCCCAATAACTTGCCTTCCAACAGTGTACAAACTGTGTACTAGAATTGAGCAGACAGAGTTTATAGTCATTTAAAAAATCATGACTAGAATTAATGCAGAGTATATAGTCATTTAAAAATCATGGAAATAGAACAAAAGGGTAACATAGAAAAGTCATATGGAATAAAGCATCATTTGTTACTAAATAAAACCATAATATAGAATTGTAAAAAAGGGAAGAATTAAGTGTAGCATGGATATATTACAAGAAAGCATTTAGCAGTATCCTGCATTCGTGGATAAAGGAGTGCTTATAGATGTATAATGTACATCCTACACTGATCAGCTACATTACAGTGACCATGAAACAGTGGCAAACCACTTTGCATTAAACCACAACAAAAGGCAAATTATTATCCCAATGATTAAAATTTCAAAAGGAGATATTCCAGGCAGATTTTTAGTCACTTTTGTTGTTTTGTCTTGCATTAATGTAACAGCAGTCCACGTCAACATGTGAATTTTGCTGAGCTATAATACTCCTGGATTGCACTGGTGATGTTTGGAATTATAATCCATTTTAGGATGTGAAATATTATAGCAATAACCCACGCCTGGGTGTGGGTAATGCTGGATTTACCCACGGTTGGCGTGGTTTGGTCCCGAGGGCGAAGCCCGTGGGACCAAACAAAGCCAACCGTGGGTAAATACAGCATTACCCACACCCAGATGGTTATTGCTATTCATGACATTATTTAAGAAAAGAAACTATTACTTTTCTTAAATAATGGCATAGTATAATGCCTGTTTACTGCCCTTCCGCAGATGTCTGGCATCGCGGCAGTTCTGATGTACTGCGCCTGCGGTACATCAGAGCTGTGAGCAAAAGCAATGGAGAAAGCAAGATCTCCGTTGCTTTTTTACTGTTTAAGCTATGTTAAATGGGTTTAACATAGCGAGACATTTAAAATAGGCAAAGGAGATGTCCGTTGCTTATTTTAAAAGTGTCTCGCTATGTTAAACCCATTTAACATAGCGAAAATAAAAACGGAGATCTTGCTTTCTCCGTTAAACCTGTCTGCTATGTTAAATGGGTTTAGCATAGCGAGACAGCTAAAATAAGCAACGGAGATCTCCGTTGCTTATTTTAAAGCTGTCTCGTTATGTTAAACCCATTTAACATAGCGAGACAGTGTTTTAAAAGTAGAGTTATACTAATGGAAAAAAGTCCGGGCGACAGGACCTTTTTCCATTAGTATAACTCGATTTACAATGTGCATGCTGGCCAATCAGCGTGCACGTTTTGGGGGGATCATGGTATAATCTGTTATGTATCATTCTCAGCTTACTTTGGTCACGCCAATTTAGGAACTCAACAAGCAAGGCCTGCTTGTATTTCAAAATCCTTTGTATCTTGGTTATATATTGTTACTTTTAAATAATGGTTAATAAATAACTTATTTTATACTTTTATTTTTGTAGGATTTGTAAATGCTAACATTCAAAACTATTTTGCGGAATATGAGAAACCACCCTAAATTGATTTAACTCCAGTCAGTGTAAAAAAGAATTGGTTTAGAATGTTTTGAAGTGTATGTTTTTATTTTTTTTAATATTCAGTTTGGCAACTTTATCATTTGCTTCTTACCTGAACTTTTTGAATACCTGGTTCATTAACTAGGAAGCTGCCAAAAATGAAATCAGTCTGTCACCTTGAGAAGTGTGAAATGCTGACTCGCTCCATACACTTATTGGGTGGATTTAGTTGAACGTTCTTTGAATTATTTGTTAATGGTCTAAGGATTCACACTCTGCTTGTGTATTGTATATAAGAAATGAAAGTGATCACGTTTAAAACTGGAAAGAGTGCAGCTATCATGGTTCATAACTGTTCATTAGCTAGAGTGACACACCATGTTTTGTTTTGTCACAGAGCTGACATTTTTAAAATTGTCAAAACCTCCACTCCTTCTCGTCAGAAATAATGTAAGCAAACCAGAAGCACCTCCGCTGGCTTTACCATAAAGGGTACCCTCCAAAAAGTCCTCGAACACCAAAAACAGTCCAAATGGTAATCCACAAACGTATCAGCCACTCGTTGTCTTAAAAAATAGTAAATTTAATGAACAAACGTAGACACACAGATAGAACTGGGATTGAGCGCGCTTTCATCTATCACAATAAGACTGCATCAAAAATGCATTTTTAAAATTGTATTTTTATATAGTGAGCATTTTTTATTACACAAAGTCTGAGTTGCTTTTGGAGTCAAGAAAATGTTCATGCAGTCATTATATTATTACCCAATTACTTCAATTCAGGGTCACAACAGGGCTAAAGACTATCCTGGCTCTGTATGGGTGCAAAGCAGAGAAATTAATGCTGTGTAGAATGCCAGTCCTTCACATGATGTACAGACACACACACACACACACACACACACACACACACACACACACACACACACACACACATATATACACAAAAAACTATGGGCACCCCCATCTCACACACACACACACACACACACACACACACACACACACACACACACACACACACACACACACACACACACACACACACACACACACACACACACACACACACACACACACACACACACACACACACACACACACACACACACCTATGAGCATTTTAGAGGATTACCTACAGCGACACACACACACACACACACACACACACACACACACACACACACACACACACACACACACACACACACACACACACACACATTAAAGTACTGTAGATCAGAAGTGCTAACATTTCAAGGATTAGCAATGTCCACACAGGCAACAAGTAAAATCCACAAAAATGAATAATTAAATAATTATAAGCATTCAAAAACAAATACAGATCGTTCATCATGCAATGAATTTTTTGTTAGTAGCACTTCACCGACAAATACAGATCATTCATCATGCAATTAATTTGTTGCTAGTAGCACAGCATTGACAAATACAGATCGTTCATCATGCAATCAAGTTGTTGCTAATAGCATTGCATTGAAGGTTGTTGAAAAAAGTAATTCTGCCCCATTAGAGTGGGTTGTGTTGGGGCAGCCACGGTGGTGCATTGGTTATCATTGCCTCCTCACAGCAAGAGGTTCCCTGGTTTGATTCTTGACTGGGGTGCCTTCTGTGCGGAGTCTGTATGTCCTCCCTGTGGTCGCATCGGTTTCCTCCGGGTGCTCCGGTTTCCTCCCACATCCAAAAGACATGCTGTAGGTGGATTGGATACTCTAAAATTGGCCATAGGTGTGAGTGTGTGCATGTGTGTGCCTTCTGTTGAAGGTTGGGTGCCGGGCTGGCAGCTCGACACCATAAAACTCCACTGCCAATCATTCTGAGGATCATTGTTCTGCTGTGGCAACCCCTAACTGGGAAAAGCTGAAAGGAGAAGAGTGGGTTGTGATTATTTAAAGCATGCTGACCAGTGGCAATCTAAGTGAATTCCATACGTATATGTAACATGAGTGGGGTGTTTATTTTACATGAAGGTTCAAGGATACTAGAAGGGAGTAAAGCCTGAGTGTGTAAAGGAGTAAAAAGGCCCTTAGAGGAAGGAATGTTTTGTGATTTGTATTTTAATGCACACCATTGATTTTTAATTGCATAGGATAATATTGCAGATATATACTAACAATTTCTTCCATCCATATACTTACAGATCACATAAAGTGATTGCTAATTAAATCATAAATTTATCATCATCCAAAATAATAGTTACACTCCTTCTGCTAATGTACTAACAGTTAGTGAACTAATGTTCACTAACACTGAACTGCAGGAAATGTGCATTTGGCATTGCATTGTTTTGTAATTAATGCCTCATGCTGTTCTGGGTAAAATAATCAAATTTGTAAATTGGAAGCAACTGGCTTTATATCAAATATTTAGCTGAGGTTTGTTCATGTTGGCCATACTGCATATGGCTATCTTTTAAAGTCAGAGGATATTAAGTGTGATCCTTGGAACACTGAAATATTAAGTATGATTATGAGAACATATGCTGACTATGACATTGCATCATCCGTGATTATATCCCTTCTCTGAGGTACAACAGTGTTGGAGTTAGTATATATACATATTCTGACTCTGACATTGCATCATCTGTGAGTATATCTCTTCTCTGAGGTACAGCAGTGTTGGAGTTAGTATATATAAATAGCAGAGTTTGGAGGGGGACAGCCCATATCATGTTAGGGGAAGCCTTCCCCTTACAGAATATTTTAAAGGTGTAACAGTAAGCTTACAAATTAGTTTATTCTATGAGTCATCATTACATTTTTAAAGTACAGTGACTCTTAGGATCAGGTCTTACACTTTTGATAAGGGCCCTGTATGTGGGCAGTTTACAGAAAACAGCAGGGAAGGCTCCAAGTTCAGGGATAACTGCATAATATGGCTGTAAAATCAATCTGGACATCAAACTGGTACCTGCTAGACACAACCTGAACATCAGTACTAAAACTGGTCACTGACAAATACACTGTTGGCAAAAGCTGACAATCAGAACTTCACTGCAGTGTAGTTACAGAGCTACACAAATAGGAGACTACACTTTGTTCTCATGGATACACAACTCTTGAGCCTTCCAGTGATACAGCATTAGCATTGTAGATGTAAATAAAACCTCCAGCATGTGTTCCATGCAGAGATACACACACACACACACACACACACACACACACACACACACACACACACACACACACACGTGGCCTTAGGTAATCTGGTGCTCTAGGTAAAAAGGCTCCACGGTGCCCCCCCACACCACCTGGTGCCCCCATCCTGGTCTACCTACACCAAATAAATACTGAAAAAGTGCCCCTGCTACAGCGGCTGCCTTGTTGGCCTATGCCTAAGGCTGACTATGTACACACACACACACACACACACACACACACACACACACACACACACACACACACACACACACACACACACACACACACACACATGCACACACACACAAAGTTCACTTTCCCATGATGACACCATGTAACCTGTGCAGAGCTTGCTGCTTTAGGACAGCATCTGCATACATGTGCCATCACGCACGAGCGAACTGTAATGCATCAACATTGCAGAAGTCCATCCATTTGTCATGTCAGTCAACATAAATCCTACATGTGATGCACATAAGCGACAGTACATATGAATGGGTAATGAGCACAGCACGGTGGAGAGGTATCCTAAATCATAGTGCCGACTGCTGTGCATGCTTACTGATCATACTGCCAACTGCTGTGCATGCTTACTGTGTCTCTGCAGTATCTTTCTCAGTGTACATGTACAGGATGCACAGTGCTGTGTAGGCATAGCATAATGTGCCACCCCACTCAGTGAGCACTTTGATGTTGGGACAGTATGTTAGCTAACAAGAGACATCAGTACAGAAACTGGCATGGAAGATCCTCAGTTCAGAACAAACTAGGAGAGAAAACAGGAGTTAAAACAACAAAAGAAGTTAGTACAGAAACTGAACAGACTGTGTCCGCAGTTAGAAACACCCTAAGAGAAGTTGGTAGCAAAACTGAGGCTGAGTCAATGAATCACATACTAAAGAAACAGAGAAAAGGGAATGGATCAGAGTCACAAATGTCCCCCTGCTACATCAAAGCAGAGATCAAGACAGAAACTGAACCAAGATGCTGAAGAACACAGCAAGCAGGAGAATAACTGAAGCAGATACAGGGAAACTAACAATGTCCCCTGCAAAGGAAAATTGTTATTGAATCTCCATTTTTAGAGGATAGTTTAGTGAGAACAAGATATACTTAGTATATCTAGAGAGAATATATCCAGAACTATGTTATTGAATCTCCATTTTTAGAGGATAGTTTAGTGAGAACAAGATATATTTAGTATATCTAGAGAGAATATACCCAGAACTATGTTACTGAATCTCCATTTTTAGAGGATAGTTTAGTGAGAACAAGATATATTTAGTATATCTAGAGAGAATATATCCAGAACTATGTTATTGAATCTCCATTTTTAGAGGATAGTTTAGTGAGAACAAGATATATTTAGTATATCTAGAGAGAATATATCCAGAACTATGTTATTGAATCTCCATTTTGAGGATAGTTTAGTGAGAACAAGATATATTTAGTATATCTAGAGAGAATATACCCAGAACTATGTTATTGAATCTCCATTTTTAGAGGATAGTTTAGTGAGAACAAGATATATTTAGCATATCTAGAGAGAATATATCCAGAACTATGTTATTGAATCTTCATTTTGAGGATAGTTTAGTGAGAACAAGATATATTTAGTATATCTAGAGAGAATATATCCAGAACTATGTTATTGAATCTCCATTTTTAGAGGATAATTTACTGAGAACAAGATATATTTAGTATATCTAGAGAGAATATATTCAGAACTATGTTATTGAATCTCCATTTTAGAGGATAGTTTAGTGAGAACAAGATATATTTAGTATATCTAGAGAGAATATATCCAGAACTATGTTATTGAATCTCCATTTTTAGAGGATAGTTTAGTGAGAACAAGATATATTTAGTATATCTAGAGAGAATATATCCAGAACTATGTTATTGAATCTCCATTTTAGAGGATAGTTTAGTGAGAACAAGATATATTTAGTATATCTAGAGAATATATCCAGAACTATGTTATTGAATCTCCATTTTAGAGGATAGTTTAGTGAGAACAAGATATATTTAGTATATCTAGAGAGAATATATCCAGAACTATATTATTGAATCTCCATTTTTAGAGGATAGTTTAGTGAGAACAAGATATATTTAGTATATCTAGAGAGAATATATCCAGAACTATGTTATTGAATCTCCATTTTTAGAGGATAGTTTAGTGAGAACAAGATATATTTAGTATATCTAGAGAGAATATATCCAGAACTGAAAGGGAAATGAACACAGCCAAACTGCATAGCCATACGTTGAAGTAGGTACAGTGTGACAGAAGAAAGAGAACTTTGGTGCCAAAGCCTTTTACAGTAGTAGTGATGAATTTGGCACATAACCACTTTCTGAGCAGTCATCTAAGACTGATTATACAAGGACCAGGGTGTTAGCCAGATTTTACTGGCCTAATATTTATTTATTTATTGATATTTGTTTACCGGATGCAAACATTCAAAAAGTACCATAGTAATCCAAACGGGAGCACTTTACAATGTCGAGATCCCAAAAGATCGAATTTCATATGGCCGAGACCACATGAGCGAAATTTTGGAATCCCGACATTTTGAATGGGAGATCCGTATTTTGATGACAGGGGAGAGAGAGAGAGAGAGAGAGAGAGAGAGAGAGAATGGCAATGGGTTAAAAGTTTGAAACTTCTGAAGAATTCCCACCTCTATGGAGAGGAACAATAAATACTTTTTGTTTTCAGATGAAGGGAAACATATGATTCCAAGATGGATCTGTTGACTTGTATATTCATAAGATAGGCTATGGACTATATAGCTTGTTTAAGGTATCCTGGTGGGAGACTATCAGCAGAGGTAAGTACAGGGTTTTAATTTTAGTAGTAATTTTTTTATGGTGAAGATGGAGACTGGGTTTAGGAAGATGTTTAGTGTAGAGTCTGTGCTGGTGGTTAGGGTGGTATCACTTTCTGCAGAATTTAGAGGGGATTTGTAAATAGTGTTGGTGAGGAGAGATTGATAAGTTGGGGCTTTATTGTGATTAGGGTGAGTGTGATTGTAGGATGGTTGTCTAGTGGGGATGATTTTAAGGTTCTATGTGATATGCTATCTCTGGAACAGATATTAAAGGCTTGCTGTTTGTAGATGAACTGGAGTCTTTTTTACTACCGATGTGTAGGAGCAAGGTGATAGACAACCATCATTTTAGGACTGTGCTTATGCTGGTTTTGGAGGTGAAAATAGTGTTGATTTTGCCTATATTGATCAGTATTTTGACCTGGTTGCAAAGTTTTCTATAGGTTTGGAAATACATATCTGTTTTGTACTTATGCCACTGTTTCTATACTTTGTATCTGACCTTCATCAGATTTTCTGGCATTTTGAAAAGCCATGGATAATGGTTCGTTTTGCTCTCTTTTATAAAATGGGGCTAAGCTACTGAGGGTAGTTAGAAATAATGTATTAAAAGGATAGATAGCTTCTTGTGTCTCCTGCAAAATAACTATTTACTCTCACTACTCTTTCTTGTTTGTATTCATCTGTGAGTCCATTTACATTTAAAGACATTAAAGAAAACATCATTGTATTAAAAAGTTATTATTCCCACCTTTTTGCATAACACCTTTTTTGTTAAATGTCTAGTTCCAGCTTTTGTGTTACATGCATACACTGTTTGGCAGGTTAAACTTTTATACAGTTGTTTCTTGCCATATCCATTTGAGCCTATGTCACATCTTATAAAACTTTTTGTTTTATTGAAAGCCACCAAACAAAAAACCCCACCCCCATACACCCTACAATGTATTAACTTAATAGTAACACACAAAACTATGTACACCTTCAAATATTAAAGTTTTACCCTACTAATAGGAACAAAAGTCCCAAAATGCAGCCACAATAAAATACTTGAGTTAACCTAAAATAAAGGTTATCCATGCTAAGATATTGTGCAGCTTGAGCTTCTACTAAGTAGTAATTGATGTTGTCCTATCTTCATAGCTTTTCCAGCTCTCCCAGCTGGGAAAACTCTGAATGTTTTCAGAGAACATTAACTATCTTGGGAAAGCCCCTGAATGCTTTCAGAGAGCATTATCTCAAAGCCAGTTTCCCTTTTCTTTTTCTTTTATAGGTTCATAGGTAGGTGCTAGGCTATTGGCCCTAGGGTCTATACAAGCCTAGCCAAAAATGTACCCCAACTTCCACCACCCAAGAAAATTATTTTCCTGTGCCCCTGTTGAGCAGAACCACAGAAGTGATCCCCGGGGTGAATTTCCTATTACCCATCCAATCATCAAGATTTTTCTTGAAGAGTGCAAATGAGGAGCTCTGTTTGACATAGATAGGTAGTCTGTTCCAGAGTATGGGAAGTCTCTGGGACAGGAATCTATCCCTCCAGCATGTTCTGTTTATTGTGGTGACAAGGTGTAGGTCCCTAGAGCATGTAGTTCAGGGGGACTGGGATTTCTTTAAGTGGAGCATGTCCAACAGCTCTGGATTTGACATAGCTTTGTATGTTAGGCAGAGATCACCTCTGAGTAGGTGATATGCGATGGCGTAAAGCTGGAGTTTTTTGAGATGGTCTGCGTACGGCATATGTTTGAGGCCAGTAATCCTCTTTGCGAGGTATTTTTGCGGCCTTTCCAGTTGTTGTAGATGTCTTGTGAGTACATACCAAAAGGGGCGTTGTACTCTATAATGGCTCTAATGAGTGATGAGTAGAGGGGAACAATGACCTCTTTTTTTCTGAATGAGAAACCTTTTGTGATGAGGTGTGCCATGTAGAAGGATTTCCTGACCACTTTGGCGATGTGATTATCAAAGGAGAGACTACTGTCCACCTGTGTCTCAAGGTCTCTTATCACACTTTCGGTGTTAAGTAGACTACCGCCTATGTGCTAGTTCATGGGTACAGAATTTTTACCAAAGGGGATGACAATGCACTTTTTGGCATTGAGCTTGAGACCATGTCTTTGACACCAGGCATCTGTCTCAGTGAGGCCCTTTTGTAGGATGTCCACATCGTTAGGACTTTCAATTATGGCTCCTGGTTTGCAGTCATCTGCAAATTTAGTTAGCCTAAGACCTTCTGTGTTAGCCTGTACTTCAGAGAAGTAGATACCAAACAGGAGAGGACCCAGGACTGAACCCTGTGGTACTCCACTTGTCACTGGTCTGAAGTCTTATTTGGAGCCTGCTACTTTCACAGTGTGGGTTCTTTCAGTAAGCCAGTTGCAACCCATCTTGTGACATAGGGATTTATACCTAGTTTAGTGAGTTTATCTATAATTCCAGAGTGGGGGATGGTGTTGAATGCCTTGGCGAGATCTAGATAGGCTGTGTGAACCACCTTACCCTCATCTATGGCTTTGCTGACTACTTCAAAGAAGTCTATCAGGTTTAGGAGACATGATCTGCCTTTTACAAACCCAAACTGTGTGGGGTCCAGGGTTTGGAGATCTCCAATGTCTTTGTTTATGAGTTCCATGATGATACGTTCCATGGCCTTGCAGACGAGGCTCGTCAGGCTAATGGGGCGGTAGTTCCTGGGGTCTGTTGTGGCCCCCCCTTTGTGGAGTGGGATAACTGTCACGGTGCGCCATTCAATGGGCACAAAGCCTGATGTGAGGCTATGATTGAGCATGGTACTTAGGTGGGGTTGCAGTTCATTCTGTAGTTCATGTAGAAGGCAGCCTGGGATGTTGTCAGGTCCCATGGATGCTGTGTTCTTGGCTTTGGAGAGTGAAGTTTTTACCTGTGCAGCCATGATTACAGGAACTTTGGATTCTTCTGGTATAAAGATGGGCCCTTTAGGGGGTGAGAGGGGGGTAAAGTTAGCACTGAACCTATCTGCCAGGATGTTGGCAATATCAGTTGGTTCTGTATATTTAGTGTCATTGTGCTGTAACTCAGAGCAGATCTGAGTGTTGCCATTGAGATTTTTGACTTTTTACTTTTTCCCCAGCCAATCACTCTGCACCAGACTGTAGCCAGTTTATCTTTACCGTATTGTCTCCATAGAGACATGAGAACCAGGCAGCCAGTTTCTCTTTATCAGATTGTCTCCATGGAAACATGACGACCAGCTGCAAAATTGTTACTGAACAAACATGTATTTTCTAGAAAAAAAAAATAATATTCAAAGTTCTTTTTCATTTACTTGCTCAATCTTAAAACTTGTCAATAAATCAGTCTAAGGTTTTCAGTCCAGTCACTCCCTCATGCAAGAATGATAAAAAGCACATTAACAGTGCCTACATTTCTTATAAACTGAACAAGAAGAAGGAGAGAAGACGGGAGAAAGAAAAGAAAAAAATAGCAGCACCTGTTTACAACCTCCATTACACTTACAACTAATTGGAAAAGTACAGTTGTGTACTCTTACCATAAATGTAGATATTCGAGTGTGTTCACTGTTGCAGTCATCACTGTAGGGTTCTTCCTGCCAGCAGCAGCCCCCGATCAGCCAGAATCCCAAAGTCTGGATCGGGCACCAGCTGAGGTCGCATTTATCCTGACGTCAATGCGCCGGAAGGTATAAAGACCTCAGCTGACGCCATTTCCCCAGTTTTTCTTGCCCCAGAAGTCAGGTGCCCAGAAAGAAAAGGCTAAAAAGGAAACCATGCCCAAAACCTCAGCAGCCAAAATACCTCATAACAGATAATACTCAAGGAAAAAACAAAAGAGGGGATAGGAGGGAGGGTAACCTGGACTGCAACAGTGAACACACTCGAACATCTACATTTATGGTAAGAGTACACAGCTGTAATATGTCCTTCATGGTTCACTGTTGCAGTCATGACTGTAGGGTTGAGTCCCAAAGCTAAGAAAGGGTGGCTGGAGGAGAAACAGAGGGAGCGGTCACAAAACCTTGCAAAACCGCCAAAGCAAAACCTGCCCTGGATTTAGAATAGAGAGGGAGGTTGTAATGCTTAGAAAAAGTATGCACAGAACTCCAAGTAGCAGCTTCCAAAATATCCTTGGTAGGAACCCCACAAAGAAAAGCTGCTGAAGTAGCAGTAGCCCGGGTAGAATGAGTCCTAGCATTAACAGGAACCAGATTGCCATGATAAGAGTAACAGAACTTGATGCAATGGGCAATCCACTTGGAAATAGTTTGTTTAGTGATTGCTTTCCCCTGAACAGTAGGAGCATAAGTGACAAACAACTGATCAGATTTCCGGAATATCTTGGTCCTGTCCAGGTATAGACGAAGCTGTCTGTGCACATCTAGAGAGTGCAAAAGACTTTCTTCCTCACTTTGAGGATTAGGATAAAAGGTAGGCAAATGAATAGACTGATTCAAGGCCACTGCTGAAACCACCTAGGGCATAAAAGTGGGATATACCCTGATGAAAAATAAGGAAGGGTTCCACAGCCATGAGTGCTTGCAATTCTGAAATTCTTCTAGCAGAGGTAATAGCTAAAAGAAAAGCAGTTTTCCAAGACAAAAATTTTAAATCCGTGGAAGCTGCAGGTTCAAAAGGAGACAAAGTTAATTTCTCCAAAACATAGTTAAGATCCCAAGTGGGAACAGGAGCCCTTATAGGGGGCCGAATATTCTTAGCCCCGTATCATAATGTGCAGAAATAGCAGAAGCATGAAGCTTAATAGACGAAAAAGATAGGCCAGTATGTAATAACTCTGTCAGATACTGTAAAATCAGAGGAATGGTCGGAACAGAAGAATCACCACCCTGGACTTGACGCCAGGAGAAAAATCTTTCCCATTTTCCCGCATAAAATTTTCTAGTGCTGGGCCATCTAGCTTCAAGGATTACATCCAATACCTGTTTGGAAAGGGCAGAGGTGTTTACAGACCCTGGATCCGCCAGGCAGCTAGATGCAGAGTCTTGACATGACTGTGCAGTATGCAGCCATCCCATTGAGACAGTAGATGAGGGATTTGAGGCAGAATCCAGGGAGGCTCCTGAACCAAGGTCATCAGAGTGGAATACCAGAACTGATGAGGCCAATTGGTAGCCGGTAGAATCATGTGCGGTCTGTCCTGTTTTATCTTCAGAAGTACCTGAGGTAGAAGAGGAAAGGGAGGAAAAGCATATACTGAGAGGTGTTTCCAACTGAATGAGAGGGCATCCACTTTCCATGCTAGTTTGTGGTAGGTCCTTGTGCAGAATGTTGGAAGTTGATGATTCTGAGGGGATGAAAAGAGATCTATGTCCGGACATCCCCAAGCCTTTATAATCATCCTAAATATTCGAACATCCAACATCCATTCGTGTGGATCTGAAATGCGTCTGCTCAAGGCGTCTGCCAGAGTGTTGTCTTTCCCTGGCAGGAATTGCGCCTGAAGTCAACATTGCAGGTCAGAGCGGTGTACCAGAGATTCATGGCTAATCTGCACAGGGGGTAAGAGTGAGAGCCCTGCTTGTTGATGTACCACATCACTGTAGTGTTGTCCATCCATATCAACAATTGTCCTGGTAGAAGAAGGTCCCTGAAGGCTATCAGGGCATTCTGTACAGCTAGCATCTCCTTCAAATTTATGTGCAGGTGCATTTGTTCCATCATCCAAACACCCTGAAGACATCTCCCGTGCATGTGGGCTCCCCAGGCATAATCTGAAGCATCCGTTGTCAGAACTTGGTCGGTCGGCGGAAGACAAAAAGGCTTCCCCTTGTCTGTAGACAGGCTTCGGCCCACCAAAGAAACTCTCGCTGGAGACAAGGCAAAATCGTGACACTGTTTCCAAACTGTGGTAATGCTGAGACCAGACACTCTTCAGGTACCACTGCAGTTTCCTCATATGCAGCCTTGCATATGGTATTAGCAGAATGCAGGAGGCCATGTAACCCAAAGCCTGCAGAATTTTTCCTGCAGTCAGCTGTTTCATTGAAGCCAGGCGCCAGAAAAAAGAAGCCAGTTGCACTTTTTTGTCTGATGTCAAGGAAGCCATCTGGGTTGAAGTACTCAGAAGAGCACCCAGGAAAGTAATCTGTTGAGTGGGTACCAGATTTGATTTCTTTAGATTCACTGTGAAACCAAGGCACAGAAGAAGATGCTGCACAAAAGCTAAATGCCGAAGTAGAGTGTCTTTGTTGTCCACTTGAAGAAGACAGTCGTCCAGATAAGGGTAAATTTGAATCCCCGTCTGTCTGCAAAATGCCATTACTGGTGCCAGGTACTTCGTAAAGACCCTGGGTGCAGTAGATAAGCCAAAGGGCAGCACAGAGAACTGGTAATGTTTGGAGCCCGCTTTGAAATGCAGAAACCTTCTGCACTCTTGCCTTATAGGAATATGCAGATTAGCGTCTTTTAAGTCCAAAGTCACCATCCAAGCATTCTAGCCCAACATAGGCAGCAGCTGCTGCAGAGTGAGCATCATGAATTTTGGTATATCTAGGAAGGTGTTTAGCAGAGAGAGGTCCAGGATTGGTCTCCACAAATTTTCCTTCCTGGGAACCAGGAAAAGTCTGGAATAAAAACCTTGCCCTATTTCTAAATTTGGTACCAATTCTATGGTCCTCATAGCCAGAAGGGACTGAACCTGCCATTGTGCCTCTGCCCACTGATTATATGGCAGGTCTGGCCAACCGTTCAGTTTTGGCATAGTGTGGAAATGAAATCTGTAACCTCTTGAGACAATGTCCAGAACCCATTTGTCCCGGGTTATGTGGCTCCAATTTTGATAAAAAAGAGAAACCCTCCCCCCCCAAAGGTGCTTCCAGGAGAGGTTTTCCCTGGGAACCAGAAAGGGAGAGTCATAAAGACTGTTTTTGGTAGGGTTGAGACTTCTCTTCACCTCCTTTGGGAGAGGGGGCACTCCACTGCCTATTCCTAAAATGGGACTATGACTGTCCCCTACCTCTGGAATGCCTGAATCTGCCTCTCTGAGACCTGTCCGAGCCCAGAAAGAACCAAGGTTTAGTTGGCCAGTGTCTGCTAAATCTAGGAGGTTGCACTTGTAGAAAATCCTTAACCGTCTGCATAGATTTGGCTTTGTCTTCCATTTTCTTCAATACCTCTTCAGCTTTGGACCCAAACAGAACATCGTGCTGCAAAGGGGCATCCAAAAGTTTGGCTTTAATCTGATCCAGCAAGCTTTGATCTCTTAACCAAGCATGTCTTCTAATAACAGCGCCAGTTGTTGCAGCCCTACAAGAATCTTCCAAAGAATCAAAACCACAATGCAGGGTATGTTTACCCACCTGTTCAATAGCATGCAATAAATCCTGTAACTCCTGATTATCTGCACCAATAGACACAGCTGACATCTTTTGTTGAAATACAGACAAAAGGTATTGCTGATACTTCAGCATATGAAATTGACAGTTCAAAGCCCTAATAGACAATATAGCAGATGTATAAACCTTTTTACCCCATCTCTCCAAAGCTCTGGACTCTCAGTCAAAGGGAATAGGCTTTTTAGCAGAGGCCACTTTAACACCCTTAGGACCCTGAGAAATTGTTTCCGGATCAGGCGAAAGATTTTTAAAAAGAAATTTATGAGAATCTGGAACCCTATAATACCTATCCGGTTTGGCTGGAGTAGGGAGAAAAGAATCAGGAGAGAGAGAAGCTTCTGAAAAAACATCATCAACAATGTCCAATACAGGGGGAATAGCCAGAGGCTTATGCTGTGGGAGAAGAAGAAAATCCCTAAGTCTATTCTTGGATTCAGAGAATTCCTGCCCTTCCCAGTTAAAATGCACCCTCATATCATGCAAAGTTTCACCAAAAGAATAATCCTCAGGAGGAGAGGCGGAAGGAAAGGAATCTTCAGCATCAGAATCCTCATAAAGAGGAAAAGCATAATCCTGCTCAAGGGAAGAAGCAGAAGAAACAGAAATTTGGTCTGAAGAGTCATAATTGGACTGTAATCTAGGCTTCTTGTCAGGAGGGTGATGGGAACCCCTGATCATAGTTAAGAGATCTTCAACCATCCTAAGCATCTGCCTCTGAGGCCTAGGGACCCTGATCAAAATGTGCCTGTGCTAGCCACTTCACTTTAGCTGGAGCCTTAGACTTTGACTTAGCATGTAAACCTGAATCCACATTTACAAGAAGCTGTGAAGGCCTGAGAACTCCCTCAGAAGCTGGTACCTGCTTACCAGCTCTGGACCCAACTGAGGGAGCAGTATCCGAAGGTCCAATCCCTGGCAATTCAGAAGACCCCATCAGCTCCACACCGGAGTTGGTACAGGCAATTGGTTCAAAAGAGGCGGACGACAGGGGCTGCAAAGGTGCCTCACTGATGACTGTCGAACCAGCAACTGGCAATAACTGAGTAACATCCTTTGCTGTGGACCTCAGAGGCCTGTCTGCATCCCTGCGCCTCTTACACACCCCAGAAGCCGGAAAAGAATCTGAAGACATGTTATAATTAAACCTTTTTAAAAAATAGTAAAAGGCAAAGTTATATCTACACCTAATAGTACGCTGATTAAATCTAGCACAAAACACACAATTAGCAACGTCGTGGTCAGGACCCAGGCTGGGAATACAGTAAGAGTGAAAATCCCTATGAGGTATTTGCTTCCCACAAGAAATACAATTATTAACTTTTTCTGACATCTGACTGGAGTAAGAAAAAGACCTCCCCAACGGGGTACTTATCTGTAAAAAATGAAAAACCTGGGATTAGATCCAAAAACAAACAGGAACAGGCCGACCAGCATCAGTGAACTGCAAAGGGCACCGAGTGGCAAGAAAGACTGGGGAAATGGCGTCAGCTGAGGTCTTTATACCTTCCGGCGCATTGACGTCAGGATAAATGCGACCTCAGCTGGCACCCAATCCAGACTTTGGGATTCTGGCCAATCAAGGGCTGCTGCTTGCAGGAAGAACCCTACAGTGATGACTGCAACAGTGAACCACGAAGGACATCAAAAAATTACTTTATAGCATTTTCTCCCTCCTCTTCCCCTCCCCAAAGCACTTTTCCTAACATTACTGACATGAAGTAGGGCATACGTTTTAAAATCCCCCACAAATCTAACAAATTCTGAAAAAGTCCGATATTTCCAGATTTTCTTGTTCTGTCATATTTCACAATTATAATTATTACATTGTAATCCCATATTAAGTTACTGGTATTTTTACTGTTTATCTCCGAAATCCTGTCTCTGCTTCATTTCCAAAGTACTCTTGATTCTTCTAGTCTACTCTTGTGTTCCCATGTCACCAGCATTTTCCATTGAAAATTTTGAAAAGGTTTCACAGGTACAGTCCTTCTGTGGTCTTTATTATCAGAAGAACAAGGCACAGAATCTCCTTATGTTTCACAGCTTACTTTTTGTTGGACAAACTTTTGTATTTCTTCTTTAACATGTACTTCATCAAAAATGATTTTGTCCCTCCCAAGAAGAATACCCTGAAGACAGATGAATACATCAGTTTGTATCAAACACTTGCATCTTGACATTCCCTGAATAGTGAAATAAATTTGCTCCTCTTCTCTCTGGTGTACAATGAGTAATCATTATCCACAAACACTCTGCTGTCTCCCACTTTTAGTACATTGTCCTTCCACCACAGTTTTGTCAGACTCAACTCCTTCTGCTGGTAGGATTACATCTTTACTATTAAAAGTCTAGATTGCTTTCTTATCGCCAGATTTGGAACATACACACAATGTGCCCTTTCAACTAACAACTCCTGCTGTGGAATACCAGTCTAGTTGCTTAATTGTGCTTTCATAAAATTAATGCAGTTTGTTCCTTCCAGCTTCTCTGGTATAGCTGAAATTCTCAGGTTTTCCCTGCATGCTCTGTCCTCTAATTCTATTAATTTTTGAAATATCTCTTCCTGAGCAGTCTCATATTCATCCAGCCTTTTTGTCATTTCAACCTCTGATTTTTGCAGCTTTATCATCTCATCTGAATATCTGTTTAAAGCTTCTTTCCTTTTTTCCCAGCTTTTGTTTGTGTTGATATACTCTACCGGTGTTTTGTTTATTTATACCAGGTTTGCGTACAGTTGTATTACAGTGTATCTTCCTGTAGGTTACTGGGAGTCATGTCTGAAGGTTGGACTGTTTTTTTGCTGAACAGCTGCAGAACTTTCCCCAGTCAGTGTTTCTTCCTCACTTTTTGTAGTTGATTTTTTTTCCAGGTCTTCTGTGTTTCTTTATTCCTGGCATCCAGACAGTGCATTTACCAGCCAGTTACTGACATTTACCCATAAACACATATCTACTGGCCTTCTCTGCTGAGTTTCTATTTTCACACTGGGGAGCTAGAAATAAGTTGTTACTCAATGTGCATCCATCTTGGAAGTCCTACCATACAGTAGTACTAGTTGCACCACTGTCTTGTACACCTTACTTTTCAAGTTCATTGGCATTCGTTTGTCATATACAGTACTGCATATGACACTTTGTGCCAGTTGGCTGCAGTCCCTCAGATTCCAGATTTGAGCTCTTCATTCAGACTTCCCTTCTCCTCAACCACCCCTCCCAGATACTTGAAGTGTTAACCTATTCCACTATCTTCCTTTCTGTCTCAGTTCTCAGCTTCTTCTAATTTTCCCAATTTGCTGCCATTACAACTGTCTTATCTGTACTTAGTTTCATCCTGATAAGACAGTTTCAATGGCAGCAAATGGGGGAAATCAGTCAAAGCTGAGAGTTGTACATAGCCTGAAGTAATTCTTCCAATGTTTTCTGGATTTCACACCATCACAGGACTGCCCAAATAAGCTTTCAGTGACATTTTATACTTTTAAAGAAACCATATTCAGCTGGGAACAAGTAGTAACATTTAGGTCTGATGTGGACCCCAGTATGTGAACAGAGCAGTAACACTCAGTTCTGATGTTGTCTTCCAGTATGTGAACAGAAAAGTAACATTCAGTTCTGATCTGGACCCCAGTATGTGAACAGAGCAGTAACATTCACTTCTGATGCCTTCTGAAGATCACTGGATCTTCTCTAACCAAGACACACATCATGTAGTTTTGGAGCATTAGAACTACAGAACATTAGAACCCTTTATGTGCAGTACTAAGGATTCTAATGTCATGTAGTTCTAGACTTGGTGCTGTTATGGAAATGTCTTGTACCTTTCTTAAGGTAGAAGCCCTCAGTATTGCTCCAAAAGTGCTGTCCAGGTTTTGACAGGTTTTGTTACTGTAGCACTTTAAGTGCCACTTACCAAGTAAGTTCTGTGGTTGCAACCATGACAACACCAGTATGTCATGTGATTACTAGTGTGACAGCACCTGTAAGTCATATAGTTATCACTATGAAAACCCCAGTACATATTGTAGTTACCACTGTGAAAACACCAGTAAGACAGTGGTTACCATTGTGACAACATAGGTAAGGCATGCGATTACCAACATTATAATACTAGTAAGTCCAGTGGTTACCACCATGACAAAACCAGTAAGTCATGAGGTACTACTATGATGACACCATTTCATCCTGTAGTTACCTTTGTCACAATACTGATAAGACATATGGTTATCATTGTTACAACAGCAGTAAATTATGTGATTACCATTGTGACAACAGAAGTAAGCCATGTGTTTACCATTTTGACAACAGCAGTAAGCAATGTGGCAATGTGATTAGCATTGTTACAACAGCAGTAAGGCATGTGATTACCATTGTGACAACATCAGTAAGCCATGCAGTTAGCATTGTGACAACATCATTAAGCAATGTGGTTATCATTGCTACAACAGCAACAACTCATGTGATTACCATTGTGACAACATCAGTAAGTCATGTGTTTACCACTGTGACAATACCAGTAAGCTCTCTGGTTACCACTGTGATAACATCTGTAAGTCAGTAAGCCATGTGGTAACCAAAGTGACACGTATGACCACTCCCTGGCTGACTCCCTATCAGAAGACTGAAATTTGGTAGTGTGAGTCCTGATACTTCAAACACTAAAGTGTGATTCAAACAGAAAAATAGAAAATCACAATTATTGCTGTTACACCTATCAAGCATTTTTCCAGAGTCCTTCACTCATACTCCAGCATTGGTAGCTGTGCCCCCACACCATGTCCACTCAATTCCAAGACCACTGTACCTCATAGAAAGATAAGTACTCATATATTCCATGTCACAATAGGAGGTACTACCAGCCATGCCAGGCGAAGTAGGACAGTGGATGTAAGACTTGTGCCAGCACAGCTAGCTTGAATTTTATAAATAATTATATGTCATTTGTATATCAAGCTGATTTGTACAGATGCTTGTGCTGAAAATGTATTTGTGAGCTCTGCTTGTGTTAATTGTGTCAAAATTTATCAACAGTGCACCCTGCTGAAATGAAGAGACATCATCATCATCATCATCATCATCATCAGTCCCTTTTTTCCCATTTTTGATACATGGCTTTGGGGTATAGTGTTAACTGTCATCAACTCTCTCGATTCAGTGCCACACTTTTGCCTTCTTCAACACTCATGCCTGACTGTCACAGATCTTCTTTCACACAATCCATCCACCTCTTTGCTGGATGTACTCACTTCCTCTTACCTTCTTCCTGTCTGTCACAAATCTTCCTCACCAGATTGTCTTCTGCTTTTCTGCACGTGTCCAAACCACCATAATCTGTTCTCTTTGATCTTTTCTGCAATTGGAACTACTTTGGCTTCTGATTTTATGTCCTCATTTCTTCATCTGTCCCACAGTGTGCATCCTACCACCCTTCTCAGGCACTTCATTTCCATCACCTCTAGCTTCTTCAACTGTTCTGCCTTTACTGCCCAGGTCTTTGTACCATACAGTAGTACTGGTCACAACACTGTCTTGTACACCTTACTTTTCAGTTTCTTTGGCATTCTTCTGTCATAGACTCCACCTGACACTCTAAGCCAGTTGGCTGCAGCCCCTCTGGTTCTAGCTTTGACCTCTTCATTCAGACTTCCCTTCTCCTCATCCACTCCCCCAGATACTTGAAGCTGTTTACCTGTTCCACTATCTTCCTTTCTGTCTCTATTCTCAGGTTCTTCTGATTTCCCCAGTTTGCTGCCGTTGCCACCATCTTATCTATGCTTAGTTTCATCCCATGTGCCTGTAATGCCATATCGTCTGCATACAGCAAGTTTGTTGATCTATCCTCTTCGACCTGTTTGCTGATGTAGTCCATCACCAATATGAACAGCAGTGAGCTCAGAGCTGAACCATCATGTACACCCACTCCCACTAGGAACCCCTCTGTGATGCCGAACACTGTTTGCACTTGAGTTATTGGGTCCTTGTACATAGCCTGCACTAATTCTATCAATGTTTCTGGGACTTCACACCACCGCAGTACTGCCTAGATCAGCTTTCATGGGACCTTGTCATATGCTTTCTCCAAGTCTAGGAATGCCCAGTTGGACTCTCTCCTCATCTCTAGCTTCTTCTCAAGTATATGTCTCACTGCAACTATGGGATCAGTTGTGATGCATCCTGATCTGAATCCAAAGTGCTCATCTCCCATCTTACATTCTACTTCTCTGCATATCCATTTATCAATCACCCTCTCCAGAACTTTCGTCAAATGTGATAGGAATTTGATGCCTCTGTACTGCCCACAGTTGTCGATGTCCCCTTTGTTCTTGTACACTGGCACAAGTATGCTTATTCTCTAGTCATCTGGGATATGCCTTTCTCTCCACACTGCTATTAGTACCTTCAGGAGCCATTTATCCCCTATCTCATGCAACATTTTTACCATATCTGCTGTGACCTTATCTGAGCCTGCTGCTTTCTCTGACTTCATTTTCCGTAGTGCTGTTCTTACTTATTATTCTAGGGTGGGCTCCTCTTCTTCTCTCATCATAGGCTATTTCTGGGCAGTACAGCTTCTGTGGGGTTTTCTTCATTCAGAAGCTGCTGGAAATATTCCTTCCACCTGCCTTTGATGTCCTGTGGACTGGTGAGCAGGTTGTTGTTGGCATCCCTTATGAAAGGTGTCTGACTATCTTCTTTATCTTTCTGCCTTTATCTTGTAACCTGATATAGTTTCTTTGTGCAACTTACTGAGTCACTATCCAGAAGTTGGTAGAGTGCCTCCACTGCCCTATTCTTCGCTATTGCAACCTCTTTCTTAGCTTCTTTGTTAGCCAACCAGTAGTGCTTCCTATCCTGGTCAGTCTTTTCTATCTCCCACTTCTTCCTGCACTCCTTCTTTCTTTTGATGACTTCCTGGACTTCTGCATTCCACCAACAGCTTTCTTTATGTACCTTATTTTCATACCGGACTCAGCTACATATCTTTTCTGTAGTCCTAACACATGCTGTTTCTAGGTGCTGTCATTCTTGTTCAACTGCACCTGAAATGAAGAGAAATGTACATGTATTATGGTAACTGAATTAAATGTATATATTTTAATAGTGGACACTGGCACAGCAATGGTTAACCAGATGGCTTATTTTAAGAAAAATAAGGGAAATGTAAATGAGCTGTTAAATTATTGACTGTCATACCACAGTGCTGAGTAGGACCAGAGATGGTAGGTCTGGGAGCACCCATTATCTTTTAGCTTTGTAAAGAAGGGGGATGAGTGTTGTAAATGTTTCTGGATCCTAGGCATTGCCATAAAAGCTCTAAAGGTGTATTGTAGCAGTCTGCTAAAGTCAAACTTCAAAAGGAGATATTGTGAGAACCTAGAGTCAGGTGACCAGATGAGGTCATTCTGCAACTCATCTTGGATATTATATTTTCGGGAATAAACTCAGAATATAGAGTATTCTGTTTGGGAGCCTGACTAGAAACACTGCTCACATATTTCATCTTGCCTTGCCCAATTAAGTTAGTAGGGAACAGTAAATTTTCTTAGATTGAGTCAGAAATATAGCAAAGCTTAGTTTAAAGATCGTTTTTCTTTATTTGTGTGAATCCGTCCATCTATGTAATTTTCAGTATTTTATGTGATTTGAACTCTGTGCACTGTGGATATATATTTACTATTTTATTGTTCTTTTATTATTTATTATTAAATAAATTTAAACTTTTCATTGTGGCTGGTCCTTTTTTAGAAAGTATTAACCTTTGAGAGTACTTAAATTTATTTGGTGACACTGTGTGGGCCACTCCAGAAGGCCTAGCCATCTTGGTGAACCACTACCATTTATATTAATATTAACATTATATGGTATAACTGGACAGCCTTTGTTAAGGGCCTTAGAGTATCTGATTGTGGAGTATCTGGTGGCAATGAATTTACTTTATAGCTTGGGCAAAGTTGATACAGCAAGTAATCTGCGCCAGCCTTTCCCAGGTGCATGTGTGTGCCAAAATGAAATCTCTCACTGTGTGTGTGTGTGTGTGTGTGTGTGTGTGTGTGTGTGTGTGTGTGTGTGTGTGTGTGTGTGTGTGTGTGTGGACTGCTTGGGACAGGAACATGAAGCACTGGGTTTACAGAGAAGGTACTGGAGGACTGGGCTTGGACACTTGGCTGAGGACCTAACCCTACAGCTGTACCAGAGGGGACTCTTATTGGGGATCTGGAGGGTGACAGATTCAAAGACAGACATACCCTGGGCTGAGTGTGTTTCCTGTGTGCTCTTAATACAAATTGTACTTGATGCAGAGAGGTCTGCATCTGAAAATACTGAGTGTATCCATTTGTATTCCAAGTATATCTCCCTCTCCAGTGTCATTGGTGAGGATAGAGGCTCCTTAATTACTGGCTCAGTATGGGGACAACACATATTGGTGCCCATAACATTTATGGAATTGGTTTTGCTTCACTCTTTGATGTTTGCCAAAAGAGTTCTTCTCAGCACTCACAATGTACCCCAAAATTGCCTTCTTCTGTAGTTCTCCTGTGTAAAATTCTGACTTTACTTTATAAAAGAAATAGTATATACTCTCTTTCTTATCATCTGCGGTCTACTTTATTATTGCTATCCCTGTTGCTTGGCCCATGGCCTTATCCCAATAGAGAGTGCCTGATAACTTCAGTAAACAACACTCAGAAGGGGGGAATCATAATAAGGTGTGGTCTCAGTCTGTTCATCAGTCTTACAGTCACCTCTTCTCATTCCACAGGATTTGCACTTAGCAGTGAATCATGTGTGTGTGTGTGTGTGTGTGTGTGTGTGTGTGTGTGTGTGTGTGTGTGTGTGTGTGTGTGTGTGTGTGTGTGTGTGTGTGTGTGTGTGTGTGTGTGTGTGCGTGTGTGTAAGGTCTAGATCAGATAAGGCCAAAATGACAATATCAGTCACCAGATCATACTCCTTCTAACCTATGATGTCTCTCGCAAGGCTGCATATGAAAATAAGAAGCAGGAGTGGTATCCATATCCAGATACAGTCGTGGTGGATGCCAACATCAACGCAAATAAATCTGACTTAATATCAAGAATATAGACAGAGATCTGACTGAAATCATATGGGAATTGGACAGAGTTTAGCTCAATGTCCAGTAGTCCCAGAGGACCTCCTGCATCACATGCTGACCATGCAGTCAGAAGCGTTGTCTAAGTCTGTAAAATAATAGTAAAATGGATTAGAAAACTCCCACAATCGCTCATGCTGCTGTATAAGGCAAAGATCTCCTCTACTGCTCATTGGCTGACAGGAATGTGCTGTATTCCTTCTGTGTCTGACAGTTTTTTTTTAATCATCTGATGTCTTTTCTTCAACTCTCTCACACAGGCTTTTCCAAGAATTTGAGGAATGTCATTCACACTATAGTGGAAACAAAAGTTCCCTTCACCTTTCTTACATATGTGGATCACTAGCACCACCTCAGTTTGTCAGTCCAGAGGTATCTTTCCACATTCCATGCAAGACCAAGATGGGTCATTAGGCTTGCTACTCCAGCCCTGCCCAGTGCCTTCATCATCTTCAGTAAGAGCTCATCCCTCCCTGCAGGCTTACTATTTTGGAGGGGTCCACCTTCTGCAGGTATTTCAGCTACACTTATGGCCCTCCAATACACCAGAGATTTTAGACACTGCAGCCTTATATAAGAGCTGTCCAATGAGTTAAGCAGTTCCTCAAAATATTATTTTCTCCTCCCTATAATCTTTTCTGCACTGGTCACCACTCCCTTTTTGTTGATTAGCAAAGTCCTGGCTTTTCCTGCTGAGGTACTGACTGTTTTGTAAGTATTGCTTTGAGGCCACCTAATAGTCATTTCCATTGTAGCTTGTATGTTAGATTCCTTTAAGAATTTAGCACCCTAACCTATTCAGAGCAAACATATGCATGACATGTGGTTTGTTTTCACTGCACTAAGCACCCACTACTAAATGTTCATGAAAACTGTCAACCCCATACTTCATATCTGTGTGGTTGTTGATGTTACATGATGTATGAAGAGAAGGAATTTGTCTGTGTACTTAAAGAATAAATGGTGAAAAAAGTGTCTTTATGTATCAAGAACAGACTGCTTAGTACAGAATTGTATGCATTTATTTATTTTTGTTTTGTTCTGAGTTACACTGACTTTCTCATATGATGCCTACAGTATCACTTTTATTTTTCACTGAAACATGGTAGAGTTGCTGTGACCAACTGATATCCCACTATAAAGTAGATAGACAGAGAACTGGAAATTTGGGCCTAGAAAATTGGCCTCTTCCTAACACAAATGGAATACCCAGGAAGCTTGAAAAGGTGCAGTGTACAATGTTCCTGCATATACTTCAAGGAGTAAAACATTTGAAGTGTATCATAATTTTTCTTTCAAAAAGGAGAAAGAGATAATATTACAGTGATGATGAATAAGTTCAGAAATAGCTGTGAAACAAGAGAAAATCTGCTGTTTATTTGTCCTTTCTTCTTCACAAGAGTACACTGTTTTGCAGGGTCTGTAAATGATTAGATTACTGAATTAAAGTGCCAAACATAAGACTGCAAATTAAGTGACCTGCAAATTTCATTAATATGAGACAGATTTATTTGTGGAATAAGAACTAGTCAGACAAGAGAAAGTTTTATTTTTAAAGGAAGTAGATTTAACATTAATGAAAGCAGCAGCCATCTGCTAAGTGAATAATGGATTCACACTTAAAAGTCTTAACAGAAAATGTGAATGCATGTAAAACTTTGTGTGAGAAAGGCACAATGAAATGAAGCAGAAATAAAGGGAGAATAGGCCAAAACCTAAATAGCATTGAGAGAGAGTTCCATCATAGATATGGTAAACATGGAGCAGATGAAACTTAAGCTGCATGGGTTAGGTGTGGGTATAAGCAGAAGAGGAAGAACTATCCAGTGTATAGTGCATTGAGTTGTGTAGATGCTGTGGCAAGATAACTAATTCTACAATGATGTGTAGAAAGAAAGAAAACATGCCAGATGAGAAACCTATATCGTAGAGGCAAAAAATGACAATAATGTGTTTGTCGGCATAACAGATGTAGAGAGCTGATGCAATAAAAGGCAGTGACACAGAAGAAAAACAACATGATTATCAGTCACAATTGTAGTCAAAAAGCTAAGAATTAAAAACTAAAAGTGCTATATCTAAATTAGGCACTGGAGCAGAGATTTTTTGTTTTAGTTTTTGCTCATATACTCAAAGCATTGGCTCTGAAAATTCTGGAAATTAAAACATCTATGTATAATTTGTTTACTTCCAAGAGTAATATCTTAAGCCATTAAGTCAGAAGCTATTGGTATCTTAATATAAAATAAGGTTCATAAGATTTACTACCAGACAGTAAGAAAGGAAGCCCCAAATATAGTGGTTCAATTGACATATCAGAGGGTAGGAATGTTAAAAAGAATAAAAAGACTAAAGAGTACAGACAGAGATGCAAAGTGAGAATGTTAACAGTTATGCATTGATTCATTGATTAATACTAAGCTTACTGCCCTTGCGAGCCATTTTAAGCCTAGCCAATTATCCCTTGTGACACTCAAATCCTGCACCTTGTGTTTGCAAGGCAAACACCTTAACCATTAGGCCACCCTCCCAACCCTAAGTAGCTTCTGCAAGGCTCAAACCCAGGACCCTGCACACCAAGTGATTTACCACTAAGCCATTCCAGATGACATGATTAATGACTACAGATATTTATTTACTAGATCAAGCAGTCTGGTAGGAGAATAAATCCTGATGCTATACCAGATGTACATGCTGCAAATAAACTGCCAGTAGCTCTAATAAACTGAACCAAATAAAAACTTGGAAGAATCAAGTTGATGGGTGTGATTAAGAAACAAGTAGAGCTGACTGAATGGTTAAGTGTCATGATTATAGTCATGAAGCCAGATAAAATTCAAATTTACACAGATCCATTGGAACTCCAGTAAAGCTATAAGAAGCATCTGTCTGCTTCATGCTATCAAGAAGCATATCCCTCAACCTCTTAGCACAAGAAATCTGGACAAAGCCTAAAATAACGGAAGACAAAGACCCAAAAATAGGAACAGATTTTAATTGTTGCTCTTATAAACATAGAAAGTTGCTAGAATAACAGGATTTTGCACTGGCATGTATTTTATGATGGCTAGGAAGTCTGAAACTCAAATGTATGTAATTATTTAGTGATTTCAGTCCTCAAAGATTTGTCAGAAAACTTCAGATTTTATGAGGAACAGACCAAAAATGAGAGGTAAATATCTGGACATTCTGCAAAAAACTGGGCAGTTGAGAGGTATGGTGAAGAGGTAATCTGTGCAGAGCTTGATAGGTATGTATTCAAGGAGACTATTCAGGAACCTGTTGCAGTTTTTCCATCTACTGCAGACCACTATGTGGTTAAGTAACTTGCTCACGTCACATAATAAGCAGAGATAAAGGCTGAGGGAATTTAACCCTGGACTATAGGTAACAGGTATTTAATAGCTCATAGTCTTGATCCTCTGTGCTATTGACAAGATCCTACCATCTTACTGCAAAACTTTTTATTTATATTTGACATTTGGGTAGGTGGACTGGTCCTGGAATGTGTATTGTTCTGTACTTGGTGAAAGTCATGGATTTTTGCATACTAAACTAGATGAAGAAGGCTCCAAGCTGTGTACATTTAACGTGTCCCTGGGAAATTGCTGATTTCCTAGATTGAGTACAATGGTGGGTTAAAGGGTGGCAGGCACAATACAGAGAAAAATGCAACAAAACAAAGATCACATAGCACTAGCAGCAAATGTGTAATTTGTTAGAATTTTGTCATGCATATGTCTCATTGCTATTTCATATGACAAACAAGAAAGAATAAAGCAGACTCAGTCAAGGCAGAAATGATGCTATGATAGACATGAAGGCATTTTCTTCTTTAAAGGAGGGAGACAAGCTAATGACTTAGCAAATTTCTGCAAAAAAAAAACAAAAAACAAAAAAAAAACAAAACAAAAAAAACAGCCAGAAGCAGAGTGATCAGCCAGTGTAATTCACAATGCGTGGTACTGATGGAAGGCTGTTCAGAAGAAACAACAGGCATTTGTTCAGGATGAATGACTCATTCTCATACAGAGCAATCAGTGAAGTCTAATGCATCAAATGGAGCTGTGGTTTGAAGGTAGCAAGTAACAGGACTGTCCCCAGAGGACAGAAGTGCCAGTACCAGAATCTGGGAGAAAAGTATTGAAACAGGAATGCCTAGAAGAAATGTGTTAGAATCTAGATGGAGAAACATGGCCTTCTCAGTTTTGTGAGACTTCTCATCCAACTCAGTAGACCCCTCTAAAGGCATTACCCAGAAAGCAGCCTTCTTCAGCTTATTTGTGTCTATCACTGCAGGTACCCACCAGGGGGCAATATTGCCATTAATGTGACCAGCAGCAGTGCACTCACCTTTATAGGTTCATAGGTTCATAGGTTCATAGGTAGGTACTAGGCTATTGGCCCTAGGGCCTATATAAGCCTAGCCAAATGGTACCCTGGCTTTTGCCACCCAAGAAAACTATTTTCCTGTGCCCCTATCTTTATAGTATGATATTCAAAATTATACAATAATGCCTCATTTATATTCAAAAATGAGCAGGCTGATTGGACAGTGCTATCAGTGTGACCGCTGTAAACTGAACATATACCAATAGAATAAAGTCCAGCAGCTGAAGTGCCATAGAGCGACTGGACTTTCTTTTGGAATATGCTGAGGGACAGAGTAAAACAGAAGAAAAATCAGGTATGTTCACAAAAATAAAGAAACAGAAATGTACCTTATTTTCAGTTTGTTTCTGCACTGTCCCTCATAAAATCTCGACAGAAAAAAAAAAGATGACAGAGATTCTCTTTTCTCTGTTGCTTCTCCTGCACTGTGCTGATGTACTGTGCAAGCGTGGGGATGCAAGTGCCATACACATGCTCAGTATGTCAGTAAAGAAGGAAAAAACATGGAGGAACACTTCAGTGCCTTCATATAAAGACATTATTTAAGTAAAGTAAGCAATTTCTTTCATAAATAATGTCATTATATAACAGGAATAATCTAGACCTGGGAGTGGGGTATCAGGATTTACCCATGACTGGCTTTGTTTAATCACTCAGGTTTCACCTTCATGAGCAAACCATACCAGCTGTGTGTAAATCCTGATATACCCAAACACAGTCATGAATTATTGCTTAATTATACAATGACAGCTGATTTGTATTCAAAAACAGGAACATTGATTGGGCAGCCCAGTTAGCATGCCTGTTATAAATCGAGCATATAGCAGTAGAATAAATTCCAGCCATTGAAGTACCATTGAGCAGCCAGACTTTCTACTGGAATATGCTGAGAGACAGAGCAAAACAGCAGAAAGATCAGGTACATTCTCAAAATTAAAGAACAGAAATTTACCGGATTTTCCTTTTCCTTCTATTTCAGCACTGCCCCTTGTAAAATCTTGACAAAAAAAAAGCAATGGATATTCTCTTTTCTCTGTTGTTCTTATGCACTGCACTGATGTATTTTGCAGGCATGGGGATGCAATTCCCATACACATGCTCCGTACATCAGTATCAGAGGAAAAACATGGAGGAACACTTCAGCGCCTTTACACAAGCAAAGTAAGCAATTTTATTGAATTATAGTAATAATCCACCCCTGGGTGTGTGTATATCAGGATTTACCCATGGATGGCTTGGTTTGATAATTTTATTGTATTATAGTAGTAATCCACCCCTGGGTGTGGGTATATCAGGATTTACCCATGGCTGGCTTAGTTTGATCACTCGGGCTTTGCACTCGTGATCCAAGCGTGCCAACTCTGGGTAAATCCTGATATATCCACACCTAACCATGGACTATCACTTAATAATTTCAGGATTCTTAAAACAGAATCACTTTTTGTGTTTTGGGTTGCTTATTAAATGCTGACCACAGGAGGGTACTAGAATGCCTCATAACTTTCATTCTGGCACTGGAATACCACATTTAATATTTATTTATTTGAATTTGTTTACCAGGGTAGAGCAGTGATCTCAGATCAAAGTAACAAAATAAAGAACACAATGTGATGAAATGAAAGCAACACAGATAAACTTATATATTATTTTTTTTTGTTCAGAAATTGTAATACAATTAATTATGTAGCATAGTTGATGAACTATGCAAATTTACTATTTGAATTAAAAGATTGGTTATGCAACTTAAGTATTTAACAGAAAATTGTATATATTCCATACAAACTATGTTTTTTTGTAAAAGCAACTAAACTATATACAAAACTGATTAATTAGTTGATGTCATAATGAGACATTTGGGTTTCAGTGCTTAGTGTTAACACCTAACCTACAGTTAGTGCACTATTTCCCTTAGATGAATTTTGATGATTAACTATTTTAATATATCTAATCATGTGCATTCTTAAAATGTTGGAGGTGGCATTATTTGTAACAATGTGCTTGTGATTCACCGTTAGGAGCTCTGTGTGAACCTAGGACACAGGTCAGAGTGTTTAAGCATTAATAAGCATATGCTTTTTATTCTTAATGTTTTGTCACAGTTAGTTGTATTAAATGTCAAACCTGGGTCTGTGGGGCAGATGGGTGGAGCCCTGACTGTAACCCAGGCAACTAGGGCTCAGTTAGTGACTGTGGTGCTGGAGAAGCCAGGAAGGGGGAGGACTGTGGGCGTGTGGCCTGCTAGCCTCTCTCAGGAGATGGGGGGTTTCACACACTGGGGAACACATGGGGCAGATGCGATTTACCTGTCTTCTGTGCTTCAGGACAGAGGCAGGGCTGCTTGAAGGTATCATCCCTTGCAGAAGTTATGGGATGTCCTTCACAGAAAGTCCATGGCAGATTATGTCCCTCAAGCTAAAATGGTTGTACATGAAGATGTTAGGGTTGCATACAAAATCTCATGAATTATACCTTATTGCCATCCAAATGATTGTCCTTCCTGGTCCATCCCATATCTCACAACATTTTGACCTGGACAAAGCCTAAACTAACGGGGACAGAGGACCAGAAATAAGGACAGATTTTAAATATTGGTCATAAACTTAAAAAGTTTCTAGAATGACAGGGTTTGTGTTAGCATGGATTTTTTGAAGGATTTAAAGTCTGAAACTCAAATGCATGTCATTATTTAGTGACTTCAGTCCTCAGTGATTTGCAAGAAAAGCACAAATGTTATGATGAACAGACCCAAAATATGTAGCAAAAATCTGGGCATTCTGCCAAAATCTGGACAGGTGAGGAGGTGTGGTTGACCTTCATCCTAATGATGGTGAACAAATGGGGAACTGGCTGGGAGGGGCCTGATTGCTGTCAGACAGTTGGGGCAAGATGACCCCCAAAAAGAAAACACTGTATTAAGTTACACATGATATAAGCTTATTTCTACTTTCCTTAGATTTGCATGATCTGACATCTCCTGGAAAAACATGGTCAGATACTGTCCTTTTGTGACATAACAGTCACTGATATCCCTCCTTCAAAGATCATCTTAGTGTCAGCTTGAAGCATTGCTATATATAAGATATGTTTTTTCTTCTGCCCCATCTGCTACTAGTAACGCACATTAAGGCGCTGGCACCTTTATTACCCCAGGTAACAATGCCATTCCTCCCATCCCTTTGGTGCAACTATGTCAAACCAAAGATGAATGACTTACGTCAACTGCAGAGCATTAGCACAGCTTTATAGTCAGAAGTGATATTATCAGCTTGTTTTCAACTATTATCTCCTTAACAACAGTATGCGCTGGGGTCTGCATTTCCTTCACACTGTATAATTGCAGCACATTGTACTATGTGAGATGTAGGAATCTTGTTTGCAAAATGGTTTGAAAGCTATTTTCACAATAAAACACTCTACTCTGCATGCAGTGGGGCTTTTGTTCTAAAACTGCCTACATTATTAGCATGAGTACACGCACGCTGTGTTGTACGTGCTGAAGTGACTCAGTTTTTATCACTGTCAGCGGATAATTACATCCATGACTATGATCTGTGCTGTGTATGTACTTGTACGTCCACTTCTGGAACATGCTTTGACAGTGTTCTGCATGACAGCATGCTATATCTGCAGGTCTTGCTACTTACATTTGTACAATACTGTGTAGCAACTGAACGAATGACCACACAAGGTGCTGGACATGCACTGATAAATGTGTTCCAACAAGGATACTGGGTGGTAGCTGGTTGCAAAGTCATAAAAATTACAAGCACACACTGACACACTTGTACACACACACACAGACTCACATGCTCATGCAGTCTACAAACACCTATGGGCAATTTGTTGGACCCAACAGCATGTGGGGTGTTGAATGATACTACAGCATCCAGTAAAAAGGCACATGGTCAAGGAGATTGAAACCAAGACCACCTCTGGTGGGAGTCAAACTGGTGAACCAAGAGCTGTAAGGCAAAAGCACTACCTGCTGCACCACTGTCTCAGATAAGGAATGTATTCCAAAGCAAGGAAGAACTGGCTGATCTGAGCAGAGTTTCAATGCTTCTGTTATTTTGGGGATTGCAGTCAGTCTACAGATTTTCTTTGTTTCCTGGGGTTAATGCACTTGTTTAGCTACTGTGTCAGTGTTAAGTCTGCTGCTCCATAGGAGTTGTTAATGTTATTAACCAATATTTATGCAAAGGGGTATTTCCTCGGGCTACACTAGTTCACCAGGAAATACCCCTCAGTCTCAATTTTCCTTCTGTTAAATGGCCATTCTATTCATGGCAGTTATGACCATTCTGTGATATTACCTTTTGCAGAAGCATAACTGCTTAATAATCATTGCTGATTCATTACATAGCAAGTGAGCACGAATCCAGAGTCAAGCAGCTCTACTCTAAAATGCAGCAAAGATTGACTCCTTTAGCATGCAGGTAACAAGAAAAGTGATGTGGTATTTGCTATTCTGTGTATATATATATATATATATATATATGCATGTATGTGTGTATGTATGTATTTATTTATTTATTTTTCTACATTTGTTTTCTGAGATAGTCTGACTGGGTCAGCAAAAAGTACAGTTTTGTACCTACCATAAATGTAGATGTTCGAAGATCCACATTGCTGCAGTCCTTACTTATGGGTAGTCCGCTGTCCTCGGTCGGCCCGAATACCAAAGTATTAGGCTGACGTCGGTCATGGGTGCCTAGATCTGACATCAGAGCGTCAGGGTATAAAGGCGCATGACCGACGTCATATCCTCAGTCTTTTCTTGCCCCAGATGTCAGAAGGCCAAACCAGAAAGGCCACAGCCAAAAAGAGAATACCTCCCAAAAACATGCCCAACAACAACCATCACAGAAAGCATAGCACCAAGTCAAACTACAGTGGGGAAGGAGGGAGGGTAAATTGGACTGCAGCAATGTGGATCTTCGAACATCTACATTTATGGTAGGTACAAAACTGTACTATGTTCTTCATCTCACATTGCTGCAGTCCTTACTTATGGGTAGAATCCCAAAGCAACGGGAAAGGGAGGATGGTAAAAATCATAAAGCATTAGGGGCCGCTAAAATGCCCTGTAAAATTGCAGTGGCAAATCCAGCCCTAGACTTAGAATAAAGAGGAAGGTGGTAATGTTTAGAAAAGGTATGCACTGAACTCCAAGTAGCTGCCTCCAAAATGTCTTTGTAGCTACCCTCCTTAGAAAGGCCGTAGAAGTAGCAGTAGCCCTAGTGGAATGAGGCCTGATTCCAGCAGGAATCTCCTTACCATGATGGGAATAACAGAAAGAAATACAAAACCCAATCCATTTAGAAATAGTTTGTTTTGAAACAGGTTTACCCTGTGAACCCAAAGCAAAAGAAACAAACAATTGCTGAGACTGTCTGAACTCCTTGGTTCTGCTCAAATAATAACGCAACTGCCTGTGAATATCCAAAGTATGCAAAATTTTCTCCCTTTATTTTGGGGGTTTGCATAAAAAGTAGGCAAATGAATAGTTTGATTTAAGGCCACACTAGAAACCACTTTAGGCATAAAGGAAGGATTAGTACGCAAAGATACCCTATCCTTATGAAAAATCAGGAAAGGCTCCACTGCCATGAGGGCCTGTAATTCAGAAACCCTTCTTGCAGAGGTAATGGCCAACAAAAAAGCAGTTTTCCATGACAAATACTTTAACTCGGCAGTAGCTGCAGGCTCAAAAGGTTGTAGAGTAAGTTTTTCCAACACAAAATTGAGATCCCAAGCAGGAGTAGGAGCTCTACATGGGGGTCTTATATTCTTTGCCCCTCTAAGGAATTGCTTAAACCAAGGATGAGGGAATAAAGGAGGGTCACAATCATAGTGAGCAGAAATGGCTGCAGCATGGACCTTTATTGAGGAGAAAGACAAACCCTTGTCCAATAACTCAGTAAGATATTGAAGAGCAACACTTAAATCAGGTTTGGAGACATCAAAGTCCTTTCCTTTGCTCCAAATAAAAAATCTCCTCCATTTATCAGCGTAAACTTTCCTGGTACTAGGCCTCCTGGCCTCCAAAATAACATTCAAAACTTGTTGTGGAAGCTGAGACCCTCCAGAGTCTAAAACAGAATATGCCAGGCTGTTAGATGCAGAGACTGAATCTTGACATTGAGGAAGTGACTGTCCTCTTGTGACAAAAGGTGCGGAATCAAAGGCAGAGGCCATGGAGGTTCTCATACTAAACTCCTCAGTAGTGGGTACCAGTGTTGTCGAGGCCAATCCGGTGCTATCAAAATCATGGTTGGCTTGTCTTGTCTGGCCTTCAAAAGTACCTTGGGAAGAAGAGGCAGAGGTGGAAAGGCATATACATGCAGATTGTTCCAACTGAATGATAGAGCGTCCACCTTCCAAGCTGTGTGATGAAACATTTTTGTGCAAAACTTTGGCAACTGGTAATTTAGTGGAGAAGCGAACAGATCTATGTCTGTAGTTCCCCATAACACTGTCAACTGTTGAAATACAAGAGGATCCAATTTCCATTCGTGAGGATCCACTATTTGTCTGCTCAATACATCTGCTAAGGAGTTCTGTGCTCCTGGTAGAAACCTTGCCTGAAGATTGAGGTGTAGATTGAGAGCAGTTTCCCACAGAATCATAGCTTGCCTGCAAAGAGGGTAAGAATGGGTTCCCCCCTGCTTGTTGATGTACCACATGACAGTAGTGTTGTCTGTTTGAATCAACACCTGCCCTGGGTGAAGTAAATCTTTGAAAGCCATCAATGCAAACTGGACTGCTAACATTTCCTTCAAGTTGATATGCAAATGCTGGAGTTTGACAGGCCACGTGTTTTGCACCCATTTTCCATTGAGGTGTGCTCCCCAAGCCTTGTCCGAGGCATCTGTCGTTAGAATCTGACTCGCCTCTGGCCGGGTCACAGAGAGTCCCTTGTTTAGGTGACATTCCTGAGCCCACCACAAAACTCCTTCTGAATGCAAGGTATTATCTGAATGACAGTGTCTAGAGCTTGGCAGTGCTGTGTCCATACATTTTGAGATACCATTGAACCTTCCTCATATGCAATTTGGCATTGGGAAGTACCAGAATACAAGATGCCATGAACCCCAAGGCTTGAAGGACTGTCCTTGCAGTCAGCCTGGACCGTAGAGACATTTGATGGAAATAAAGAGAAAGGCTTCTTTGTTTGTCCGGGGTCAAAAGGCCATCTGGGAAGCTGTGTTCAGTCTCACACCCAGAAAGCACATGTCCTGAGAGGGTACTAGACTGGACTTTGTTTCGTTCACAGAATACCCTAGGCATCTTAACACTGCCATCACATACTGCAGATGATGAAGAAGTTCGTCCCTTTCTTGTGCAATAATCAGGCAGTCGTCCAAATAAGGATAAATCTGTATTCCTCTGAGTCTGAAAAAAGCTATCACTGGAGCCAGAACCTTTGTGAACACTCTGGGCAGTAGATAAGCCAAAGGGCAATGCAGAGAACTGATAATGTAAATTTCCAGCCCGAAAACGCAGGTACCTCCTGCAACTGGGCCTGATAGGAACATGAAGGTAAGCCTCTTTGAGATCCAGAGTAACCATCCAGTGATCTTTTCCCAACAGAGGTAAAAGTTGTTGCAAAGTCAGCATCTTGAACTTTGGAATGTCCAGGTAAGTGTTGAGGATAGATAAATCCAAAATTGGTCTCCACGTGTTCCCTTTCTTTGGAACTAGAAACAGGCGAGAATAAAATCCTAGGCCCACTTCTGACAGAGGAACTGGCTGTATAGCTCCTATTTGAAGAAGTAAAGAAATTTGTCTGTGAGCCTCTATCCTTTGCCGAGGAGGGACGCCTGGCATGCCTTTGAAAGGAGGCATGGTATGGAAATAGAACTTGTAACCTCGGTTTATAATGTCCAATACCCATTTGTCCTGGGTGACTAAATGCCAATTTTGCTTGAAAAGAGCCAACTTTCCTCCCAAAGGAGCTGCCAGGCAAGAAGAATCTGGCAGCTGAAAATGCAGGTCATTGGGCCTGTTTACGAAAGGACTGGCCCCTGCCCTCACCAGCAGATTGAGCAGGCGAACTCCATTGTCTCGGCCTGAAGGTACTCTGAGCTCTGCCCCTACCACATCTAGATCTACCCCTAGACTGAGAATCAGAAGAAGGGTACGTCCACCCCTTAGTAGGCCAATTTCTACTAAACTTTGGAGGTTGTACCTGCAAAAAAAACTTTAACAGTCTGCATAGACTTAGCCTTGTCTTCCATTTTCTTTAAGACTGACTCCACAGGAGGACCAAACAAAACTTCAGACTGTAAAGGAGCATCCAGAATTCTAGACTTAACATGCTCAGACAAATTCTGATCCTTAAGCCAGGCGTGCCTACGAATAACTGAACCAGTGGCCGCCACCCTAGAAGAAGCCTGTAAAGCATCAAAACCACATTGCAAAGAGTGCTTACCCACCTGTTCAGAAACATGCACTAAATCCTGCAATTCTTTACACTCTATGCCCTCTGCCAAAGCATCCACTTTAGATCTTAGCTGAGAAAGGAGGAAATTCTGATACTTCAACATATGAAACTGGCAGTTCAAAGCTCTCATTGCTAAAGTAGAAGAGGTATACACCTTCTTACCCCATCTATCCAAGGCTCTAGCTTCCTTATCCAGAGGAACCGGATTCTTAACAACAGAGGCTCTAACACCCTTAGGCCCCTGACTAATAGTTTCTGGGTCCACCCTAGGACTCTTATACAGATATTTATGAGCCTCAGGCACCCTGTAATACCTGTCCGGGTTTAACTGGGGCAGGAGGCACAGAATCTGGATTAAGGGAAGCTTCGAGAAAACATCTGAAACAACATCCAAAACCGGAGGTATAGCTAAGGGTCTATGCTGTGGTAAAACAAGAACTCCCTAAGTCTCTTCCGGGAATCAGAGTAATCCTGTCCCTCCCACTTAAAATGCTCCCTCATGGAATGCAGAGTTTCTGAAAATGAAAAATCCTCTGGAGGAGCAGCAGAAGGAGTGGAATCCTCTGCATCAGAATCAGAATAAGGAGGAAATCTTGAATGACTTCAGCAGAAGACTCTGAATCATCTGAGGCCTGCTCCAAACTTTCCAACTCTGGCTCCATCCTGGGCCTCTTATCAGGAGCAGGCATAGAACCTCTAATTAAAGTAATCAAATCCTCTGCCATTTTAAGCATGTGCTTTTTAGGCACAGACCCTGAAGAACCAGAACTGACACCAGAGGAAGGCAAGACAGACCTGCCTTTAGAAGGAGCCTTAGAAACAGTAGCAGAAGGCCTAACCACCCTAGGCATAGAAGGAAGAATAGTAACCTGAGAGGCCCCTTCAGCCTGACCTGCCTCCTGAGAGGCCACATCCTGTAAAATCAAAGTTTCCCCCTGGGACTCAACAGAAACTTCAGCCGGATCCACCTGTTCAGCTGTAGCTTCTAAGGTCCGGCGTCCAAACGGACGAATCATCCTGCCTAGGCTTTAAAGATTTGTCTTTGCGCTTCTTAGTAGAAGCAGGCGTCGGAACATCCGACGGCATATTATAATTACACCTCTTGCCAAAGACTAACCTAGCGCAATCTAACCTCCGTTTTATAGTGCGCTTATTAAACCTAGCACAAAATCGACACCCGACTACGCCGTGCTCGTCCCAAACAAGGAATACAAAGCGAGTGGTAATCCCTATGCGGTATCTGTTTCCCAAAAGAAATACAATTATTCACTTTTTCTGACATCCGGTAAGTAACTGAGGCAAGAAAAACAAAAATATTCCCCAACGGGGTACTTAGCCCAACTTGGTATCGGTCTGAAACTCCGAAAATGAAAAATTTCAGAACGCCGAACGGCACTTGCAATGCTGCTTCTGCATCGGACCATGCGGCAAAAAAGACTGAGGATATGACGTCGGTCATGCGCCTTTATACCCTGACGCTCTGATGTCAGATCTAGGCGCCCATGACCGACGTCAGCCTAATACTTTGGTATTCGGGCTGACCGAGGACAGCGGACTACCCATAAGTAAGGACTGCAGCAATGTGAGATGAAGAACATCACAAATTACTGACTATCGATAAGAAAAGCTGTACATCAATATGAAAAAGACAAAGTTCACAAAAGAGAAAAAAGTTGCAATAATTTTTCTTGTAGGATGACATATTGCAAAGTAAGCTTATTAACTAATAGCAGCAAAAGCAGGTGATAGTCGTACAGATTTGCAATTGCATTGATAGTTTTTCAGAATTATATATATATAAAACAGATTCACGGTAAATTTTAAACAGTCACATCCATATATGCTGCATTGCATTATCTGAGCACAATAAGGTTAATAGTTGCAATGCAGTACACAGCATAAATAGGGGCAGTAGAGAGGAATTCCCAGCTAATAGCCAGACAGATAATGCAGAGACTACATAAGGAGAGAAGAATCATTCTCAGGTAATAGCCAGATAGATAGTACAGAGAGTACGCAAAGGGAGAACAGTCTAGGTCTACAGAAGTTACATTACGTGCATTTGGCAGATGATTGCATTTACAGATCCTGCCTTAGGTTACTGTTGCATGCAATGTGGTCTGCATTCTACTGAAAGACTAATATGGTGGATAGCTGTAGGTTTAACAGTGAATTCATCTTTCACCCACTGCATTTTGGGATAGTAAAATGCAAACGCACCTGACAGTGGCTAGAATCCCACTGGTGAAATCACATTTTGAAAGGTGGTAACTGTAAGTTGTGAATTTTAATTATATATTTTTGTATTTCTGTATTGCCTTTCTATATTTTGAATACTGTAGTTTGTTTTCTTTATCTTGTGTTTTGCTTGCATTCTGTTCTAACAGCATATTAAAACTTCAAAAGAGACCACATTGAAGTTTCTGTTCTGAGTCAGGGCAGAATTTTTCCCTCCCTCCCACTCATTTAAGTTGTCTTGTGTCTTACCACTGTCTTTCTAGTTGCCCTACTTCTTATGTTAATCTGACCATATATCTCTATTCTCTATACTTCACTGGCTAATCACAAACCACACAAAAACCATCACTTTGAAATCCCACCATTTCAATTATTTAAATTTATTGGCCATCCTACAGTATTTCCTTATAGCACCAAAATACAAAGTAACCACCCCCTTTCAGTCCATTAACTTTTTAAACAGATATAGTCATCCTTCCTCACAAGATCATGGCTTTTTTTAAAACAGTACCCATTTTATGTATTCCGAGGAGGTCTGTGTAAGTAAACGTAGCTGGTTTTCTTTCTTTCTTCTGTTCTGATGTTGCATGCATGCATATTAGAATTGTTTTTGTATATTTCATGAAATGTGGAAAAGATGTACACATTACGTATGGTGTGTGGCACATTTCTACCTTATAATTGTATTTGTATCAAAAGAGTTTTCTTTAAAACCAGCCATGGTGATGGCCTACAGAGATTTCCTTACAAATAACATTGTTTTCTGGAACAGACAGGTACAAAGGGTCTATGTGAAAATGGCAACCTTTAAAGAATGCCTTGTCTATATGTCTCCTACCTATAAGGTATAGGTCAGAAGTGAGCCAAGCTATCCCTTCTGGCTATAAATTAACTATTTTGCTTGCTGTATGGCTTGATATCCCTCATTAATTACTCTCATCACCCCTTATGTCCCTAACCGCAAACTTCGTAGCTCTGACCAACACCTACTCCAAATTTCCAAACCCAATAAAACCATTGGTAAAAGTCTACATAGTCATGCAGTCTCCACTGCTTGAAATAACCTCCCTCTCCCCATCACATCTCTCCAAAACTTACCCAATTTCAAAATTGCCCTAAAGGCAAAAATCATGGTCCTACCCCTGGAAAGACCCCACTTGACCCCCCTGATTGTAAGGTTGCTTTCCCCTTTCTTCCACCTATACTTCCTTTTTCTCTACATCTACTTAGTGCTTACTAAGCCCTGCCATACCCTCTACCCCCTCCTCGCTTTTCACCTTTAATCTTTTATTTCTTCTATCTTCTCCCTATCAATCCTGAACTCCTCTACACTTGTTTTTCCCTCTAAATAGAACACTGAACTTATCATATAAACCTATCTTCAAACTTCTCCAGTCTGTATTTTTTCCATTTTTTTATATGCAACTGTAAATAATTTTATATGTTTTTCAGTTTTTATATGAAACTGTAAATACTTTTGGTATCTAACTGTGAACACTATTGCAACTGTAAACTTGTTTCTGTATCTTCTATAAACATTGTATTCTTTAGCGTTTCTCCTCAGGTTTCTGCTGAAAATGGGCACCTGCCTAGCCAGACTAACCCGGTTAACAAATGGCAAATAAATAAATAAATAAATAACTGTTTAGTAATAAAGGTGTCAGCATCTACAGCCACATTTTGTGTCAGATCTTCCAAAGTGAAACAAATTCCACACTCCCTCATTTCTATTACATAGTTATATACTTATAATTACAAATATTCATTTTGGCATTAAACTGATCAGTTGGATGAACGCACTTTATAATGAGTGAGCTGCTCTGAATCTATATTCATAGGAATTTCAAGACTGTGCTTGATAAATATTTTCTTTGCATTATTGTTTGTTAACAACCAACAAGGCAATACATTATGCATCCCTTTGACTGGTCTCAGACCACTGGTTACCAAGCAATTAGGTATTTATTTAATTTGTCATGCAAAACAGCTCACGGTAACTTTCTATTAATAGTGACGCTATGCCAAAGTCTTTGACTGAACAAATCAGTGCCATCACAAAGAGCATAATTCGCAAGAAGCAGGGTAGTAGAACATTTGCTATGTTGGTACTGCAGGCTGTGAGTTTCCTTCTGGGTTGCATTTCTGGTATACAGTGCATTTTATCATTCTTTTAAATAGTGTTTGTCATTTTTATGTGAAATTCTGCCATATCTTTGTAAAACAAAGTGACATGTTTGCACTTTCTGCTGACACAGGTAACATGGCAAGTATTGTCTTAACTCAGAAAGAATTAGAACAAGGATCACCAGGCAGTACCATTGTTCTACAGTGTCCATTTTCTGGATTCAGTCCCAGTGATCACCATGTAAGCTGGGTGCGACAAACACCAGGAAAAACAGAGCTTGAGTGGCTTGGAGGTTCAAGAACAGGTCAAACAACATACATCTCACCAGCAGTAAAAGGCAAAATGACTCCTTCCACTATTGGCTCCACAGCCCAGCTGCAGATTAACCAACTGCGACCAGAAGATACGGCAGTTTATTACTGTGCCCGATGGCACACAGTGATCAGTCTTGTGTGTAAGGCATAGCAAAAACTGAGTAACTAGATATCAGTTGTAACTCATTTGGGTAATATACTGCATTTTACTTTGGCTAATATTTTGGACAGTTTGCAAGAACTGTCATCTCTCAGTGAGGATAGTTATTCTATTTTCATCTTACCTATAGTCTCTGTCATCTAAAAATATACTTTTGCAATATTTCAGCATATTACATGCAAATGATTAATAACTCCAGCCAATACCTCTGAAATACAATAATTTATTAGTCACCTATTAGTGGATTAAGAACAAAGAAACATCCTGGAATTAGTAAGCAGAAGATAGAAACAAATGCGGAGGAAGGCATGCTGTACAATCATCTACAGGAATCTACAAGTAGCAGATATTTGGTGGGCAATGGATGAAAAACAGAATGCCGATGGCTGGAAGAAGAGTGTAAAGAAGGAGGTATCAGGGAGATTGGCAATGAGTTTGTCATTATATTTGATTAAACATTTAAACACAGAACTGGAAGCAGATAGGAGGCACACAGCACAACCAATGTCCTCATTTCCTAACCAAATAGATATGCTTGCACACTATATAAACAACACATTGTTTATTTTGTCCCTATATATTATATAAAACTTTTATTATGCCTATAGTACCACATGCATTATTCGTCTTTATGTCTTTGGCCTTAACTTCTCTTTAAGAAGTTTGTTTCACTCTTCCACTACCCTTTTGGTGGAATAATGTTTCTGTATGTCTGTCTGAACTGCCCTCATTTCAATTTTCAAAATCTTTCCTTTTGCCCTGAACTCATTATTTGAAAATGGTAACACATTGGAGCCTGTAGCGTAGATGCTATAATTACATTTTGTTTGTAGTGTCATTGACCTCTTTTTCAAGACTATACATGCAAATGTTTCCATTATCATGTTTTTTTTCTTTTTTTAAAGCATCTTTTGTATAAGAAACAGGAAGGGAAGGAACAGGAAACTGTGGAAGCTCTGATGCAGTCGATGAGGGGTGATAGGCCAGTGAGTTCCTATATGACAAAGCAACGGATGGCACAGGATGAAACTGAAGAGAATGTGCCACAGGAAGATGCTATAGAATCTTCTATAGAATGTCTGTAGGAAATGGAAAACAAGGGATGGGCCCTCAGTTTGGAAGAAAATGAGCTAAAAGAAAAGTTGCTTGATTTAATAGACATAGACAGACATATCAAGATCAGTGAAAGAAATAGACTGCAGAAGGTTAGTAAAACCCCAAAACACAGTAAACCAAGAAAACTGAACACAGTAAACCAAGAAAATTGACCCAGCACCAAACAAAACAAGGCAAAAGCAAGGTATTGGACCTGATGGCACAATGAAGGCTCGATGAAAACAGGCACAGCAACCTCAGGATTAGCGTACCACCTTTATTTCCATGCTTTCATCTCCAGACTTCCTCAAAACCCAATTCAACCTCAGGATTAGTGTACCACCTTTATTTCCATGCTTTCGTCTCCAGACTTCCTCACAACCCAATTCAACTGCAGGATTAGTGTACCACCTTTATTTCCATGCTTTTATAGGTTCATAGGTTCATAGGTTCAAACTAGGCTATCTGCCCTTGGGCATTTATAAGCCTAGCCAGAATGTGTTTGGCTTTCGCCACCCATTTTAAATTTAGTTTGCTATGCCCTTTTTCGAGGTTAGTATACTGTGCCTCTGTCTAACAGTGACACAGAAGTGATACCCGGGGTAAACCTACAATCTCCCATCCACTCATCAAGATTCCTCTTGAAGAGAGTCAATGAAGGACTCTGCCTAACCTGGAATGGGATTTTATTCCAGAGTGAAGGGAGCCTCTGGGTTATGAATCTGCCCCTCCAGCATGTCCTATTTATTTCAGTGCTGAGGTTCAAGTCTCCCGAGCGCATAGCTCGATGGGATTTGGATTTTCTGAGGTGCAGCATGTCCATTAATTCCAGGTTGGACATGGCTTTATACGTCAGGCACAGGTCGCCTCTGAACAGGCGGTATGCCACTGAGTAGAGCTGGAGTTTCTTTAACCGGGCAGCATATGGCATCTGTTTGAGCCCTTTGATCCTCTTGGTGAGGTACTTTTAGGGTCTTTCCAGTTGCTGAAGGTGTCTGGTAAGGTACATCCCAAAAGGGGCATTGTACTCAATTATGTGCCTGATGAGGGATGAGTAAAGAGGCACGATGACCTCCCCTGATCTAGATGTGAATCCCTTCATGATTAGGTGGGCTATATAAAATGTTTTTCTAACCACTTTGGCCACGTGGTTGTCAAATGAGAGATTGCTATCAACTTGGGTCCCCAGGTCCCTAATTACTTCTTCTGTACTTAATGGATTACCACCTATGTGGTAATTTGTGGGCACTTTGTTTTTGCCAAAGGTGATGACTATACACTTTTTGGCATTTAGCTTGAGGCCATGGCTCTGGCACCAGTTGTCTGTTTCTATGAGGCCCTTTTGGAGGATGCTTGTGTTGGCTGGAGAGTCGATTATGGTGCCCAGTTTGCAGTCATCTGTGAACTTGGTCAGCCAGAGTCCTTCCATGTTGGCCTGTACCTCCGAGAAATATATACCAAACAAGAGAGGTCCCAGGACTGAGCCTTGTGGGACACCACTTGTAACTGGTTTGGAGCCTGACATGGCTCCAGCAATTCTAACCATGTGGGTTATGTCCTTGAGCCAGTTTGCAATCCATCTAGTGACATAGGGGTTTATATTTAAGCTGGTGAGCTTATCTATAATGCCAGAGTGGGGTATTGTATCGAAGGCTTTTGCGAGGTTCAGGTAGGCTGTGTGGACCACCTTCCCCTCGTCAATGGCCTTGGTGACCGTTTCAAAGAAATCAACCAGGTTTAAGAGGCCGGATCTGCCCTTAACAAAGCCGAACTGGGTAGAATCCAGTGTCTGTAGGTCCCCAATATCTTTATTTATGAGGTCCATGTTGATCCTTTCCATAGCTTTGCAGACCAAGCTAGTCAGGCTTATGGGGCGATAGTTTCCAGGATCCGTTGAGGCACCACCTTTATGGAGAGGGACCACTGTTGCTGTACGCCACTCATTGGGCACATATCCTGTAGTAAGGCTCCAGACTTCCTCAGAACCCAATTCAATAATGCACACACACCTTTTTATACTACCCATGAATAAACAATTATACAATTAACCAAGAAAATCAAGTAATTAACTCTCATGATAAAATACAAAATCAAATGCAAAAAAATATATATACAATAATATAAAACTATACCTGTTCATAAATATTAGTTATTTACACACTTTTAACCTCCTATTCCTTATAAACACTTTATATTACTAGATTTAATTAAACCTGTTTTTTATCAGCTGCTAATCTCATCTGCCAAAATATTTCCTTTTGTTCTAAATAGTTTTTAAAGTCACCTCCCCTCAAATCCACTATACCTTTCTCTGTTACAGAAAACAATATTTTTCTACTTAGAAGATTCTGAAGTATGTTTGTAAAGAGCACTATTCAAATCTCTCCTCCTTATATGGTATATATGCTCCCTCATTCATTCCAATAAAGTATGAGTGGTGATACCAACATAAAAAGCTGCACAGGCAGCAACTGAATGTGCCAAAAACAAAAGAAACAATACAAGGTGAAGGACGAGATGAGAAGGCAAGAAATGTGGAAAATGCATAAATATAGTTGCAAGTATAGAAAACTTCTGGAAGAACCTCATGTTGATCAGGAATGAAGACAGGAATGGTTAAGGAGAGGCGAATTGAAACCAAGAGATGAAAGGTTAATATTGGCGGCACAAGACAGTGGGCTACGTGCATGTTGGATTACAAAGTCCAGTGAACATTTGGGAGAAACAGAAAAATTTAGGTTTGGTAAAACAGAATTGGAAAAGTTGCACACCTCATTGCTGGTTGTGACATACTAATGGCAGAATGACTGTATACTGAAAGGCATAATAATGTGGTGAGACTGTTGCACTGGGGATTGTGCAAACATGGTACTGAAGTAGCTGAAAAACAATGGAAACATGAGCCACAAAACATCATAGAAAATTATGAAGTCTACATCACATGGGATCATCGATTATCAACAGTTCAAAAGCTAGATGCTAAAAAACCAGATACAGTGGTCCAAGAAAAGAAGACAAAAGTAGCATTGATCATTAAAATCACCACACACAGTGACTACAGTGTTCGGTGTAGAGAGAGACACAAAGTCATAAAATATCAGGATTTGCAAGCAGAAATGAGAGCAATGTGGAAGAAAGATACCCAGAAAGTTCCAATAGCAGTAGGAGCAACTGGTCTTATAAACAAGAGTCTACAATCATATTTAGATATGTTACCTATATATGTAACCCCGTACAAATTGCAGCAGGAGTCATTACTGGGCACATTGCAGGTGCTGTGAAGAGTACTTTCAAGACTAAAACAATACTAATTTCATGAACTTTAATCATACCTTGATTTAGGAATGGGATCCATTCCCACCATGGTACTAGAAACCCAAAAGATTTGGAGAAATTAAAAAAGAGAGAATAGAGGTGGAAGGGTTAATGTGGATGCAGACAAATCACAAAGCTTCAGGTCTTAGACAAGCTTAGACAACATGTACAATACAGAGGCACATGTTTAACAGCTTTGTTACTTCATGATAGAGTGTTATATTTGCTCTGTTATACTGTTGCCATCTTCAGACTTCAGTTACTTGTCCAAAAATGTTATCTGTGGGCTCTTCTATACTAGAAAAGTCGTTCAGCTCCCAACATAAAATTCTTGTGTGTTGTAATATTCAGAGTAGCCATATTCACTAAACAACCATGATTTCCTCTTGAATGAACCCTCTTCATAAGCCAGCTGTAATTGTCTTCAGAAACTCAGGACTGGGAAGGGGATCTCAGGAACAACAAAAAGACCTGTGTGGCTACTTTGGAATGTAAGGCTAGCAATAGGTCAAAAGGTTGTGTCTACAAGAGGTGGAAATGAGTGGTGTGGGAAGGTGGAGAAATTACAGTATAAGGAAGCTAACAAAAAGGCAATAAAAGATGGAAAGGACAGCAAAGAGAAAAACTTAAAGAGAGTTAACAAAAATATTAAGAAGGGAAGGAAGTCAGAGAGTAGTAAGTGTGGGAGAATTAGCCAAACTTAAGAAGGATGGCAGGGAGATCACAGAAGATTGGGAAAAAAACAGAAGCACTGAATGCATACTTTGCTTCAACCTTCAAAAAGGAAAGTGAGAGAAGACAGGAAGGAGGCAGGACAGAATGGGGAAAACAATGGACAAATGCCAGGAGAGAGTATGATGATGTTGGGAGAGAAGTGGATGTCATTAAGGAGGATACAGCAAAAAGATGAAATGTGCTGCCTTTTGGAGTCCTCAGAAATCTGTACAACATGCTTGCAGACCCCCAGATGATACCCACAATAGATGACTGGCTACAGCAGAAGGAACAGAGCACTGTAAAACAGCAGTTGTGATACCCTTGCATTGGGGGGGGGGGACTGCGGAAATGCAAGCCTATTAACCTCACAGTGTTATTAATGAAAGCCTGGAGATAACAATGAGGAAAAGCTTGAGAACATTTCTAGAAAACAACAATGTCTGAGACAGACCTGTGGAACCATCAGTTCTCTGAGACAGACCTGTGGAACCATCAGTTCTCTGAGACAGTCCTGTGGAACCATCAGTTCTCTGAGACAGACCCGTGGAACCATCAGTTCTCTGAGGCAGTCCTGTGGAACCATCAGTTCTCTGAGACAGACCTGTGGAACCATCAGTTCTCTGAGACAGACCTGTGGAACCATCAGTTCTCTGAGGCAGTCCTGTGGAAACATCAGTTCTCTGAGACAGACCTGTGGAACCATCAGTTCTCTGAGACAGTCCTGTGGAACCATCAGTTCTCTGAGACAGACCTGTGGAACCATCAGTTCTCTGAGACAGTCCTGTGGAACCATCAGTTCTCTGAGACAGTCCTGTGGAACCATCAGTTCTCTGAGACAGTCCTGTGGAACCATCAGTTCTCTGAGACAGACCTGTGGAACCATCAGTTCTCTGAGGCAGTCCTGTGGAACCATCAGTTCTCTGAGACAGATCTGTGGAACCATCAGTTCTCTGAGACAGTTCTGTGGAACCATCAGTTCTCTGAGCCAGTCATGTGGAACCATCAGTTCTCTGAGACAGACCTGTGGAACCATCAGTTCTCTGAGACAGACCTGTGGAACCATCAGTTCTCTGAGACAGACCTGTGGAACCATCAGTTCTCTGAGACAGACATGTGGAACCACCAGTTCTCTGAAACAGTCCTGTGGAACCATCAGTTCTCTGAGACAGACCTGTGGAACCATCAGTTCTCTGAGACAGACCTGTGGAACCATCAGTTCTCTGAGACAGTCCTGTGGAACCATTAGTTCTCTGAGACAGACCTATGGAACCATCAGTTCTCTGAGACAGAAATGTGGAACCATCAGTTCTCTGAGACAGACCTGTGGAACCATCAGTTCTCTGAGACAGACCTGTGGAACCATCAGTTCTCTGAGACAGACATGTGGAACCATCAGTTCAACACAACCCAGTATTACTACTGGCATATCCATGACCATGACAGGCAGCACAATGTAGTTTTGGTAATCTGAGAGCCAATATTTCACTCAAAGCATAAGCATGACTGGCCTTGGGGGGCCCATAAATGTCAGCACTACTGATCCATTAAAAAATGCATGGTTCTGCTTCTCCTCCTCATCTCTGCTATTCCGATATATGACAGTCCTGAGTTCTTCTTATTTATTAGCTTGAATTTAGAGCCAATGGCAAAGTGACTTCCTGCAGCTTTTCACAGTTAAACAGACCAATAACAGATAAGCATGCAGTCTAGCACTAACCTGGGAAAGGTTAGTAACATAGACATAGTAATGATGATGTCCCAGTGTTTAATGTTGAGCTGATGTCAATGACAGCCACTGGAATTTTGTAGTTCCTAATGTTTAGAAAATGCATGTTGATGCAAAACCTGTTGTTCTGTTAATCTTTTAAGTAAATTAAAGTTGTTTGACTCTCATGCATCTATTATTTTGCAGAACATTTCTGATACTTCCTCATGTGTTTATCTTCCATTGTAAAACTTTTGATTTTTCTCTGTTATATCACAGAAGATTACAGCCATTCAGCAAGACCAGACATTATTATTTTATTGTTCATAAAACATGTTTCTGCAACACGCATTATTCTGTTAAAGTTTAAAGTGAATTATTGTTGTCTGTCTGATATCTGTTCCTGATTTTGCAGAATGTCTCTGATTTTGCATGTGATTTTTGCAATGTCCTTCATTAAAGTCTACATTTTCTGTTACATTACTGAGGATTATAGTCAGTTAGTAATGCCAGACATTACAGATTCATAGTTCTTATAGTTAAAAAAAAGCATGTTCATGCAGCATTTTTTTCTGTTGGCTTTTAAACTGAATTCGAGCTGTCTATGATTTAAGGCTCTGAGGTGTCAATGAGTTGCTTCTTGTAGTGAAAACTACTGGGGTTGATTCCTTCCACCTTCATTTGCCCCACACTGTGTAACTTTGAGCAAATCAGTTTGAGTAGGTGCACTTGGTTAACAAATAGATCAAATAAAAATCTTAATATTTAAACGTTGTCCATTTATTGGCCTCTTTCTCTGCATTATTTTTGACTTACTCCAGAATACTTGAGCAGAAAGTACAAAGGTATTTTAGTCTGCTCCATGTAAAAGTTGTGGCTTTCTAGCAAATTGTTGTGGATTGCACTCACTAAATAATGTCAGATGTACACTTCAGACATTTTACCCTTCAGAAAATGCTTTCTAATGCAACGCTTGTTATTCTAGCAGCTTTCTAAGTATATAAAGGACTATTTCAAATGTGTTCCTGATTTTGTGTGTTTGTCTCTGATGCTTGAACTAAGAAGTTGAAAAGAAGAGAGGAGTTGCAATAGACTTCACTATATGGTTTAGACAGCAGTATGATAAGTTATATTTTGGGCCATTAGTTATATGCTTATTTATTGACTTGATAAAAAATGTTCACATCTGTGTGTCGGGGCATAGTTTTGAAGTGCTTTCAGTTTTCTTCATATGCATGGACTGGTCCTTGTAATACTTGTAGATTTCTGTTAGTGCTATAGATTGCAGTCAGTCACTAAGTAATGACAAACACAAGAGGTTCAGACTTTATATCCATTAGAAAATGTTTGCATGTGCAAATGACATTATATTAGCAACTTTCCATGTATATAAGAACTATATTTAAGGTATTTTCCTGATTTTGGGTCTTTCCCTGATTTTTGAGCAGAGAGGGCATGTGGTGCAATGGGTTGAATTGTATGGGTCTCACACCATTGAGATGAAATTCATTTCTAGGTCATTATTTATTTATGGGATCATTCATTTGATTGTAAGCAAACATCTGAGGTGTGTGCACAGCCATACAAGGGCTTGTAATTGATGCTCATATGTGTGTGTGTGTGTGTGTGTGTGTATGTGTGCTGTGTGCATCTGTGTGTGTGTGTGGTGTGTGTGGTGTGTGTGGTGTGTGTGTGTGTGTGTGTGGTGTGTGTGGTGTGTGTGGTGTGTGTGTGTGTGCGCGTGTGCATGCGTGTGCATACATGTGTGCAGTGCATGTGTGTGAGTGTGTGTGGGCGTGTGTGTGTGTGTGTGTGTGTGTGTGTGTGCGTGTGTGTGTGTGTGTGTGTGTGTGTGTGTGTGTGTGTGTGTGTGTGTGTGTGTGTGTGTGTGTGTGTGTGTGTGTGTGTGTGTAAAAAAGCTTGGTTTCAGTGCCCCAGAACAGTTATGGTGTAAAGGCAAGAAAAGATTATAGTAAATAAAAGCATCATCATCATCATACGACCCACATTTTTGGGTAAAATCTTTGATTTCTTTGTTCTGTTGATTGTTCATGCTATGTTTATTATCTGAATGGGATAAAAGTGGATAGCATAAATTCTACAAATTTAATAGTAATATTTCAACTCAGTAAACTGGTTACCTCTGCATTAATGAAATCTTGGAAAGTGAGAGGATGCCTGAGGAATGGAGAAAAAGTGTTTTGGTACCGATTTTTAAGAATAAAGGTGATGTGCAGAGCTGTAGTAACTACAGAGGGATTAAACTGATCAGTTACAGCATGAAGTTATGGGAAAGAGTAGTAGAAGCTAGGTTAAGAAGGGACGTGATGATTAGTGAGCAGCAGTATGGTTTCATGCCAGGAAAGAGCACTACAGATGTGATGTTTGCTCTGAGAGTGTTGATGGAGAAGTACAGAGAAGGTCAGCAGGAGTTGCATTGATTGTGTTTTTGTAGACTTAGAGAAAGCATATGACAGGGTGTCTAGAGAGGAGTTGTGGTATTGTATGAGGAAGTCGGGAGTGTCAGAGAAGTATGTAAGAGTGGTACAGGATATGTATGAGGGTAGTGTGACAGCGATGAGGTCTGCGGTGGGAGTGACGGATGCTTTTAAGGTGGAGGTGGGATTACATCAAGGATCAGCTCTGAGCCCTTTCTTATTTGCAATGGTGATGGACAGGTTGATAGACGAGATCAGACAGGAGTCCTCATGGAGTATGATGTTTGCAGATGACATTGTGATCTGTAGTGAGAGTAGGGAACAGGTGGAGGAGACCCTGGAGAGGTGGAGATATGCTCTAGAGAGAAGAGGAATGAAGGTCAGCAGGACTAAGACAGAATATATGTGTGTGAATGAGAGGGAGGATAGAGGAATGGTGAGGATGCAGAGAGTAGAGGTGGTGAAGGTGAATGAGTTTAAGTACGGCAAGTGTAGGAGTAAGGTTGGAAGGAGTTTTCTTTTGGAACTTTTTAAAAAAATCAAAAAACCCTTAAAAAATTTAAAGGAAAATGGGATCCTTTTTTTTCCCCCCAAAACCAGGGTTTACTAAGAAAAACCCAAAAAAAAAAAAAGTTTTTTTGGGAAGGGAAAATTAAAAAAAAGATTTGGAGAAATTAAAAAAGAGAGAATAGAGGTGGAAGGGTTAATGTGGATGCAGACAAATCACAAAGCTTCAGGTCTTAGACAAGCTTAGACAACATGTACAATACAGAGGCACATGTTTAACAGCTTTGTTACTTCATGATAGAGTGTTATATTTGCTCTGTTATACTGTTGCCATCTTCAGACTTCAGTTACTTGTCCAAAAATGTTATCTGTGGGCTCTTCTATACTAGAAAAGTCGTTCAGCTCCCAACATAAAATTCTTGTGTGTTGTAATATTCAGAGTAGCCATATTCACTAAACAACCATGATTTCCTCTTGAATGAACCCTCTTCATAAGCCAGCTGTAATTGTCTTCAGAAACTCAGGACTGGGAAGGGGATCTCAGGAACAACAAAAAGACCTGTGTGGCTACTTTGGAATGTAAGGCTAGCAATAGGTCAAAAGGTTGTGTCTACAAGAGGTGGAAATGAGTGGTGTGGGAAGGTGGAGAAATTACAGTATAAGGAAGCTAACAAAAAGGCAATAAAAGATGGAAAGGACAGCAAAGAGAAAAACTTAAAGAGAGTTAACAAAAATATTAAGAAGGGAAGGAAGTCAGAGAGTAGTAAGTGTGGGAGAATTAGCCAAACTTAAGAAGGATGGCAGGGAGATCACAGAAGATTGGGAAAAAAACAGAAGCACTGAATGCATACTTTGCTTCAACCTTCAAAAAGGAAAGTGAGAGAAGACAGGAAGGAGGCAGGACAGAATGGGGAAAACAATGGACAAATGCCAGGAGAGAGTATGATGATGTTGGGAGAGAAGTGGATGTCATTAAGGAGGATACAGCAAAAAGATGAAATGTGCTGCCTTTTGGAGTCCTCAGAAATCTGTACAACATGCTTGCAGACCCCCAGATGATACCCACAATAGATGACTGGCTACAGCAGAAGGAACAGAGCACTGTAAAACAGCAGTTGTGATACCCTTGCATTGGGGGGGGGGGACTGCGGAAATGCAAGCCTATTAACCTCACAGTGTTATTAATGAAAGCCTGGAGATAACAATGAGGAAAAGCTTGAGAACATTTCTAGAAAACAACAATGTCTGAGACAGACCTGTGGAACCATCAGTTCTCTGAGACAGACCTGTGGAACCATCAGTTCTCTGAGACAGTCCTGTGGAACCATCAGTTCTCTGAGACAGACCCGTGGAACCATCAGTTCTCTGAGGCAGTCCTGTGGAACCATCAGTTCT
>NC_056745.1:20621921-20679421 GCF_019279795.1 Protopterus annectens
CTTTGAAGGTCATTGGCATCCTTTCATGTATTAACTTTGTCCTTACTTTTTACCTCTCAACAAAGTCTTTAATATTGAGTTTAGTGTTTGTGTATATAAGTAGATAGATAGATAGATAGATAGACAGACGGATGTGTTTATATATATATATATATATATATATATATATATATATATATATATATATATGTTTTGGCACTAAATAATCATGTATTGATGAAAGAAGCTGGGGTTATTCATAGTGGACCTCCATATATTGCTTATATTGTTGATTTAAGGGATTTAGCTTTGAAAGGGAAGATGTCAAGGAATACTCTAGTTCTTGTCTTCAGTTTTCTCTTTTGAAATGTTATGAATTCACAACATACTTGGTTCTGGAAGCAGTTTATCAAGCTTGATGACACAAAGTAAAAAGGCTGGACCATAGCTTATTTAGTCAGTTTTTTCCCTCTTTATTACTACAGATAAGGTCACTTACAGGACGCACTAGCAGTCTGTCATATGCACCCTTGATTATCTTAGTAAAATGTCCCATTTACAAGTAGATTTAGTATTGGAGGTGTGATAGTCTTGTGCTAGGAGACTGAAGGTGTGTCTTTGCAATATGTTCACAGTTTATAGGTTCATAGGAGGCTACTAGGGTAATGACCCTAGGGCCTTTACAAGCCTAGCCATGTAAAAAAATGAGTACCTTTGCTAACCACAGTTAGATGGTCATTATTTGCATAGTGATACAATGATTGGCACTGAGTGCCCTTATCCGTGAAGGCCATAGTTGCATCCCATAAAAGCGAAGGGAAGTGAAGGCTGTATGTAGTCACATTTTGCAAACTCAGAGTAAGTTAACTGCTAATATAGTGGTGTCTGGCAGTTTTCTTCATCATGTATCTCCTGTTGACCAAGTCCCTTTGTTTTGGAGATCTTAGCAATCACTCAGAAATCTGTTAACTTTAAGTAGAAGGTTCCTGGTCTACTCACAGATGAGCAGTGGTGTTTAATGATACAGATATTTTATCATTCTGAAGTTATACTCATAAGAGACTTTAAGCAAGGTGTGCAGGTAGCTTGTCTTTAGAATAGCTCAGTGGAATACATGGTTGCTGTACACTGACCAGGAGGTGCAGTGTCATTACCTGCTCACGAGACACTAAATGTAAGTCACAACTGTTGTAATGAATGCCAAGCCAATTATAACCCTAGCTCTGTGGTGTAAAAAGATAAAACAATGACTATGACACAGTGAACCAGAGTTTGACTACTGCCTTGGATGCTGGAAGAGCCAAGTCAGAAGGATGGAACTGAGAGTCCAGTGCTGGCTCACTCAGCCTGGGGGAGGTGGTTCATGCTAGCCACTTTGGTGACATCTAGATGGGGCACTGGGTGTTTTTCCCATTAAGGCCAGGCCTGCTGATCACACTCCACCCCTGCATTATTATACTGGCTGGGGCATTAACATGCGCAGGTGCAGCATGGGATGGAGCCCCAAATAGCCATCACAGAGAGGAGGGGAGCTCCAGGGGAGCAGTCTATACCCTCTGACCTGAAAGATGGCCTGTTTCCTACTACCCAAATCTCACCATAGGAGAACAATTAGCAGGAAAACATTGGTCATCGGACTCTTATTTAGGCCAGGAAAGAACGCCTATCACATGTTAAGGAACAAATAAGACAACTGGGTAAATGCTGCGCAGCTTATGCATAGTTCACGTAGAGGAGCAAAAATCAAATGTCTTGCCATTTCTGTTCATGCATAACACTATCATCTCACCAAGTAAAACTTCTTGGAGGGAACCCTGGTAAGACAGCCAAATAAAAATGCTAAAAAGTGAATTTGTAGATGCGACATGACTCACAATTTAGAAATTATACTGAAGCAATATTTGCATCTTTTCCTAACCACGCTTTTTTAATTATTATTAGTAAAAGGAAATAATGGCAACCGTCGGAAATGTCTAAGCATTCACAGTAAGCTGTGACGTAGTGTTAAAATTGTACCACAGTGAGGAGTACCACATCTGGCATGGAAGAATGCTAGAAGTGACTGATAATATTGTAGAAATCAGTATATGCAGCTTGTCCAAGTAGCATAAAGCACACATGTTCAAACCAAGTTAAGCTGGAGAACAGAAATACCATTGATATTTTTAACAATTTAATTTTTGACTGAGACTGTAGTTAGGTTAACAAAGTCATATAGCAGTACCAACATCACAAGCCTGTTACTACAGTCCTGCGTTGCTCACTTCAGATGATGCGCAGGACGTAGGACACTCTTTGCTTGTAACAGTTAGTGTCATATCATGACTGCTTGAATACGCAAAAACATATCAGGAGAATATTTTTGCAAAGGAGAAAGCAAAACTAATCAATACACAAAAAACAGCTACAAAGATATTTGAAGAGAAATGCAAGCAAAGGCACCCAGATATGGAAATTTCACAATAAAAAAATAAGATCACAAAGGGGTAATGCAGAACAGAAGATTAGTAAAGTAGAAGTTAAACAAATAGAAGCTGAAGTTATAGAGTACCTGTAAAGTGAATGATTTAGTCTAGAATGTGTATCATAGGTTATGTCACAGCATGATGGAGGAGTGAGTCCCCAAGATAAAGAGAAACAGGTAGAACGGGGGGAAACTGAGGAAGAATTATGGCTATGGGAAAGAAAAAGAGATCTGATATGCTGCAATATTTATGCAAAGGAGGAAGGCAAATTAACACAAAAAGAAGCGCCAAAGATATTTGTAGAGAAATACAGTCAAAGGCATCCAGATATGGAAAATTTTACAATACAAAAAATAGGAACACAAAGGGGGAAAGTAAAAAGAGGATTAGTAATGGAGACGTTAAAGAAATAGAGACTGAAGTTATGGATTACCTATGAAGTGAAGGATGAAGTGTAGAAAATCCAACTCTCATAATGTCACAACAATGAGTCCCCAAATTAAGGAGAAACAGGTTGAACAGGAAACATCTGATCAGTTGCTGCATGAAGATACTTTAGAGCCTTCAGTAGGAAACTAGTACAAAAGTTTAGTTGGAGTTGCACAGCAAGGGAAGGAACAGGAAACTGTGGCAACTGAGACACAGTCAATGTTGTGAAGTGACAGGCCAATAAGTTATCATATAAAGAACAACAAATGACGCAAGATGCAGCCGAAGAGAATACATCACAGGAAGATGTTCTGGAACTTTCTGTTGAATGCCCACAGGAAGAGAACAAAGAATGTGCCCTGAGTTTACAAGAATATGGTTCTTCCCATTCTATTCCCTTTCCCTTTCTCGTTATTTGTTCCCACTACTTTGGTTCCTTTGCCAGTTTTCTCCAATAAATTCCATCCCCTCTTGCCTATTATCTATATCCCTGACCACAGTCATCCCTATCAGCAAAGTCCCTTTTCTTCTTCTTGTGCTGGTTTGGTTCTTAGAAAACTCCCTGCTGAGTCTGCATCCAAAATCCCAATCTCTCTGACTCATTTTTTGTGGATGATTTAAAACTGTATACTTCATCAGATGAGAAGCTGAAAGTACATTTGGAGGCAGTCAAAACTTTCTCAGATGATGCAAGAATGTAATTTACTCTTGATAAATGTGCAAAAGTAAAACCTGCAGCACAAAAAAATATCAGTCTAGGACAGGAATGTGAAATAAAGGAACTTGACCAGGTGGGAGTGTATAAATATTTGTGAAATGATGAAGGATCAACAATGCAACATGAACAAATGCAAATAAAACTCAGTAAGGAGTATTTTAGAAGACAAAAATTAATACTGAAAACAGCTCTGACAACTAGGAATAAAGTTCAAGCTATAAACCAGGTTGTTCTTCCTGTTCTAACTTACAGTATTGTGATGACTGACTGGTCATAAAAGGTATTGGATCAGTTATACAGGAAAACATGAAATTGCTTTAGACTTATCAAATTATATATAAAAACCCATGTACACCAAGATTATATATTCCTCGTTCTGAAGGAGGTATGGTCCTCTTCAAAATTGATTACAGGTATAGATCTGCACTCATAGGACTGCATATATATCTGCTGACTGCATCAGTTCCAAACATAGCGAAAGTTTTGAAACTTGAAGAGATCAAGTCTAAGATGACTTCACTGCTTAGTTTTGGAGAAGCATATTGTTGTCATACAAAAATGGAAACCAAATCAGAAGTAGGCAAAAATCAGGCAGCAACTGAATGTGCCAAAAAACAAAAGAAAGAATATAAGAAGAAGGATCAGATGAGAAGGCAAGAAATGTGGAAAAGTCATAAATATAGTCGCAAGTAGAGAAAACACCTGGAACAACCTCATGTCAATCAGGATCTGACTTAGGAAAGAGAAATTTAAACTAAAAGATGAACGGTTAATATTAGCAACCCATGATAGTGGGCTGCATAAACGTTGGTTTACAAAGTCCATTCAACATGTGGGAGAAACAGACACATGCAGGTTTTGTAAAACAAAATTGGAAACAGTCATACATCTTGTTGCTGGGTGTGATACGCTAATAGTAGAAGGCCTGTACACTGAAAGGCATGATAATGTGGTGAGACTGTTGCCTTGGTGATTGTATAAATGTTACAATACTGAAGTAGCTGAGAAACATGGAAAACATCGATATCTGTGCAGTGACTGAGACCTGGTTCAAGGCTCCGGAGAGCACCTCTGCACTACCAGTCTATAACTCATACCATACTTTTCGGCCATCTAACCTGGATAGGAACACCAAAGGTAGAGGTATGTCCATATTCATTAAGGATATCCACACCTCCAGGCTAGTTGCTCAGCATAATGCAGCCGAGGTTATCCAAGTGCAACTAACTCTGGGCAAAACTGCAATCCAAATTGTAGCTTGCTGCAGATCACCCACCATGCCCCAGGATTCCCACTCCTCTTTTCTTGATGTACTGGAAAATATTAGGGTTCAACCAAACACCCTAATAATGGGCGATTTCAACTACCCCACCATTAACTGGGAAAACTACTCATGTACCAACTCCTTCACTCAACGCTTTCTGGAATTCATAAACTCCAATGCCCTGGATCAACTTATCCACACCCCCACCAGGGGCAACAATATCCTGTATCTAGCCATTACCAATATGAGTGACTGGTGTTCCACACCTGAAGTCAATGCCTCATTGGTCTGCTCCGACCATAAGCTAATTACCCTAGATATCCACATCCTGCCTCCACCCCCCATTAAGGAAACCATGGTAAAAAAATTCTTCAAAGCCAACTTCATGCTTCTTAAGACAGAAGTCATGAACTTCATGACACCCATGCAGATGGACAATACAGTTACGACTACTGAATCTTACACAATTGCACTTTATAAGCACTTACATGAGTGCATGGATTGTGCTATCCCAAACAGAACCAAGATGCTATCCTCCAAAAAAAGGAAGCCAATCTGGTGGTCCCCTGCCATAAACAAACTGTACAAGAGAAGGAAGAAACTCTTGTAAAAGAGAGTAAAATCCCACGAGTGGAGGAGCTCCCTGGTCAGCCTCGGTAAGAAGCTGCGATCCCTGATAAATTCCTCCAAAACTAGTTATGAAAACAAAATCATCACTGATTCTAAAGACAACCACAAAGCATTCTATAGCTATGTCAAGAATCTCAATGGCAACATTCAGATCTGCTTTGAGTTACAGCACAATGGCACTAAATATACAGACCCAACTGATATTGCCAACATCCTGGAAGATAGGTTCAGTGCTAACTTTACCCCCCTCTCACCCCCTAAAGAGCCCATCTCTATACCAGAAGAATGCAAAGTTCCTGTAATCATGGCTGCACAGGTAAAAATCACACTCTCCAAAGCCAAGAACACAGCATCCATGGGACCAGACAACATCCCAGGCTGCGTTCTACATGAACTACAGAATGAACTGGCACCCCACCTAAGTACCATGTTCAGTCATAGCCTCACCTCAGGCTTTGTGCCTGCTGAATGGCGCACAGCAATGGTTATCCTACTCCACAAGGGGGGAGCCACCACGGACCCTGGGAACTACTACCCCATTAGCCTGACGAGCCTGGTCTGCAAGGCCATGGAACGTATCATCATGGAACTTATAAACAAAGATATTGGTAATCTCCAAACTCTGGATCCCACCCAGTTTGGGTTTGTAAAAGGCAGATCATGTCTCCTAAACCTGATAGACTTCTTTGAAGCAGTCACCAAAGCCGTAGACAAAAGTAAGGTGGTTCACACAGCCTATCTAGATCTTGCCAAGGCTTTTGACACCATTCCCCACTCTGGAATTATAGATAAACTCACTAACCTAGGTATAAATCCCTATGTCATAAGATGGGTTGCCAATTGGCTCACAGACAGAACCCACACTGTGAAAGTAGCAGACTCCAAATCCGACTTCAGACCAGTGACAAGTGGAGTACCACAGGGTTCGGTCATGGGTCCTCTCCTGTTTGGTATCTACTTCTCTGAAGTACAGGCTAACACAGAAGGTCTTTGGCTAACAAAGTTCTCAGATGACTGCAAACTCGGAGCCATAATCGAAACTGCTAACGATGTGGACATCCTACAAAAGGGCCTCACTGAGACAGATGCCTGGGGTCAAAGCCATGGCCTCAAGCTCAATGCCAAAAAGTGCATTGTCATCCCCTTTGGTAAAAACTCTGTACCCATGAACTACAACATAGGCGGTAGTATACTTAATACTGAAAGTGTGATAAGAGACCTTGGGACACAGGTGGACAGTAGTCTCTCTTTTGATAATCACATCGCCACAGTAGTCAGGAAATCCTTCTACATGGCACATCTCATCGCAAAAGGTTTCTCATCCAGAAAAAAAGAGGTCATTGTTCCCCTCTACTCATCACTCATTAGACCCATTATAGAATACAATGCCCTTTTTGGTATGTACCTCGCAAGACATCTGCAACAACTGGAAAGGCCACAGAAATACCTCACAAAGAAGATTACCAGCCTCAAACAGATGCCCTAGGCAGATCGTCTCAAAACACTCCAGCTTTACTCCATTGCATATCGCCTACTCAGAGGTGATCTCTGCCTAACATACAAAGCTATGTCAAACCCAGAGCTTTGGACATGCTCCACTTAAAGAAATCCCCATCCCTCTGAGCTACACGCTCTAGGGACCTAAACCTTGTCACCACATTAAACAGAACATGCCGGTGGGATAGATTCCTGTCCCAGAGACTTCCCATACTCTGGAATAAACTACCTATCTATATCAAACAAAGCTCCTCATTAGCACTCTTCAAGAAAAATCTTGATGATTGGGTGGGAAATAGGAAATTCACCCCGGGGATCACCTCTGTGGCTTTGCTCGACAGTGGCACAGGAAAATAATTTTCTTGGGTGGCAAAAGCCAGGGTACCTTTTTGGCTGGGCTTGTATAGGCCCCAGGGCCGATAGCCTAGTACCTACCTATGAACCTATGAACATGCGGAACATGAGTCACAAAGCATTATAAAGACTGATGAAGTTTATATTACATGGGATCACCCATTACCAACAATACAAAAAATAGATGTGAGAAAACCAGATATAGTAGTCCTTGAAAAGAAGACAAAAGTAACATTGATCATTGAAATTGCTACACCCAGTGATTACAGTATCTTACATACAGGGAGGCACAAAGTCATAAAATATCAGGATTTGCAGGCAGAAATGAGAGCAATGTGGAAAAGGATATCCAGACAGTTCCAATAGTAGTAGGAGCAATGGGTCTCAAAAAGAACTAGTGACCACAAAGAAGTGCTTCTGCTATGGTACTCAAAGACATTACAGAACACTCAGATGAAAAAGTAAACCAAAATTTTATTACTCATTAAAAAAAAAAAAAAAAAAAAAATATATATATATATATATATATATATATATAAAGTTTTATTTAGATATGCTGCTAATACATGCAACACTTTAAGAATTGCAAAAGAAGGGTGCTGAGAAGAGCACTTTTGGCTAACATCAAAGACTGAAACAATACTAATTATATGAACTTTAAACATATTTAGGGGTCCATTCCTGTCATGATATTAGGAACCCAAAAGACTTGGAGAAATTAAAACTGAGAACATCATAGTTAGTGTGATATCATTGTTGCTAGGATATCAGAGAATGTCACAGTTAACACCAGTTCACATTCCAGCAAAACATGGAATGAGAGCCTTGGGACTGCCAAGTATTGTGTGAGTGTGAGTATTGTGTACTAAGTGTGAATCTGCATTGATCACTGCTGCAGTAGCCTAGCTAAATGTGTTATATCCTGCTAAAGATATAATCGCCAGCCAACTTTCAAAGCTTCAGGGCACCTTCCACATGCCCAAACTATCAACCAGCTTGAGCTTAGTTGACTCAGACAAGTTTGGGCATGGAGATCTTCAGAGCTTTACGGCTCCCTAAGAGTATACTCCTATGAGGCTTTCAAGGATTGATAGCTGGCTTCTGCTTTCTTTGCTGGGCAAGTAAGTCCCTTTTGAGGAAAATAAACTTCCATTTTCTTAATCTTGCTGATGTTCTGTTACTTTCCTTTTCAGGAAAGTTATTTTAAAGCCAGGAGTGCTTTTTTCACATACATTTTCCCTGTCAGTTTATAAGTAGTGTAAAGTAACTGAAAACATTTTTTTCTGTAGAGAAATTGCATTTATTTTTATTTTGTTGGGCTGGCAAAGTCTTTTGCAGTGCTTTTTACTATGCATTTTCTGTTAAAAAATGTATTTCTTGTGGTGCGGACTGGTAGTTTTTACTGGTAATTGCTGTTTGTTTTTCCCTAGAAGATGCATTGTTTCCTGCATGACCATAGAACAGACTACCGGTTCCATGGTCCATCCTTCTTTCAGCTGCAAAAGGAAAAAAATAAGCAAACAGCCTTTTCAACCATAGCAGGCTAGCAATTTGCCTCAGCCACAGGTGGGTGACTCTGCTGTGGCCATTTTTTGTTCCTCAGACCATTCATCTTTTACTCTGAATCCCTCTGGCTTAGCACCTGAAGGCACTATGGACCAGAGGTTAACCATATGCTCTGCCACTGTTGGGGTCCCCTTAGAGGACAAGGGAGATCCACTCTTGTCAAGCCTTTTAGAGATAACATGAAAGGATTCTCTGTTGTGCCATAGTGCTGTGCCCATTGCTGGGGAAGCAGCAGCTGCTATTAGTAACATGGTCAGCCCCATTTCTCCTGTCAAACAGAAACAGAAAACCAAGCATGTATCTACTCCTCCTTAAATTTCTTTGGATAGGAGTAGGTAACTTGGTCTAGCTCAGGGTTTAATTCAGGCTACTGAGTCTTCATGTAAGGTAGTTTCTGGTGAAATGAAGATGGATTCTTCTTTTCCTGTAGAGACTCAAGATTCTGAGTCTGAACAGAATGATGCAGGAACAGATGCAGTTTTTTCTTCAGATAACTGATTCAGACTCAGAGGATAGCTCAGTTTCTGATTCTCACTGTGTGGGTTTCTCTTTCTCTGAGACTATTGCTAAAATGTGTCAGTGTTTCAGTGGTAGAACAGTGAAGTTTTTAAGTACCTCAGAAAACACTATGAGTTGTTACAGAAGGATTTTCCAGAACCTACAGCTATTCCTCCTGTTCTGTCAGATTTAGAGGATGTGTGTCTTACTGTCTGCAGTTTTCCTGATAGTCCGCCAGCTGCCCCTAAAAAGGCAGCTAGTATGTATAAAGTTTCAGCCCTTTACATTTTTATACACTATTTCCAAACCTGACCAGCAGATATAGCTTTAGTTGAGCCCACTGATGGTAAAGACGTAGTTGATTTCTATCCTACTCTATCTGATAAAGATGGGAAAATTATTGATAAGTATTGGGGGGAAAGTATATGCTTCTACAGCTTTGGTTTTCAGAATTTTGGATTGTCATCTCATATGTTGACATTTGATATGCTAAATTGTGAAATTATGAGGAAAGTTTTATCTGCAGTTTCTTCTTGTGAGGAAAAATCTGCTTTAAATAACTTAGTTTATTCTGTTGTTCAAGTCACTACTTATGGATGCAGTGTGTGTATGGCTCTATTGATACTACTTAAGTCACTACTTATTGATGCAGTGTGTGTGTGGCTCTACTGATGCTACTTAAGTCAATGCATATTGATGCAATGTGTGTATGGCTGTATTGATGCTACATAAGTCACTACTTATTCATGCAGTGTGTGTATGGCTCTATTGATGCTACTCAAGTCACTACTTATTGATGCAGTGTGTGTATGGCTCTATTGATGCTACTTAAGTCACTACTTATTGATGCAGTGTGTGTATGGCTCTATTGATGCTACTTAAGTCACTACTTATTGATGCAGTGTGTGTATGGCTCTATTGATGCTACTTAAGTCACTACTTATTCATGCAGTGTATGTATAGCTCTATTGATGCTACGTAAGTCACTACTTATTGATGCAGTGTGTGTATGGCTCTATTGATGCTACTTAAGTCACTACGTATTGATGCAGTGTGTGTATGGCTCTACTGACGCTACTTAAGTCACTACTTATTGATGCAGTGTGTGTATGGCTCTATTGATGCTACTTAACTCACTACGTATTGATGCAGTGTGTGTATGGCTCTATTGATGCTACTTAAGTCACTACGTATTGATGCAGTGTGTGTATGGCTCTATTGATGCTACTTTAGTCACTTCATATTGATGCAGTGTGTGTATGGCTCTATTGATACTACTTTAGTCACTACTTATTGATGCAGTTTGTGTATGGCTCTATTGATGCTACTTAAGTCACTACTTATTGATGCAGTGTGTGTATGGCTCTATTGATGCTACTTAAGTCACTACTTATTGATGCAGTGTGTGTATGGCTCTATTGATGCTACTTAAGTCACTACTTATTGATTTATTTATTTTATTTTACATTTGTTAACCGGGAGAGTCCGACTGGATACATGTCCATTTTCAGCGGAGGCCCGGGGAGAAAAGCTCCAAGTACATTACAGACATATGAACATTGTTAATGCAAAAAAAAGGAAGATAGTTGAGTTCTAAATACAATATAAATATACATCACATCTTGGGAAAAAAAAAAAAAAAACAACAGCAGCATATAAAAAAAACATAGGTCAGTTACAAAGGCAAGACGCCCTGTTAAAAAGCGGTTAAGGATAGTGAGGTAAGAGAAGGGTAAATGATAGTGGTTAATCAGGTTTGGAACAGGGACATTGCCAGAGAGTATTGAGATGGGGTTTAAGCTTTTTTTTGAATTGTAGGAGTGAGGGTTCTGAGGTGAGCATGGTCGGTAGGGAGTTCCACATTTTACCTACAAAGTTTGAGAATAGAGAATCCCCAGCAGAATTATTGGCTTTGGTAGTTTGAGCTAAGATCTTATTGGAGGAGCGTAAAGATTGCAGGTTAATATAGGGGTGAATGATGTTTTTCAGAGCTGGTGTTTTCTCTGGGTGATACAGTATCTGGTGAGCCATTTTTAGTTGGTTGAAATGGAGTTGGCTGGAAAACTCTAACCACCCTAGTTGCTTCAAGTTAGTGCAGTGGTGCGTTCTAAAGGTGGAATTTGTGGCAAATCTAGCTATGTGATTGTAACAAGAAGCAAGTTTGTTAAGGGTTGTCTTGTTTAGGTTTGTAAAGGGGAGGCATAGAAAAGAGTTGATAGTAGGTGTGTGCTGGCAATTGTAATTTTAGCATGAGGAGTGAGAAAGTGTTTTACTTTATAGAGAGCCAAGCTTTTTATTGACGGTTTTGATGGTAAGATTGAAATGGGTGTCAAATTTAAGGGAGTTATCAATGGTAACACCTAATAGCTTTGTGTGAGCTTCTGGTGATATAGTGATTCCATTGGAGGATGTAATAGAGAAGGTGGGGAAGAGTCTTGTTAGTGGGTGAGAAAGTAAGTAGTTTTGTTTTGTTGGGGTTGAGAACTAGTTGTCGACTTGAGAACCATTTTTCTATTAGGTTGAAGGTGTCTTGGGTTGAAGCAGTGAGGTCTGCCAGGTTGGAAGCAGTGCTGATGATAGTCGAATCATCTGCATATTGAATGCATGTGGCATGGGGGGGTGATTGTGGGCAGGTCATTAACAAAGATGGTGAAGAGAAGAGGGCCAAGAATAGATCCTTGGGGAACTCCAAGTGTAACAGGTAGGCATGTAGATAATTTGTCCTGCCATAGAACAGCCTGTTGCCTATTGGACAGGTAGGATCGGAACCATTTCAGCGTGGAAATGCTGAGTGATAGTTTTTTTAATGTATGGAGGAGTTGAATGTGGTTCACCATATCAAAGGCCTTGGAGAGGTCTAAGAAAAGAGCAGATGATAGTTTATTATTGTTTCTGAAGTTATTGATGGTATTAGAAAAGGATAGCAGGGCTGATGTGGTACTGTGATCTGGCCTGAAGCCATGTTGGGAGTTGGCTAGAATTTTATTTTTGGTGAGGTGTTCCATCAGTTGTTTGTGGACACACTTTTCCATAATTTTGGCCAGGGGTGAGAGTATAGCTATAGGTCTGTAGTTGGTTAGCTCTAGTGAGCTACCACCTTTACGGAGAGGAATAATGTGGGACATTTTCCATATGGAGGGGATGAAGGCTTCTGACGAGGTACGGTTTATGATTATGGAGACGGGATAGGAAATGGCCTCAGCTGCTTTTTGCAGAAACTCAGCTGGGAGAAGGTCAGCTGCTAGCTTAGTGGGTTTTAGTTTTTTAAGAAGAGATGTTATAGAGGATATGGGTACTGGATCGAAGGTAAATAGATGATCTGATGTAGTTGTAGTATTCTGCTGGCATGGGTAGTGGAGTGGGCTGGTTGTTTGTTTGAATTGTGTGGCCAGGGATTGTATAGTTTCTGTGAAGAAACTATTGAATGTGTTAGCAATGTTTACAGGGCACTGTTGTTTGCAAGTTGTTGGAGTGGCGGTGGTTGCCTGGCCTGGGTGCAGGAGCTTGTTTAAGCCTGCCCAGAATTTTTGTGGATTATTAAGGTGTTTGTGTTGGAGGTGGAGGAAGAAGTTTTTTTTATCATTTAAGATCATTCTTTTAGTTTCATTTCTAAGTTGCCGGAAGGTTTGGTGGGAGTGTGGGTCTTTAGAGGTACGCCATGTGCAGTGTGTGTATGGCTCTATTGATGCTACTTAAGTCACTACTTATTGATGCAGTGTGTGTATGGCTCTATTGATGCTACTTAAGTCACTACTTATTGATGCAGTGTGTGTATGGCTCTATTGATGCTACTTAAGTCACTACTTATTGATGCAGTGTGTGTATGGCTCTATTGATGCTACTTAAGTCACTACTTATTGATGCAGTGTGTGTATGGCTCTATTGATGCTACTTAAGTCACTACTTATTGATGCAGTGTGTGTATGGCTCTATTGATGCTACTTAAGTCACTACGTATTGATGCAGTGTGTGTATGGCTCTATTGATGCTACTTAATCACTACTTATTGATGCATTGTGTGTGTATGGCTCTTTTGAGGCTACTTAAGTCACTACGTATTGATGCAGTGTGTGTATGGCTCTATTGATACTACTTAAGTCACTGCTTATTGATGCAGTGTGTGTGTATGGCTCTATTGATACTACTTAAGTCACTACTTATTGATGCAGTGCGTGTGTGGCTCTATTGATGCTACTTAAGTCACTACTTATTGATGCAGTGTGTGTGTGGCTCTATTGATGCTACTTAAGTCACTACTTATTGATGCAGTGTGTGTATGGCTCTATTGATGCTACTTAAGTCACTACTTATTGATGCAGTGTGTGTGTGGCTCTATTGATGCTACTTCAAGAGTTATGGCATCTGATACTGTTTTGAGAAGGTTTGCATGGCCGCATTCACAGAACCCCCCAGATGATGGTGAAAATGAGATTTTAAATCCTCTCTTGGATAAAGATTTAGCATTTGGTCCCTCTGCTGCAGAGGTGATCAAAAATTGTGATGAAAGGGGCAGGCTGATCCAGGGAATTTAAGAATTCTCAGCCCACCTTTTCCAAGTTGTCTAAGGGATTTGTTTATCTTCTCATCCAGTGTTTGCACAAAATAGAATAACTAGACTCAACAAAATTCTGGTAAACAGATGTTTAAGAAAAAAATGGCAAGGGACTTCCAAAAGAAGTCTTGAACCTTCCAAAACCAAGGACAGTCCAATAAGTCTGAATGACTGTTCAAGAGACTTTGTGACCCTCTCCCACCCTAGCCCCTTTTTCTTCCTGAAAGTTTGAATCTCCATTTATCTCTTTGTCAAAATAATTTTTCAGACAGATAAGTTATGAAGGTCATTCATCAGGCAGTGGGATTAATTTTTCATTCCTGGGAGGGTGGGGTCATTCCTCATCCTCCAGATTAGACTCCTTTGTTTCCACCTGTTTTTCATCACATGCTGTCAAGAGGAGTGAAAAAACAGTTCCTCCTTCCTAGTTAATAAAGGGTTTCTATTCAAATATGTTCCTAGTGCCAAAGAAAGAAAATGCGTAGAGATCAGTTCTACAGCTTAGTTTCCTAAACCTGTTTGTGGTGCTGCCCAAATTAAAAATGATGTCCACAACCTGTTACCCCTTCTTCCTCTTTTAAGTTTTCTGGTAAAAGTAGATTTAAAAGATGCTTCTCATCATATCCTTATTCATCCATACTTCAGTTTTGCGTGTTTGGATCACATTATCAGTTCTCTGGCTTACCCTTTGGACTATCCTCTGCAACAATAGTGTTCAAAAAGTGCCTAGCTCCAGTTATAGGTCATTGCAGGCTACAGGGTATCCATGCTTTTCCATATTTATATGACATGCATGTCTTTTCAGAGTCTTATTCAAAGTGTCAGGAATCTCTCTGTCTTGGGTGAGAGATCTCTTAAGCATGCACGGATTCCAGGAGAATATTCAAGTGTTTATTAACTCTTTCACACAGGATTGTTTTCCTGGGTTGTCAGCTAGGCACCTTGATTCAAAGAACATTTCTTCCACAGGAAAAAAAAAAATAGATATTTATTTACATCTGCTTATGTTTTCCACTCAGACTTCAGCCATTCTGAGGGAATACCTCACAATTTTGGGTTTCATGGCATCTATGATTCTCATAATGTCAATGTACCAAACCTGGCTAACTCTACTCTAGTTTGAGTTAAAAACCTGTAATAGAGCTTGTTGTGTCTCTTAAACTGGACCTAACCCCGGTATTATTTCAAAATTTTGGAATTTGTACATATTGTTAAATATGTAACTACAGTATTTACTGTATCTGTAATTTTAATTTTTTTGACCTTGTAATCTTAACTTGTTTACCTGTAATCTTAATTGTTTTCCTTGGAGCTTTTCTCCCCGGGCCTCCACTGAAAATATACATGTATCCAGTTGGATTATCCCTGTCAACAAATGTAAAATAAAAATAAAATAAAATAACCCCCTGGCAAGATTCCACATGAGAAAGATGCAATGGTACTTGAAGTCTGTTTGGTTCTAGCACCAAAAACCTTTATATTTTTAAATTCCAGTGTTGGGGTTTGTCAGAAGAAAAATCGTTTGGTGAAGACAACAGATATCCTTAAATCCAAGTCATCATTTCTCTCTCCCTGCTCCAAAGCAGTCAGTCACCACAGATGCTTTGGACTTTGCTTGGGGAGCAGTTTCAGGAGGGATAAAAATGCAGGGGGTGTGGGACACTAAGGAACGATACAAGCACATAAATAACAAGAAGATGCAGGCCCTTATCAAGGCACTCAACTCACTGAACTATCTTTGGTCTCCAGAACCTCTTGAAGTGATTACAGACAACACCATAGTCATGTGGTACATCAACAATCAACATGGACCCAGGTCATACCCCCTTTGCAGACTAGCAATGCTAGCTTGGGATACAGAATTGCAGCACAGTCTCACTCTACAGGCATCCTATGTTCAGTCAGAGCAAAACTGAATGGCAGACAAGCTGAGCAGGACTATGGCAGACTCTCACAAATGGAAAATAGATTGGGGGGATCTTCCAATATTTGATCCATTTGTGGGGAGTTCCTCAAGTAGACCTCTTTGCCTCCTCTCTGAACAGTCAACTGACAAGATTCTGTTCTAGTACTCCATGCAAGAAGACCTGGAAGACAGATGCCTTTTCTTTTCCTAGGACAGGAATGCTCCTGGATGCTTTTCCACTCTTTCCTCTAATATGTAGGGTACTTCTGAAGATTCAGAAGGAATCCCCCAAGATCATTGTGATGTCTTACTTCTGGAGCAGGCAACTGTGGTTCTCCCTTCCTTTGGAAATGGCCAGGGGCTACAAGAACAGTGGTGTCTGATGCACCTAACATCAATCATTTTCAATTGAATACCTGAATGATAGACTCTTTATTCCTTTTAGGCACTTCTTTACTGAAGACATACAACAAGTACTAATGGAGGCAAGAAAGTCTGCTACTAGAAAATCATATATTAGCAAATGAAAAAGGGCTTCTAGTTGGTGCCAGCAACATAACCAGCACCCATATGGGGCTAGTTGCTCTCTGTTTTTAGAATATTTATGAGTTAGTATCCCAATGGCCTTTATTATTCCTCTATCAATTTTCATTTATTGGCTATTTCAGAGTGTCTTCCCATGGATCCTTCTCTTTCACTGCTGTCTTATGTCAAAATGTTCTTGAAAGGACTTTTGCATTAGAGACCTAAAAAAAAAACTGGTGTTCCTTTCTTGGGATCTTAATTTTGTGTTACAGAAGCTAACACTTGCTCTATCTGAACTAAGTAACCTGGCTGACTTGATGTCCTTAACATGGAAAACAATTTTACTGATTGTTCTGGCATCTGCAAGAAGGGTATCTGAGTTACAAGCTCTTAGGGTGAGTCAACCCTACTTTATTTTCTATAGGGAAAGGGTTTCTTTGAGAACTAATCCTTCTTTTATGCCTTAAGTGTTATCCAAGTTTACTTTATGCCAAATCCATCTCTCCAGTTTCTTTCCTGAAGCTAAAAATGAAGGAGAAAGTATATGCCATACCTTGGATATCCACAGGCAACTTGTGAACTATCTTGACATAACTAAATCTTTCAGATCTTTGGATCAATTGTTCATTTCTTGTGAGGGTAAAAAGAAGGGGCAACCCGTATCAAAACAGACTATTTGAGCGTGGTTGTCTAAGGCTATTACTTTTTGTTATACTCACCATAATTGAAGTACTCCAGGCAGGGTCAAGGCCCACTCTACCATACTCACCATAACTGAAGTACTCCAGGCAGGGTCAAGGCCCACTCTACCATACTCACCATAACTGAAGTACTCCAGGCAGGGTCAAGGCCCACTCTACCATACTCACCATAACTGAAGTACTCCAGGCAGGGTCAAGGCCCACTCTACCATACTCACCATAACTGAAGTACTCCAGGCAGGGTCAAGGCCCACTCTACCAAGGCCTTTGCCTTATCCATATATTTTTGGAAAGGGTTTGATTATAGAAGCATTCTGAAAGCTGCTACTTGGTCCTCTGTACATACCTTTACAAAGCACTATAAACTGGATTCCTTCTTAATATATGTAAGGCTACTCCAACAGTGATCAGTATGAAGAACATAGTACAGTTGTGTAAGCAGAACCCTAGATGTTCAAATGATCACTGCTAGAGTAGCTTCTCCCTCCATCCAGCCCCTTTGTTTTTGGCGTTTTTTTATGCCAGTGTGTGGACATTTATTTTTTGTTGTTTCTAACATTGTTCTTTTAAGGCCCAGCCTCCCTCAGTCTGCTGGCAGGAAAGCTTTGAATGGCTTTGAGCTCAAACTTTTCTTTTATTCAGCTCAGCTCAAGCTGCTTGACAGTTTGGGTGCATGAAGGTGCCCTGAAGCTTTGGAAGCTGCCGGCTGTTATATTCTTGGTAGGATGTAACCCATATGGAAGGTGCCCTGAAGCTTTGGAAGCTGCTGGCTGTTATATCCTTGGTAAGATGTAACCCATATGGAAGGTGCCCTGAAGCTTTGGATGCTGACTGGCTGTTATATCCTTGGTAGGATGTAACCCATATGGAAGGTGCCCTGAAGCGTTGGAAGCTGCCGGCTGTTATATCCTTGGTAGGATGTAACCCATATGGAAGGTGCCCTGAAGCTTTGGACGCTGACTGGCTGTTATATCCTTGGTAGGATGTAACCCATATGGAAGGTGCCCTGAAGCTTTGGAAGCTGCCTGGCTGTAATATCCTTGGTAGGATGTAACCCATATGGAAGGTGCCCTGAAGCTTTGGAAGCTGCCTGGCTGTTATATCCTTGGTAGGATGTAACCCATATGGAAGGTGCCCTGAAGCTTTGGAGCTGACTGGCTGTTATATCCTTGGCAGGATGTAACCCATATGGAAGGTGCCCTGAAGCTTTGGAGCTGACTGGCTGTTATATCCTTGGTAGGATGTAACCCATATGGAAGGTGCCCTGAAGCTTTGGAAGCTGCCTGGCTGTTATATCCTTGGTAGGATGTAACCCATATGGAAGGTGCCCTGAAGCTTTGGAAGCTGACTGGCTGTTATATCCTTGGTAGGATATAATCTATACAGCTAAGGCAGCAGTGGTCATTTGAACATCTACTGTTATGGTAATTTCAACTTAAAACAACTGTACTTTTTCTGACTTCTATAATGTTTTATGCGTGGATTCAGAAGCATGCTTTGTCTACTGAAGTTAAATCTGTGTAGAGTGCATCTTGGGGACCAACAGTACTGAACTGAGGTAGGACTGGAGAGCATTGCAGCCTCTGTGTTTACAATTTGTGTGTGTGTGTGTGTGTGTGTGTGTGTGTGTGTGTGTGTGTGTGTGTGTGTGTGTGTGTGTGTGTGTGTGTGTGTGTGTGTGTGTGTCAGGGCACACAACATGGAGATCTGTGCACTATCCAGGTGTATGAAGACTGAGATGTGATAGTGGCAGTACAATGTACATGAACTAATCACAGCTTACATTCTGCATATGTTAACCACACTTTACAGACAGGGTGGTAGCTCACGCAGATGTACCAATGCTATGGCCATAAAAATGCAGGTGGCTACTTTCTCCCCATACTTGTATGCATGTAGGGCACACAAGATGTCATGATTTTACCAGTATTGCAATTATTGCATGTGCTTGTATGCATGTATATGTGTGTCTGGACTGCATACTTTTACAGGGGCACACGTGTGCCACAGATGATCATGTAGTAGCTATTAATTGCTCACATGAAGCCTGGTTGCATGAACACCTGCTCTGTCCTTGTCACTGGTTCCTCCACTTCTACTGCAAAGATGGTAAATGTCACTTTACTCTCTGAATCTCTACGCAACATCTAATCATGGTGAGTGCCAACATCACCTGTGGTTTTCAGAAAAGAAACACATATGTAGCGGTTTGATTTCACAACATTGTTTCAGAATTGCACACAGAAGTTTTTCAGGTTTTCTCCTATGTGGTAACCCTGTGCATTTCACACATCTCTGTAGTTCAGCTTTTGAGGATTTCCTTGAATCGAGGAAGATGTTACAAGCAACATTACTGACATCTTGCTCACTAAGTATAACCTGGCACCTGGCACCCTGTCAGTCCTTTCCATGTATGAATTGCTAAAATATGACCATGTAGTTCAAAATAACCTAAACTTGTGTGCCTCTTTACAAGTGGGGTGGTCCTAGGAGAAAGTAATTAAGGCCTGTTTATAATCACTCTGGAAGGAATCTGATGAGGTGGAACAATAAAATTACATAGCTGGTAAATGGCTACTGCAAAACCTGCCTCCTATAAAAATTTTACATGGGTTTATATAGGTTTTCAGAACATTCTATTCTTAGAATAAATTCAGTGATAGGTATACATTAGTTATTTTATGCAGTCCAGATATGCACATCATCATAAAAGTTCTAAAGCAAAAATCTTCACAGAAATGTGATACATTGAGAAAATTAAACTTTTATTTGAAAGTTGTGCCTGTGATTTGAGAAACCTCACACTGCCTAGAGACAGCTTTATGCAGAATCTCAGCTTTGTAGTTAAATCTAGTTAATGTCAACACAGATGTACTGCAAAAATAGTGAAAAGACAAAAATGAGCATGGCTTTAACATTCACCACTGACTACAAAGAAATTCTTAAAATAATTACAGACAGCTGGGTCATTTCTGAGAACAAACAGCAGGCGCAATACTTGAACCTGGGCCCTGTTTTCTGTTTAGACGATTAAAGAATGTGAGTGACTGGGGTGAAATCCAAGGCAGTACTATAGAGGAGGATAGTGGGACTTTCACACGTGGACCACCCTACTGTGGACCACCCCACTGCACCTTTGGAGAATATCTGAATAACTGACTATTTGTAATGACCCAACCCCAGCAAGACTTACTGCAGTCACAAGAGGTGTGACTGTAGCACTCAATTTGTCATAGAAGTGACCCAATGTGGCTTTGCAGAAGTTTCTATGTGGGCAAAACTATTAACAAACTAAAGGTCAGAATGGCCCACCATTTATCAGACGTAAGACTTAACGTGCTCAAAAATCCATTGGCAAGGCACCACCTGGAAAACCCTAAACATGAAGGATTCAGCTTCCATGAACTGGATAAACTAGATATGGAACTTCTTGATGGCACAGGAATGTCATCTTGGAGAAGATGGAGCTGCACTGGATCATCAAACTAAATGCTTGCAAACCACCTGGACTCAACACTTGCATTTCTATCAAAAGTGTTTTAATACTAATAAAGCTAAATTGCAGTCTGTTTTATTGAACACAAGATGAACTGGTCTGAAAATCTGCAAAAAGGTCTTGTGATGCCGCATCACTGAACCAATAATCAAGGAGACTCAATCCTCACCACTGGCACCAGTGGGGGACATACACTGAGAGGATGACAAGGTACACACACACAGTATTTCCAGATGCAGCTTTCTGCATTAAGTGCAATTTCCCTTAAAAGCACACAGAGACCACAGTCAGTCTGGGGTGGTTTGTCCCTCTTTCTGCAGATCCCCAATAAGACTCCAAAGCGGCATAGCTATTTGGTTGAGAGCTTAGCTGAGTGGCCAAGCCAGGACCTCCGGCATCCTCTCTGTCTAGCCAGGGCTTCGTTTCCCTGCCCAAGTAGCTGACACACACACACACACACACACGCACACACACTCACACACACACACACACACACACACACACACACACACACACACACACACACACACACACACACACACATACACACACACACCCCTGGGAAAGGCTGGCACAGGTTTACTAGCTATGCCCCCTTTTGCCCAGACTATAAGATAGTTATCATTGTCACAAGCCAGCTCCTTATTAGCTACTTTAAGGCCCTTAACAAAGGTGTCCAATCTTACTGTGTAATGTTATTATTAATACAAATGGTAGTTTGACCAAGAGCAAGGATATTAGGAGTGGCCCACACAATGTCCTTTACTATTTATTCAACTGAATGTTAATGGTGAATGTAATGAACTTGATACTTGTGAAAATAAAGTTTTATTGAAAGACTCCTGGAACTAGAGAAAGAACTGTTTAAACTTAAACATATGCAATGGCAAAGGTTTTACTTAGAAGCATGCCTGCATTTTAAAATAGTTCCAAGAGGACTGTGTGTTTTATGTATGCTGTTCTATGGGAAAGCTTACTCTGAACTTTTGGCCTAATTGCAAGCCCTACATTTAGATACCAGCTTTAAATATATATAGTTGTTGCTGGACTTTTTTCACCTATTGAAAATGAATTAGTTGAAATAAACAGAGAAAATGCAGAGAGAAATAGAAAAGAACTTGGATAATGATGTATATATATTTTGCTAGGCTGGACTCTCTGTTTTATTCTCTCAGTACGTATGATGAAAAGCTTCAGCATATTAAAATACAGAAGTTACAAAGAGAGTATTGATTTTTCTAACTGGAGCTGGAAGTTAAAGGACCTAGTACTTCCAGTGTGGCAGCAGCAGTTCGAGAAACTCTAGTGTTCTCTAAAGATACAGTGGTCAGTGTAAATGATTTGCCAAATGAATATTTAAGCAATAATGGCTGTACACTGCAGATCCAGCATGATGCAGCCATTAATAGTGATGTAAATTCACATAAAGAACTGGGAGCCAGACCGAAGGTGATGGCTTCCATTGGTTTGGGTTTTCCAACTCTTCCAGTCCCTATAAGGATGAAATACATAGAGTGGAAAGGAAGGTCACTCAGCAAGAGCAGGAAAAGAAGAAACCTGATGGGATAGAAGGGACTGTAGTTTATGCTGATGAAAACATTGTTTACAATCTTTCCAAATATGCTTTATCAAACTTTGAGCTTACTCTGTTGGACAGAGGTATGTCCTTTATGCCAGCACAAAGTGCCAGAATGCAAGTTTTTTCTGACTTACATTTGTTTGGGAGAAATGTTCCCCTAAAATTACTGTTTGGCCAACAGGACAATGTGAGTACTGAGATATGTTTGAATAAACCAAATACATTTATACCACCAGCACATCTGGTTACGGATACTTTTTTCAATGACTGTACAATGGAAATTTCTGACATGTTAGCTACAAAGAAAATACATGGTTATTATAATTTAACTAAATGTGAAATGAGAGCTCTTAATCTGAAATACAATTCTGATGTTACCATCAGATCAGCTGATAAGGGGGTTGCTACTGTAATACTTGACAGAAAGGATTATGTACAGGATATGCTGAAAATGCTTAGTGAAAATGCTACTTATCAGAATATAACATGCAATCAAGTAAGTAACTTCATTACACATGTGAAACATACTTTGGATGATTTATTGCTATCCAATGTTATAACTGAAGATATGTACAAGTTTGGATAGTTGAACATCCTGTTATACCTATATTAAAAGGTTTACCTAAGATCCATAAAAATTCCCTCAAACCCCCATACAGGCCAATAGTATCTGACAGAGGCTGGGTTACTGAGTTCCTTTCCATATGGGTGGAGAAGAAACTTAAAGTAATGTTACGCTATGCACCAGCAGTGATAAAAGATACTTCCTGCTTCTTACGATCTTTAAATAATTTTTATGGTTCCATAATTGGCCATGAAAGCAGGTTTATATCACAACATCGAACGACTAAAATCTCGAATCACATAACATCGAACACTTAACATCGAACGCTAATAACCTCGAAAGCTCAAAACTTTGAAAACGTAAACCCCGGAGTCACATAGTTGGCCTTAGCAAGTTTACACAGCCTGATGTCAATGAGAAATGTTTTATGTGAATAACGTCTGCTATGAACCACTGTTTTATAGCAGGATAAGCATTAAAAATGTACTATCAGACAGAAAGTCATACACATAGTAGCAAATGTTCTCATGAAATTGCATAGTAGCATTAGTATATCCTGTAATTATGAATTATAAATGTAAGGCTTCTACGTCTGCTCCCTGTGCGCTACGCTTTGACTGAATAGCAACATGGCTGCCACTACCTACCCAACTGCTCCCGGAATACTAGGGTCGATTTATGATTGTGTCATGTCTCAGAAGAGGTCAGGCATGTTAGAATTGAATGGATATTTGTATAATGCAGAGAAAACCATTAAAAAGACAACATACTGGTGCTGTAAAAGTAAGTTTACACTTAAATGTAGAGGTAGGGGTATAACAGAAACTGTGGTGGGCGGGGAACGTCTAGTAAAGTCTGTTGGTCACTTGCATGCTCCAAATGTGGCTGAACTAGAGAAGTACTGAGCTTGTCATAACTTAAAAGAGAGTGCAAGGTGCAGTATGGGTACTCCAGCATTACTAGTGGATGATGTTGTAGGTAGTACATCTGCTGAAACACTAATGTCATTGCCTTCTAGGAGGTCCATGCTCCAACAGATCAATAGAGTTAGGAAATGGAAGATGCGTACATATAATGTTGTGGCTGGGAATATTGGTACAGTGGACACAACTACATGTACATTAAAACATGGAACCTTTATACAAGCACGGAAGGCAGACATCCATATCAATACACACGTGTGTGAGTTTTTAGCACAGAAGGGAATCTGCATGATTGATGCAGTGCACAAATATGGTTCATGGATGGCATATTCCTAACAAAAGGTAGACTATGTAGGCAGTTGTATACAATTCATGCCTTGGTGACATTTGGAGACTCAATAAAATGTTTCCCGCTAGTGTACGTATTAATGTCAAAAAAGTCCTATAAGGCATACAATTTTCTGTGGGAATGTCTTCATGAGTTACTGTCTTCCATATAGTTACAGTATAAGGTAAAGTACATATTGACAGACTTTGAGTCGGCTGCAATCAAACGTGTTAGGCATAATTTCTCATCTGTGGTTAGCAAGGGATGCTTCTTTCATTTCACACAGGCAGTGTGGAGAAAGGTACAGTCCCTTGGCCTAGCTAGTGTGTATGGGAAGAATGTTGCTTTTACAGTTAGATGTAAAACAACTGATCGCCCTTGCATTCCTGAGTGTAGAAGAAGTAGGTGAGGCATTTAGGTGTATTAGTGAGGCATTTTACCCTGATGCCAAAGAGTTACTGCTGTACTTTGCAGAAGTGTACGTTTCAGGTCGTCCTAGGAAGCAACAGACTCAGATTTCAGGTATTCGCCATTTCCTACAGATGTTTCCCGTGGAATTCTGGAATGTGCATGACCTAAACGAACTGTCACGACCCAGAACCCAGAGTTATGTGGAGGGATGGCACATCCGTTGTCTGCTAGGAAGATGCATTGCAGATATACCATCCATCATCAATGTCCTTGTTAGGGAGCAGAACAGGGTGAATAACATGTGGATATTAATGCGGTCCGGTTGCTTTACATCTCCGAAGAAATATAAAAACAGTGAAAGGCGACAGAGACTGGAGACTGTAATGCGTAACAGGTCAGAGTATACTGCTGTTGAATTTGTGAATGCAGTAGCTACCCTATTAACACTGCAGGGTGAGATTACAGTGGTAAAGCGTACCAAATCATGTAAATACTTTGTTTATTGTACATATTGTACATGCTGGTTTTGTTTTTACTGTTTACTTTCCATTGTGCACATTAGAGTACTTCATGAACATATTTGTAGGGTACTTGTATTAGGTGGCTGGGTTGTGTTTTGACGGTTAAGGAGGCATGGTTTTGTTTGCTACGTTTAGGTTTCAGGTTGTACGGGTGAGCAGATGGCTAAGTGTTGCTATTTGTAGATTCCGTTTTCGAAATTTTGAGCTTTCGAGGTTATTAGCATTCGATGTTAAGTGCTCAATGTTATGTGATTCGAGATTTTAGTCTTTTGATGTTGTGATATAAACCCATGAAAGCTATATATTTGTGACTTTAGATGTAAATAATTTATTTACTGTGATTCCGAATTTATATGGCATCACAGCTGTTAAAGACTTTATTTCTACTCATGCAATATTTGATGAAAAGAAAGTTACACAGATATGTGTTTTTCTTGAATTGATTCTAAGTAATAATCTATTTATGTTTTATGGTCAATATTACTGGTAGAGAGATGGGGTAGCCATGGGCACCCCCTGTGCCAGCACATATGCCAACTTGGTGTTGGCACAGTGGGAGGTTACCCATATTATATCTAGTACCTGTCCATGGAAGGCAAGTTTGAAAATGTATCATCATTTTGTGGATATTTTTATTCTGTGGAATGATACAGTTGAAGAATTATTGTTATTTTTTAGATATCTGGAAAATACAACATACTTTTTATGTTTTACTCTTAGTTATTCTACTGAATCAATAGAGTTTCTAGATGTGAGAATTTATAAAGATATGATTGGCAAACTACAAACCAGAGTGTTTAGGAGAAATTAGAGAAACAACATGTTAATGTATGACAATATGACATGTTACCTTATATAAGTGGTACATTTTGAGTTATCTCTGCTTAATATCAGAGCTTTGGCCAGCTAACATCTACCTGAAATCAGCTGGATGTATAAGTGAATTTAAGTACACTTTTATCTGCTCTTTTGCATATAGTGTTGTATTTAATTTATTTGTTTGTGTTTTTCACTGAATATTAACTCAGCTGAAGTTGTGGCTGTCTCTCTACAGTTAGTTCCCCACTCACCCTCCCTGTTCTTATTTTGGTATTAATGTTGGTGGCTTTGAAATTGCCCATCCCTCTTGTAGATTTGTATTTGGATACTCCTTCTAGGCCCACCTCATTTGCTCACTCAACTGAGTGCAGTGAGATCATATTCTGATTTCAGGCACTCCTACTGTGTACAACGAGAGCATTTGGGAAGGACAACCCCTGTAGCCTCTTAATCCTGCTCTGTTCCTTCCCTCAAAAAAAAAAAAAAATATATATATATATATATATATTATTCATCTGCTCTTACTGTAACTGTCTTAGTTGCTCTTCTGCGTGCTGTTATCTGTTCAGTCGCTCTTATTCTGCACTTATTACTGCTTGTTAGTAGCCTTCTAATTTACTGCTTTCTGCACTTGTTTTTTAGTCATTTGTTAATTTGATTGCATTTATTTGATCTGCATTTGCCGTAGTGTTGCTACATGCTCGGGTGTGCTGGCCTGCACTACAATTTGAATTGTATTTACTGCTGTTTTAGCTGCTTTTCTGTAAAAAAAAAATTCTAAGCTTGTTTCCTGCCTTTCCTGTAACTAGTCAAGTCCAGATACAGACTTGCTGTATCCAGGACTGTTGGTAAGCGTCTGAGTCCCCCAAGCCTTTCTGTGTTGGAGGGAAGCCTTCTAGCTTATCAGTGGGAGTGGTAAGCATTAGGTAGCCTATCTACCATGGGAAGAGTGGGTTTTGGCCCTGAAATAGTAGTTCATTGGCCATTTGGGCAGTTTTTCCATCTCTTTCTACTTTCTGGTTAAAAGCCTGTTTTGCGTTTGGTCCCCGCCTTTCCTATAACTAGTGTAATCCAGGTACAGATTTGCTGTATCTAGGACTGTTGGTAAGCTTCTGAGCCCCCCAAGCCCTTCTGTGTTGGAGAGAAGCCTTCTAGCTTATCAGTGGGAGTGGTAAGCACTAGATAACCTATCTATCACAGGAGAAGTGGTTTCTGGCCCAGAAATTATAGTTTATTGGCCGTTTGGGAAGCTTTTCCATCTCTTTCAACCTTCTGATTTAAAAGCCTGTGTTTGCGCTTGTTTCCTGCCTTTCCTGTTACTATTCTAGTCCAGGTACAGATTTGCTGTATCCAGGACTCTTTATAAGCTTCTGAGCCCCCCCCCCCCAAGCCTTTCCGTGTTGGATGGAAGCCTTCTAGCTTATCAGTGGTAGTGGTAAGCATCAGGTAGCCTATCTACCACAAGAGGAGTGGTCCCTGGCCCAGAAATTGTAGCTATTGGCTGCTTGAGCAGTTTTTTTCCATCTCTTTCAACGTTCTGGTTTAAAAGTCGCATTTGCGCTTGTTTCCCACCTTTCCTGTAACTAGCCTAGTCCAGATACAGAGTTGCTGTATCCAGGACTGTTGGTAAGCTTCTGAGCCCTGCAAGCCTTTCTGTGTTGGGGGAAAGCCTTCTAGCTTATTAATGGGAGTGGTAAGCACTAGGTAGCCTGTCTACCATGAGAGGAGAGGTTCTTGGTCCAGAAATTGTAGTTTATTGACCATTTGGACAGTTTGTCCGTCTCTTTCAACTTTCTGGTTTAAAAGACCACATCTGCACTTGTTTCCCATCTTTCCTGTAACTAACCTACTGGGTAGCACTAGAAAGCCTTAAACTGATACAAGCCTTCTAGCTTAGGAGAGAGACTTTGGAGCGATTAAGTATCAGTTTTCTGTACTTTCTTGCTGTACTTAACTGTTTTCCGCCTAAACACAGATTTTCCAGCGTTTATTGTGATTTAAAAGCTTGTTTTGTTTTCACATATTGTACTTATTTGACTGCCTGCACTTTTAAAAAATTGTTTTTTTTTTAAATAATTTGTTTAATTGTTGTAGGCTACACACTAAAGTGTGGTAGCCTTTTCTGATCATTTGTAGTCGTTTAAAGCTGTTTTAAGTGTATTTTTTACTGTTTTTGCCTTAACGTTTCAAAAAACCCCCCAAAAAAACAAACAAAAAAAATCCTTGTTTCCCGCCTTTCTAAGCTAGTATAGTCCAGTTTTCAGGCTAGTGCTGAATTCAGGGCTGTGATACTAGTTTTTGAGTTGCCCATACCTTACTTGGATAGAAGGAAGTTTCTCTGTTCACCTGTGAGAGAGGGGAGCTTTGAGCAACCTATCTGTCCCTGGAGGAGTGGTTCCAGCCCAGAAGTCAGTATTATTGGCCATTTTGGGCTAATTTCAATCTCTTTCATTTCCCTACTATAAAAACCACGTTTGCACAGTTTTGCACACCGGCAGTGCCGGTTAGCTTCGGTTAAATTATTCCTGGCTCCAATAAGTCTCCTCTTCAGTTTTTCCCTTGAAACTAGTCTAACTCTCCACCTAAGCACTCAAAAAGCATCTTACAGCCCAGCACTTGCTCAGACCTAATAGCAAGCACTAATATACCCTGACACTGATTGCCCAGCAGGGCAAGGCTCTTTAGTCACCCCTCACCAACCAAGTGACTAAGCAGCTCACACTACTATTCAGGCATGACCAAAGGGCAACTTCAGGTGCACTCTCCAGTCCAGCTGGTGAATGTGGGTATCCTGAGGCAATGTTACAACTGCCTCATGTACACAGACAACCCTCTCCTCCTACCACAAAACACTAACATATGCAAGAGATGCAATTATACAGCCAAACTGGAAGCTAAGCTGTCTCCACTGAAGACTGTCAAGAGGAGAAGGTTAATACTTGCACCACAACTCCAGCCTCACACAGACCTACTAAAACACCACTGGCAAAAAATACACATAAATACACAAAATCATACTTGGCGGCCCTAAATAAAAACTTGCAAAAGCATCAGAGACCTCCAAAGCAGACACCCAAACAACCTGCACTTCCTGTCACAGACCAGACAACACATAAAACACAAAATCACTAGGCTGGACAAGCAGAAGGTTACTGTTAGCTGCCTGTCGGGAGCCAGAATCTGCCACATAACACAAGCACTCAGGTCACTCCAAAACAAGTACAAATATGACTCTGTCATTGTTCATGTTGGTGTGAATGACCTGAGATGTACTTCCCTGGACTACATGAAAAGAGACATGGAAGAGCTCTCTGATCATGTAGCCCAGGCTGGTATGACCCTGACCCTGAATAACATCCTGCCCTCACCAAGAATGATGCCTCAGTTTAAAGAAAAAAATATCAATTTCAACAATTGGCTAAGCTTCTGGTGTCATTCAAAGGGGATCCAGTGTCTGTCAGCCTGGGACAACATGCTCAACAAGCCACATTGCTTTGCAAGAGATGGCTTGCACCTGTCACCCCTAGGCTTTTGGATACTGGCCAAGGCTCTTGCTGCTGCCATAGTGCCTTTTTAGGCAAGGCTCAAAAGTCAAACCCACCTCCGTAAACAGCACAATTAACAAAAAACTGAGGGTTATGCTACTCAACGCCAGGAGTTTAAATCTCAAAATGCACTCGCTCGAAGCACTTCTCAGTATGGAGAATGTTGACATCTGTGCAGTAACTGAAACTGGTTCAAGGCTCCAGAGAGCACCCCAGCACTACTGAGCTACAACTCATACCACACGTTTCAGCCACAGAACATGGACCGAAACACAAAAGAAGGAGGTGTATCCATATTCATCAAGGATACCTACACCTCCAGGTTAGTGGCACAGCACGATACCTCCGAGATCATCCATGTGCAACTAACATGGGGCAAATCAGCAATGCAAATTGTGGCCTGCTACAGATCACCCTCCATGACACAGGACCACCACTCCACCTTTCTGGAGACACGGGAAAACATGAAGGTCCTACCGAACACCCTGATATTGGGCAATTTCAATTACCCTACCATTCACTGGGAAAACTACTCGAGTACAAATTCCCAGGCGCAGCACTTCCTGGAATTCATCAACTCAAATGCCCTGGATCAGCTGGTAATCTCCTCTACCAGAGGCGAAAACATATTGGACCTGGTCATTACCAACATGGGTGACAGGTGTTTTACACCGGATGTCAACCCGTCACTGGTTAGATCAGACCATAAACTAATCACTCTGGATGTCCACACCCCACCACCACCCCAACTAAGGAAACCATAGTAAAAAACTTTTCTAAAGCAAACTTCACCTTACTTAAGACAGAGGTGGTAAGTTTCGCAGCCCCCACGCTAAAGGATAACGCTGCCCAGGATGTAAAAACCTTTACAAATACACTCTATGAGCACCTACAAGGATGCATGGATCATGCCATCCCTAACAAAACCAAGACTAACTCCTCTAAGAGAAGGAAACCAGTTTGGTGGACCCCTACAATAAACAGGCTATACAATAGAAGGAGGAAACTAGTTCAGAAAAAAAGCAAATCCCAAGAAGGAAAGACATCCCTGATCAGTATCAGTAAGAAACTGAGGTCCCTCATGAAATCATCCAAGGCTAACTTTGAAAGAAAAATAGCCAAGGATTCAAAAGATAACCACAAAGCCTTCTTTAGCTATGTTAAGAATCTAAGTGGCAACTCACAGCTATGCACTGAACTAGTGCAAAATAGCACAAAATATGCTGAACCTACTGATATTGCCAACATCCTGGCAGATAGATTCAGTGCAAACTTTACCCCCCCCCCTCACCTCCAAAAGGGCCCACAACAATATCGGAAAAGTGTAGTGTCCCAAAAATCACAGACGCACAGGTGAAAACAGCCCTTTCAAAAGCCAAAAATACAGCATCAATGGGACCAGATGATGTCCCAGGCTGCATCTTGCACGAACTACAGAATGAACTAACCCCCCACCTAAACACGCTGTTCAACCTCAGCCTCTCCACAGGCTAGAATGGCGCACAGCAATGGTTATTCCTCTCCACAAAGGAGGGGCCACAACTGACCCTGGTAACTATTGCCCCATAAGCCTGACTGGCCTGGTCTGCAAGGCTTTGGAGCGCATCATCATGGAACTCATTAACAAAGACAATGGGAACCTCCAAACACTTGACCTGACCCAGTTCGGCTTTGTTAAGGGCAGATCATGCCTACTAAATCTGGTTGACTTCTTCGAGACAGTCACCAAGGCCATAGACGAGGGAAAGGTGGTTCACACAGCCTACCTTGACCTTGCCAAGGCTTTCGACACCATTCCCCACCTGGTTTAACAGAAAAACTCACCAGCCTGAACATAAACCCTATGTCACGAGATGGGTTGCTTACAGACAGAACTCACACAGTAAGAATAACGGGCTCCAGGTCCGACTCTAAACCAGTCACAAGTGGTGTCCCACAAGGCTCGGTCCTGGGACCCCTACTGTTCAGCATATACTTCTTAGAAGTACAGGCAAACACAGGAGGACTATGGCTAACCAATTTCATCGATGTCTGCAAATTGGAAGCCATAATTGACTCTCCTGCTGACACGGACATCCTCCAAAAGGGCCTTACTGAGATGGACACCTGGTGTCAAAGTCATGGCCTCAAGCTAAATGCCAAAAAATGTATAGTCATCCCGTCTGGGAAAAACAAAACACCCATGAATTACCACATAGGTGGCAGCCCCCTTAATACAGAAGAGGTAATAAGAGATCTGGGGACCCAGGTAGATAGTAATCTCTTCTTTGACAATCATATTGCCAAAATAGTTAGGAAATCCTTCTATGTGGCCCATCTAGTTACTAAAGGGTTTGCATCTAGAAATAAAGAGGTTATAATGCCCCTCTACTCGTCACTCATTAGAACCATCATAGAGTGCAATGCCCCATTTGGGATGTACCTCACAAGACACTTCCAATAGCTGGAAAGACCACAAAAGTACCTCACCAAGAGGATTACTGGTCTCAAACATATGTCCTATGTAGCATGACTGAAAAAACTCCAGCTGTACTCAGTGGCATATCGCTTAGTCAGAGGTGATCTGTGCCTGACTTACAAAGCCATGTCCAACTCAGAATTGATAGACATGCTCCACCTAAAGAAATCCAAGTCACTGCGAGCCACGCGCTCTAGTGAGCTAAACCTCACCACAACAATAAACAGAACATGCTGGAGGGATAGATTCCTGTCACAGAGACTCCCCATGCTTTGGAACAAAATACCAAATGACATCAGGCAGAGCCCCTCACTAACACTCTTCAAGAGAAACCTTGACGAGTGGATGGGTAACAGAAAATACACCCCTGGGATCACTTCATTGGTTCTGCTTGACAGAGGATCAGTTAATTAATCAATGGGGAGGCAAAAGCCGACACACTCTGGCTAGGCTTATAAATGCCCTCGGGCAGATAGCCTAGTACCTACCTATGAACCTATGACACTATGACAGCATGCATCCTAGACATATTTTTGATAATGTGATGGGTGGGCAGGGGGCTGAGAGTTTCCAGATTATGTACTGAATAAAATATTTATGAAAATGAGTTAGATAATATGCAGCATATGTTTACAAGTTGTGGCTATCCAACTCAAAGGATTAAGAGAATAACAGCCAGGCCACGAAGTTTGAAAATGAACAGAGGTAAGCCATGACTTGAATATAATATGGGCAGCTCTGATAATGGGACTATTGTTAATGAACAGAGACAAAACAACAATCCATCTATGAGAATTAATTTACACTACAACTGTGATATTGGTGTCATTTTCCGGGTAATAAGAGAGAACTGGAAGATTGTATGTACTGATGATAAGCTGAAAGCATTAGTAGGCCTCCATCCCAGATTTGCTTATACTAATAGTCAGAATTTAAAGCAGATCTTATGTAAGAAAATACTTCCTAATAAGTACATAGGAAGAAACTAGGAACTTTTAAATGCAGGAAATACAAGGCCTGTCAATATGTTGAAGAAAATAATATCTTTGTACATCCTGTGTCTATCAGGAAATACATACCTAGGTTACATGCAAGTTGCAGAACTAAAATTGTTGTGTATTTAGCTGAATGCTTATCATGCCAAGCATTCTATGCTGGTAAAACAAATAGAATGCTAAAACAATGGATATTGCAACATATGAGTGACATCAGATTATTTTTAAGAAGTAATGCTTTATATCGACACACTGAAATAAATAAATAACATAGATTCCAGTTCATGGTGTTATACATTCAACAGAACACTGAATTAGCTGAGCTAAGATGGATAGCTGAACTGCAAGCTAACCATACACCTGTGTTAAATGTTTGTATGCCTTTAAAACCCTTATTGAAGGGGCATAGATTTTACTACTGATTTTATTTGGCTGTTATGTGTTTAAATATGATTTTAACTGTTTTTTTTAGATCTGATGAAGAGCTAATGCTCAAAAGCGCTTATATATGTGTTAAATAAAGTTTTAACTGGCCGTGGTGGCGCCAGTGGGTTTTCTTTTTATTCTTTATGGTATATTTTACAACTGTGGACTTTTACTTCGTTCATGGCTGCTTTGGATTTTTATTAATACAAATGGTAGTTTGACCAAAAGCAAAGCTATTAGGAGTGGCCCACACAGTGTCACCAAATAAATATGGAAGTACTCTCAGAACTTAAACATCTCTACGCAGACCAGCCACAATGAAAGGTTTAAATATATTTAATAATAAATAATAAAAGAACAAGACAATACTAAATATATATTTACAGTGACATCAGAGTTCAAAATCACAGGAAATCTTTAAAACAACATTGCAGGACAGTCTGAAATAAATAAAGAAAGATATCTAAGTTAAGCTTTGCTATATTCCTGCCTATATCTAAGAGAGTTGCTATGCCCTAGAAACTTACTTACAGAACTAGGCACATGTGTGCTGAATGGATCTTCTCTAGTTGCTGTTGTCAGGTCAAAGACAGAATACAGAATGATGTGTCTCTCTCAGAGAGATCTCTAATTAATATTTCAAATATTACTGCTGGGATACTTGCAGAATGACATAATTTCTTGTTATCTGACTTATAGTCCCCAGACCCAAAACAACCATTAATGGCAGCTGGTAGCATTTAGCATCTACCTGTAAAAATACATAGACAAGGGCTTTTCCTCAGATCATTGGCAAATGCTGGAAGTCGTAAAACAATAAAACACTTCCAAGACAATACAGAAAGCCTCTCAGCACAGACTCTGTGTCTCTGGCCTACCCTATAAAGTAATTTAATTTCAGCTATTTTTCTAAAATTTACTAGACTGAGGTTAACCTCCGGTATCCTAGTTTCCACTGTTAAAATACATACATCTAAACAGTTACAATAGTGCATATACATTTCTGTTCTTTTCCACTAGGGCACACTGTGGATACATTTCAAGAACTTTGCAAAAACCTTTTCAACATACACTTCTGTACCAGCAGTTTGATACATGCATGATATACAGTTCTGATACATTTGTAATAAACGCATCTTATATGAATCATGTAGATATTCCTAAATGACATATAGATATTTACAAAATTCCAGATAGCTGGGCTGGCAGTATCTCCCTTTGTCACACTTATTTACCCCCAAAGACTCAAACTAGTTTTTCAAGTGACCGTTGAGAAATGTTGCTTGAGATGGATCGTGGATGAGCCTATCTGGGAAAACACTACCCCATACACTGTCTTGAGAGCCCAACTGCATTGGCATTGCTAACCCCACAGTGGTGCTACACTGTCATATCATATGCCTGCAACCCTAGGCTCCATGTTAGTAACTTGGCATTTTGCTGGAGGGCTCACTGTAGCCATGTTAAGGGATTGTGGCCTGTAACTACAGTGAATTTCCTAACATACAGATTAGGCTGAAGTTTCTGCAGTGCCCATACTATTGGTAGACATTCCTTTTCTACAGTTGCATAGCATTATTCCCTGGGTTAGAGCCTATGGCTAAGATATACCACTGGGTGTTCTTTTCCTTCTGAGAAAACCTGGCTGAGTACAACTCCCACTCCATGGTTTGAAATATCTACCTGCACAACAAATTATTTGCTGTAATCTAGACTAGCTAACACAGGGGTGCCCCCAAAGCTCCTTTAAGCTTCTGGAATGCCTGCTCACATGCCGGGGTCCACAATACCTTAACTGGCCTGTTTTTCCTTGTCAAGACTGTGAGGGGAGCAGCTAGGGCACTATAACTGGGAACAAACTTGCTGTCCCTAAGAATGTCCTCACCTGCTTTTTGGTAACAGGGGCAGGCCATGCCTGAATTACTTCCACTTTGGCAGGTTCTGGCCTGATCTTACCACTCCCCACTCTATATCCCAGGTAGGAGACCTCTGCCATACCTACCTGACATTTACTGGGCATAATGGTCAACCATGCTGTCTGTAGTCTGCCCAGCACCTTCCGGACATGCTGAAAGTGCTCTTGCCAGTAATGGCCATAGATGGCAATATCATCCAAGTAAGCAAGGCCAAAATCTCCTGCTCCTGTTAAGATATGATCTACCAACCTCTGGAAAGTTGCAGGGGCATTTTACAGCCCAAAGGTCATCTTCGTGAACACATACAAGCCAAAAGGAGTCTGACCTCTCTCTAGTGTTGGGAGTCAAGGGCACCTCCCAGGAGCCCTTGGCAAGATCAGTAGTGGTAAGGTACTTAGCCCCACCCAGCTGCTCTAGGGCTTCATCTGTCCTAGGCATGGGGTAAGCATCTGACTCTGTGTGATATTTGATTTCCTGTAGTCCACACAGAACCTGGTGCTGCCATTGTTCTTTGGTACCAGCACCACTGGGAAGGCCCAGTGACTGCTGGACTCCTAGAGTACCACTAGTTCTAACATTTCCTGTATCTCCTCCCTCAGTGTCTGTTTGATCCTCTCAGGCACACTATAAAGGGCTTGTGGATTCCTGGAGCATCCCGCTATAAGCAAACAAGAGATGGGGCAAATATTTGTCTCATTCCCTCTTAAACTAGTCTGCAAATGCCCATCGCATGGTCTTTAGTGTAGAGTTTAACCTTTCCACCAGACCATTAGTCTCGGGTGGTAGGGTGGTCTTTAGGTGTTTCACCCCACACCACTTCCACAGACAGGCCAGCAGGTCTGATGTGAAATTAGCACTTCTGTTAGTCAGTATATCTTTTGGGAAACCTACCCTGCTGAAAATCTCTAAAAGCATTTGCCACATTTTTTGTCTCAATGGAAGACAGAGCCACTGCCTCAGGGTATCTGGTATCATAATCTACTACCAATAAGATATACTTCCCTGTGGAACTTGTGGTACTCAGATGCCCCACAATATCCATAGCTACCCTCTGAAATGGCTCCTCAATCACAGGCAAAGGCACCAGAGGAGCATTAACCTTGTCTCCTGCCTTGCCTACCTTTTGGCACTGCTCACAGGCCTGCAGTAGCTTTTTACATCCCTGAAAATCCCAGGCCAATAGAAGTTCTGCATAATATGTCTATTTTGTATGCTTTATGTCCACATGACTTGCAAAGGGAATATCATGAGCTATGGCTAATAGTGGCAGACGGTAGGCTCTGGGTACTACCAACTGCTGTATTGTGTCAGCCTCTAGCCCTCCCTCGGGGTACACTGTCTATACAGTAACTCTTTGTCCCAGTATACAGATTCTCTTTTTCCTCAAGAATCAGATGCCTCACTGTCTACCTCCCTCAGGCCTTATAATGTAGGGTCTGAGAGCTGGGCCTGTCTGAACCCTGTCTTTGTAACCCTTCCCAGCACCCCTGCCATAGGAAGTCTGGTATCCTCACTGTCAGCCTGGGTACTACTACTCACCTCTATCCTTGCAGTCACCTCTACCCTCGCACACACTTTCATTTGCCTTGCGTCTATGCTCACAAAGCTTTTTTCTTAAGTTTCAGGTGTTAACTTAAAACACTCTAATAAACAATTTTGAACAGTATTATAATTGAAGCAGTCAGTATGAGACATTTTAGTAATAACAGTTACAGCTTTACCAAGGAGTAAGGGATTAACATTATACTGTTTACATACTCTTTGAAACATATGAATAAAACTATCAAAATTACTGACCTTTATTACATCTGGGATTCGGTTACTCCCTTCCCCATTACCTCCACGACCCTGGCGAAGAGTCAGCATCTCCTTTTCATGTTGCCTCTGCCTCACATTTTCTTTGGTTTCCAGACATCTCAGTCTTTCTGCGTATTCTAATTCCAAATCCTGCAGTCCCTTTGCCGATTCTCCTTCGACTTCCAAATGTTCCAGTCTCTCTGTTGATTCTAGTTCTAAATGTTTGGGCTCCAGTTCAAGTCTCTTTAACTCCAAATGAATTTTAAAGTCCTCAGAGGCAAAGTTGAACTGTCCATTTTCCAACAGTTGTACATTCCCAAGGCCAATCTTGCTGTCCACCTGGTTGTTGGTCTGTGGTGCAGCTGTGACTAAGGCTGCAATCATTTCTGCTTTAGTGGGGTTGGCATGCACCAGTCCTTTGTCTTGGCATATCCTAGCCAACTGGCTCCTTGTCAGCTTGCCATACTCCTCTGCTGACATCCTTACCTGCTTTCCCTGACTAGCTAAGCTAACACAAAATAAATAAAACTATTGTGATATGAAACTCTGAATGTCTACCATGTGACTGCTTGAGAGCAGAAACACCTTCTTTAGTGACCACTGTTTACAGGCTGTAGGAGTTCAATATCTACACCACTGAATCCCAGTATGTGCCAACCAATACATGTGATGCCCCACCACTGAACCAGTACTCAAGGAACCTCAATCCTCCCCACTATCACCAGTGGGGGACATACACTGAAAGTGTTTATATCACGTTATCGAAAGATGAAAATAGCGAAGGCTATTTCATCGAACATAAAATATCTAAACCACATAATATCGAACATTCAGAACAGCAAATCTTTTCCTTGGGAAACCGGTGTTCTGCAGCTTCGCTATTTTTAGCGTTCAATTAAAACTTCGATGTTCTGATATAGACCCCACTGAAAGGATGACAAGGTATACATACAATATTTCCAGATGCAGCTCTCTGCTTCAAGTGCAATTTTCCTTAAAAGCACACAGAGACCACAGTCAGTCCAGCGCTGGTTTCTCCTTCTTTCTCCAGATCCCAAATAAGACTCCACACTGGCACAGCTATAGGGTTGTGATCTCAGCTGACTGGCCAAGCCAAGACCTCCAGCACCCTCTCTGTCCAACCAGTGCTTTGTGTCCCTGCTCAGGTAGCTGACACACACACACACACACACACACACACACACACACACACACACACACACACACACACACACACACACACACACACAGACCTGGGAAAGGCTGGCACATGTTTACTAGCTATGCCTCATTCTGCCCAGACTATAAGGTAGTTATCACTGCTACCAGTCAGCTCCTTATCAGCTACTTTAAGGCCCTTAACAAAGGGTGTCCAGTCTTACTGTGTAATGTTACTATCAATACAAATGGTAGTTTTACCAAGTGCAAAGCTATTAGGAGTGACCCACAGTGTCACCAAGTAAATATGCAAGTACTCTCAGAACTTAAATATCTATACACAGACCAGGCACAATGAAAGGTTTAAATATATTTTATAATAAATAATAAAAGAACAAAACAATACTAAAGATATATTTACAGTGATATCAGAGTTCAAAATCCCAGGAAATATTTAAAACAACATTGCAGGACGGTCTGAAATAAGTAAAGAAAAATATCAAAGTTAAGCTTTGCTATATTCCTGCCTATATCTAAGAGAGTTGCTATGCCCTAGAAACTTACTTACAGAACAAGGCACATGTGTGCTGAATGGATCTTCTCTAGTTGCTGTTGTCAGGTCAAAGACAGAATACAGAATGTCTCTATCTCAGAAAGTTCTCAAATTATTATCTCAAATATTATCATTTCTTGTCATCTGACTTACAGTCCCCAGGCCCAGAACAACTATTGGTGACAGCTGGTAGCATTTAACATCTACTCAGGGATGGCTTGTGCTATTGGGCCGCAGCCTCCCCAGCTGTAAAAAGAAAAGAAAAAACAAAAAAAAAAGGAAAAGAAAAACAAAATAAAACAATGATAGCCAGTCCCAGAACTCTGCACATGCATGCTAGGCGTTCCCTGACTCCACTCATAATAAAACAATGATAGTGAGTCCCGGAACTTCGCGCATGAGTGCTAGGTGTTCCATGAACTCCACACATGCGTGCAGGAATCCAGACTGTTGTTTAACCAGTCTGGATTAGGAAGAAGGCATCAGACTACAGAGATGCCCAGAAGTCTATGTGGTTAGAACTGCATATACTGGAAGGGGATTGGACTGCAACATCTGCAGGCTCGATAGCTTATTCTTGCGGTGAAGGCTTGTATTTTAAACTTAGGCTGGATAGTTTGCTCTTGTGTGGGACTGGGGACTTTGAAGCTCCTTCCTCAGGCTCAAACCCTGTACCTTGGGTGCAGGTAGCAAGAGCCTGAATTCCCTACCCACCACTACCTGTGAAAAGTATTCAGATTTTTGTCTCATATTTTTATTTTGTTCCTCATAAAATCTGTGGTTTTATGGATTTTGAATTCACTAAATAATGACAGGCATTTGAATTTCAGACTTCATATTCTTCAGAAAGTACATAGTAACTCAAGACCTTTTATTCTAGCAATTTTCTAAGTTTATAAGATCAATATTTGAAATTTGTCCCTACTTTTGGGGTTGTATTCCCCCATTATTGGCTTTGCCCAGGTTTGTTGTGCTAAGAGGTTGAGATCTATGGTGAGAACTGAATTCACTAAATGATAGCCATTTAAGTTTCAGTCTACCTGTCTTTTGAGAAACAGCTGATTTGGAATAGCGGTATGTTGATATGACTGTAGTACACAGGGCCCTGGGGGCAAGACTTGGCAGTGAAATGCATGGTTGTAACACAGAATTTTATTCTAGCAACTTTCCAAGATCATACAAGCAATGTTTAAAATGTATCCCTGGTTTTTGGGCTTTTGTCCCCCCAATAAAGCTTGGCTTTTTCCAGATTTCTTGTGCTGCAAAGTTGAGAGATACAGTTGAGTGTCGAGTGGATTTTACAAGGAGCTGAGAGCTGCTTATGGTGAGTCTGCCTGTATTGTTAATAGCACAACAGGTAATGTACTTGCTTTTGATGCAGAAGGCCGTGGGTTCTACTCCCACAGTATGTATATGCATTGTTGATACTGTACTGTGTTTTACTTTTAAGGGGGTGGATGCTGCAGTCCTGAGAATGTCCTCTTTGACGAAGATACATAGTAACTATGAATGTGTTATCAGTTTGCCATCCATTCCCTATTGCAGTATTACTAGCTTATCATTTTTTAATGCAACATAGGCAATTTATTCCTCAAGGGAAACAGGCACTTTATTTGTAGATGAAACAATGAAATATAAAGTTGTTTGCTAGAAGCAACCTCTTCATTAGTTACAGATCTCTTTAATGTGGAATTATTTAGATGTTTTTTACTTCTGCAAAGATTGTTGCATATTTACTAATACTCGTGGATTGTAGAAGCTTGAGTAGACTTTTATGGTGGAAGTGTTCTGAACTGGACAGTTTTGTCATTATTGGTGCATGCATTTTGCTTCGTTGTTTACTGGAAAAATGTTCAAAACAAATTTAAAATGCCCTCTAACACCTGTACTGTATTATACAAGGAATATAATTTAATACAGTCACGAAGGTGTATCAAAGAACACATGTATGTTTCATGTGCAAGGGGCTTATGATTTGAAAACAGCCCAAAGTTCATCTTTATCTGCCACTGACCAAATGTATTTTCTTTGAATGTGGGTTTCAATGCTGTTTCAATGTATGTGAGTTTCAAGGGCAGAGAAATTTTAATGCTAAGTCTATTTTCATTGAGAGACTGAATTGCTTTGTTTAGCAGATGTCTATTAGTGTTTGTGCTGTAAAATGTAAAGTAAAACTTTCAAATGAAATCCAAATCATTGTATAAGTAAAGCAGTATACAGAGTACAGTGTTTATGGTAAATGGGACAAAATAGACAAGTAATGGGACATTGGAATGGCTTCAGGGGGGAAGGCCCCATTCGACCATGATTTTGTGAGGGGGGAAGGGCAGCAAACTCAAAGACATCCCCCGGCTGAACTATACCTCTCAACTGTCCAGATATTTGCAGAATTAATAGATTTTTGCTTCTTTTTTTGGTTTGTTCCTCATAAAATTTGTGGTTTTCTGGCAAATCATTTAGGAATGAAGTCACTAAATAATGACAGACACTGAGTTTCAGACTTCATACCCTTCAGAAAAATGCATGCTAAAGCAATACCTGTTATTCTATCAACTGTCTAAGTTTATACAACAGCAATTTTTAGTACTGTTTGCATGTTCCCACAATATATTTGGCCTTGTCCAGATTTCCTGCATTAAGAGGTTGAGAGGTACTCACAAATAAATTGTTTTATAGAATTAGGCATATCCAAACATCTCATCTGTCCCTGATTTTGGCTCAAAATGTTGCTCTTCCCCAATAATCCCTTCGCAAAATGACAATTTTGGAAGAAAACGTGGAGGGTTTACAATTAGTAAATAATTGTAATTATCAGAGTTATAGATTACTTTTGTTCCAGAAATGCATGCAGATTCTCTTATTTTGTCATCTGCTCAAGTTAACAGTACTAATATTAAAAAAATGTCCCTTCTTTGACAGGTTCCCAGCTGTAGTGTGTGGCTGTTTTATATTTTTGCATCACATTTTCGGTCAGTTTTTCATAAAATTGTGGTTTTCTGGCAAATTAGTGGCAAATCATTAAAGATCAAAGTTAGAAAATAATGACAGACATTTGAGCTTCAGATTTCATACCCTTCGGAAAATTCATACTAACACAAGACCTACTATTCTATTATCTTTCTAAGTTTACAAGAGCAATATTAAAAAATTGTCCTTATTTTTGGGCCTTTGTCCCACTTCTATGTATGGCTTTGTCCAGACTTCTTGCTCTGATGTTGAAAGGTATGACAAATGTGTCAGGGCTATCACCATCAGCCAGAGACATTTCAAAGTGTGACATACTTGTTGCACCCCACTCCCCTATGTAGTGACTCTGGATGTGTCCAAGCAAGGCAAGGAGCAGTTATGCAGTGTATGTGTGCAGACTATCCTCCCATCCAAGGTGATTTTGCAGAATGTTCTGGTTTTCTGTCATATTTTTATACTGTTGATTTATGCTTCTTATTATTCAGAAAATGCATGATGTTGTAGTGCCTGTTGCTCTGTGTTTAAGTAGCAATGCTTTAATGACCATCAGGTAAGCCTGTCTGAGATTGTAAGATGCAAGTAAGCTTTAATAAGCATACTGTTAAAGAATTACCAACACTAAAAGCCTTTTTGTTGTTGTCATGCAGAGAATATTTACATAACTAGATAATGTGTAAGCCTTAGGCATTGAAATGCATATGACTGTATTTGTAATAAAGGACAGGATTACAGTATTTTCAGAAGCTCATTACATTTGTTGGAGACTTGCAGTCATCTTTGCAGGCTTTACCCATAAACTAAACAGAATGCCAATCTGTCATGTGTGGTCCATAACCTTGCAGTAATTCTTTAAGCAATTTACCTAGAGCTTGTTTCTTGTTTGCTGTTCATTTTTTACTTTGATCACGTTTTCCCAATGAAACAAGTAGATAGTTGTTGTCAGGCAGCAGGTCTTTTTGGGATAAGAAACATTTTTACAAGTGGGGGTATCACACAGATTGCTACTTTCAGCATGTTACTTGGTACTTTATAAAACTGAATATAAATTATAGTTAGAACTGCAGTGCAAGTAGAAGTGGTTTGAGTTGAGTGCTGCTTGTTTTTTTATACATGATTTTAACTGGCATTCCAGTAATGAATTTAAAAAGTAATTTATTTTTTCATGCCTCACAATCTTTTTGTTTCCATCTAGATATTAAGTAAGCTGTCATGTAGCCAATGCATTGAAATATTTTTTTTCTTCTACTCTTTATTTTGTCTTGATTGGACTCTCATAATGATGATTTGGCACCCAGGGCAGCGTATTTAATTAAAGTTCCAGTTTTTGTCGTTTTGAGCCTAACTCCACCCCTTTCAAGTTGCTCACACTCCTTCCCATTAGTTCCACCCATTTAGCTGTCTCCTGCAGCCCCCATTTGATTTGAAGTCACCACCCACCACTGCATCTACCTGTAAAAATACATAGACAACGGCTTTTTCTCAGATCTTTGGCAAATGCTGGAAGGCATAAAATAATAAAACACTTCCAAGACAATACAGAAAGCCTCTCAGCACAGACTCTGTGTCTCTGGCCTAGCCTATAAAGTAATTTCATTTCAACTATTTTTCTAAAACTTACTAGACTGAGGTTAACCTCCTGTATCCCAGTTTTCACTGTTAAAAGACATACATCTAAACAGTTACAATAGTGCATGTACATTTCTGTTCTTTTCCAGTAGGGTACACTGTGGCTATAATTCAAGCATTTTGCAAAAACCTTTTTAACACACACTTCTGTACCAGCAGCCTGATATGCACATGACATACAGTTCTATTACATTTGTAATACAAGCATCTTATATACACCATGCTGATAGTCACAAATGACATTTATTTTTTTATTTTATTTTATTTTACATTTGTTGACCGGGAAAGTCCGACTGGATATATGTCCATTTTCAGCAGAGGCCCAGGGAGAAAAGCTCCAAATACAGTAATGAAATTTTGAAATCATAGTTAAAAAAGGATTTTTGACTATTAAGACTCAACTTAAACTTTAAACATAATTAATATACATTTTTTTTACAAGTACAGTATAGAGAATAACATAACACAAAAATTATTTAGGAATAGTTAAAAAATGGAAATAATTAAAGCAAGAGGATTCTAAAAAGGGAAATAATCAAAACAAGAGGAATCCAGTACCAACAGACTTAAAAATGAGAAGCAAAAGGGAGACATATAAATATTTACAAAATTCCAGATAGCTGGGCTAGCGGCATCTCCTTTTGTAACACCCCCCCCCCCCAGAAAACTCAAGCTAGTTTTTCAAGTAAACCCAGAGAAATGTTGCTTGAGTGGGATGAGCCTGTCTGGGAATACACTACCTCATACCCTGTCTTGAGAACCCACCTGCACTGGCATTGCTAACCCCACTGTGGTACTGTACTGTCATATAATATGCCTGCAACCTAAGGCTCCACCTTAGTAGCTTGGCATTTTGCTGGTTGGCTCACTGTAGCCATGTTAAGGGATTATGGTCTGTAACTACAGTGAATTTCCTTACATACAGGTAAGGCTGATGTTTCTGCAGTGCCCACACAATGGGTAGACATTCCTTTTCTACAGCTGCATAGCATTCCTCCCTGGGTTTGAGCTTATGGCTGAGATATACCACTGGGTGCTCTTCTCCCTCTGAGGAAACCTGGCTGAGTACAGCCCCCACCCCATGGTTTAAAGCATCCACCTACACAACAAATTATTTGCTGTAATCTGGACTGGCTAATACAGAGAGTCCACCCAAAGCTCCATGAAGCTTCTGGAATGCCTGCTCACATGCTGGGGCCCACAATACCTTATCTGGCCTGTTTTTTCCTTTGTCATGTCTGTGAGTGGAGCAGCTAGGGTACTATAATTGGGGACAAAGTTTCTATAGTACCTTGCTCTCCCTATGAATGCCCTCCCCTGCTTTTTGGTAACAGGGGCAGGCCATGCCTGTATTGCATCCACTTTGGCAGTTTTTGGCCTGATCTTACCACTCCCCACTCTTTGTCCTAGGTGGGAGACATCTGCCATACCCACCTGACACCTAGTGGGCTTAATGGTCAACCATGTCCTCTGTAGTCTGTCCAGCACCTCTCGGACTTGCTGAAGGTGGTCTTGCCAGGAATGGCTGTAGATGGAAATATCATCCAGGTAAGCAAGGGCAAAATCTCCTGCTCCTGCTAAGATATGATATACCAGTTTCTGGAAAGTCATTGGGACATTTTTCATCCCAAATGGCATCTTTGTGAACTCATACAAGCTGAAAAGCTGACGTCTCTCTAGCGCTGGGAGTCAAGGGCATCTGCTATTAGCCCTTGGTAAAGTCAATAGTAGTAAGATACTTAGTCCCACCCAGCTGCTCTAGGGCTTCATCTGTCCTAGGCATAGGGTAAGCATCTGACTCTGTGTGACTATTTAATTTACTATAGTCTACACAGAAACTGGTGCTGCCATCCATCATTGGCACCAACACCAATGAGGAGGCCCAGGGTCTGCTGGACTTCTGGATTACCTCTAGTTCCAATATTTCCTGTATCTCATTCCTCAGAGTCTATTTGACTCTTTCAGGCACCCTACAAGGGGTCTGCTTAATAGGCCTTTGGGGTTATGTATCCACATGATGCTCCACCAGGTGGGTCCACCCTGATTTCCTTGTGAACATGCCCCTAGACTGCTGTAATACTGCTTGGATTTCTCGAACTTGGGTAGGGGATAGCCACTGGGACATTGCTACCCCTTCCACTGAGGTGTCAGTCTGAGCCTCACTGAGGAGATCAGTCACCAGACCCCCTCAGACTCCTCCTGCCATCAACTGTAAATAATCAGCACAAGGGCCTCTTTATTATGGTAAGGTTTCATCATGTTAACATGGTACAATTTGTGCCCCTGCGTCCTGCCTAGCAGTTCTACCATGTAGCTAACATCACTGCCCTTCCTTACCACTTTGAAGAGTCCCTCCCAAGCTGCCTGCAGCTTGTTGTGTCTGACAGGAATTAGAACCATAACCTGCTTCCCCATAGCATACTCTCTAGCTCAAGCATTCCTGTCATACCAGACCTTTTTCTGCTGGGCTTCTGGCAGGTTCTTATGGGCCAAGCCCATGAGTTCCCTGAGCCTTGTCCTGAGGTTTAGGACATATGCCACAACAAACTCCTTGTGGGATTCACACTCACGCTCCCACTCATCATGAATTAAATCTAGAGGTCCCTTCACCCTATGCCCATACAGCAACTCAAAGGGTGAAAACCCTGTGGATTCTTAGGGCATCTCCCTATAAGCAAACAACAGATGGGACAAATATTTGAACCACTCCCTTCTAAACTTGTCTGTAAATACCCATAGCATGGTCTTTAGTGTAGAGTTTAACCTCTCCAGAAAACCATAAGTCTGGGGATGGTAGGGGTGGTCTTGAGGTGCTTCCAGCCACAGTGCTCCTACAGACAAGCCAACAGGTCTAAAATGAAATCAGCACCTCTGTCAGTCAGTACTTCTTTTGGGAAACCTACCATGCTGAAAATATCTAACAAAGCATTTGCCACCTTTTCTGCCTCAGTGGAGGAAAGAACCACTGCCTCAGGGTATCTGGTAGCATAATCTACTACCACTAGAATATACTTCTTCACTATGGAACTTGGGGTACTTAGAGGCCCCACAATAGCCATAGCTATCCTCTGAAATGGCTATTCTATCACAGGCAAAGGCACCAGAGGAGCTTTGATCCTGTCTCCTGCCTTGCCTACCTTTTGGCACGGCTCACAGGCCTACAGTAGCCTGTTACATCCCTGGAAATTCCAGGCCAGTAGAAGTTCTGCATAATATGTCTCTTTGTATGCTTTATGCCCATATAACTTGCAAATGGAATCTCATGGGCTATGGCCAGAAGTGCTAGATGATAGGCTCTGGGCACTACCAACTGCTATATTGTCTCACCCTCTAGCCCTCCCTCAGGGGTCCACTCTCTGCACAGTAACCCTTTGTCCCAGTACACAGATTACCCTTTTCCTTGAGAATCAGATGCCTTACTGGCTACCCCCTCAGACCTTGTAATGTAGGGTCTGAGAGCGGGCCCTGTCCCTCTCTCTTTCTTTGTAACCATTCCCAGGTCCCCTTCCACAGGAAGTCTTGTATCCTCTGACAGCGGTGCCTCACTGTCAGCCTGGGTACTACTGCTCACCTCTGCCCTTGTAGTCCCTCTGTCCAAAGGAACATCAGTATCCACCAGCAGCTGTGGCTCACCTTCAGTCTCACTGCTGCAGGGTAGCTCCCTCTGTGAAGTAACTACCTCACCAGTCCTGACTTCAAGTGTGCAGTCTGTCTGGGTGACCCACGAGGTTACCAGACCCACATCCTTGTCTCCAAGCCTGACTGCATGTCACTGCATGTACACAAGGCATTACATTATCAAAACCATCCCTATCAGGACATCTGCAGGGATATCCTCAAACAATACCTATTTGTTTGCTTCAAAACCATCCCTATCAGGACATCTGCAGGGATATCCTCAAACAATACCTACTTGTTTGCTTCAAAACCATCCCTATCAGGACATCTGCAGGGATATCCTCAAACAATACCTACTTGTTTGCTTCAAAACCATCCCTATCAGGACATCTGCAGGGATATCCTCAAACAATACCTACTTGTTTGCTTCAAAACCATCCCTATCAGGACATCTGCAGGGATATCCTCAAACAATACCTACTTGTTTGCTTCCTTTTCCACCCTCTCAGTCAAGGTGAACCCTAGGCAAAGGTATACAGAATGGGGTCCTCCCTAAAGGTCTGACTGGAGTAGACAGCCCACGCAAGTAGTGCTCCTCTGTATCCATTGCAAGACTTACAATGGTTAGGTCAGAGCCTGTGTCTCTCTTAGGAGTGGCCTGTTTCCCATCTACTAAGATAGGATATAACCTCTTGTGGTAGTTTGGTACCCTTGTTGTCTCCAGACAACTTACTGCTGGCATTCTGTCATTCCAACTTACTGGCTCCCCTACCTTTTGTTCTTGCCTCCATGGACATCTATATGTTACATGGCCCCACTGGTTACATTTAAAACATTTAACTCTTTATCCTGGCTGTGTACCTGGACTAGTGGCTTCCCCTGTTACTGGTGGACTCTGTTGGAATGGTTTAGGCTGCCCACCATGGGTTCCCATAGACCCATCTGCTTATCCTGCTTGAACAGGCTGAGTCACTGTTGGACATTTCTTGAATGTGGTTAAATGATATTGTTATAAAACACAAGTACTGTAAAAGGGTAGGGGAGGATTACCCAGTGTGGCTATCCTCCTCCCCTCGTGGTGGACATTTGGTCATATTCACATGAGGAGTGTTTTACCTCCACCAATTAAAATGCACCCCCATTTTGATGTATTCAAATTCTGTGTATTTTACCTCTGCCAGTTAAAACACCTGACTATTCTGACCTCTTCCCTCGCAAAGCCATTATAACCAGGGCAGGGATCACTGTAAAACCATTAAGATTTGACTAGAAGAATGTTCATAAATCTCTGAAGACTAAATAAAACAGTTTTTCTAAACATTGCCTTATTGCTCTGGAGAGAAGGGATAGATAAGCCATCTATGGTCAGCTGTATGGTATATTTTCTTGTATCCTAATGCCTTATATTGTAGTTATATCAGGATTTCACCAATAGATGGCACTCTGACTCCAGAAATCACCCAACATCACTACAAGTACAACACTTCAGTTTCACTGAAAAGTCGATTGAGGTCAGGTCAGTACAAAAGTAGCTGAAGCTTTGAGGTTGACTCCATCTCCTTCCTCCATTACCTGATGATATGTTAGAAACTGGTGAACGGTGATATGATAGGACTGTATGTATCGCTGCAATTCTCAACTGAAAATGTTCCACTGAGGTTGTTTCTGTAAAAGGTTATACAGAATGAGAAAAAAAAGCAACAGTTTGTAATTATTTTAAGAAATGACAGCTAACATCCAAGGAAACTTTACAGAAGTACTGATAAATGTTTTCAGAAATGTTCATGTGTCACTAGGACCAGTGTAAGACATTCATATCTTGTCCATCTGATCTATCTTCGTAATGTGTTCTAACTCTAACCCTAACACTAAATCTTCCCATGCTCCTAACCCTAATGTGCAGCCTACCTGCAAAAGTCCTTTCCATAACACTACCACTACACAAGGCAGATTGGACATTCACACACACATATGTACACACACACACACACACACGCACGCACGCACGCACACACACACACACACACACACACACACACACGCTAAATCTATCCCCTAACCTAACTTTAAACACTTGCAATTTCGCACAAACTAAATGTGCCCCCTTACCTAACCATTATCCTAACTATAGAATATATATTAAAATAATCAAGCAAGGAAATAACTACGGAGCTACCATGCAAAATCACAGTGCATAAAAGCAGGAAACTGCAAGTTATATGACTCTCTATATATCTTCGTAACATATATTAAAGTCAATATACGAACTGGTTCAAAAAAACAGGTTTATTGTAAACGAGGTAAGCGCTTTCGCTAAGGAGCTTCTTCAGACCTATCAAATAACAAATAAAAAGTCAGAGAATATATATACATCTCAATCAACATCCATCAATTATCAAATCATACGTCAAGACAAATTCTTAAAGACATATAAACATAATAACATAATACTAGGAACAAAGTTATACAAATTTATAAAAATATAAAAAATAAAACCTACATAATATACATATCTAATAAAAACCTATACCATGTATAAGTAAAAAATATCCATATAAATAAATATACATATGTATTTGAAGACATATATGTATCCATAAAAGCACGCAAGGGACCTTTCAATGAGAATGAGAAAGTCATTTGCGTAAACGCCTTCTTTTTAAAAATGGTTTAATGGATGCTCGCTCATTCAAGCCCCTACCTCTATCAGCCTTTAGGGTAATAATCCAACAAGTTTCTCTATGCTCTGTATAAATTCTAATATCTCCTTCTCTAATGCTAGTGTGAACAGATTCAATAACCCTAAAGCTAAAGGAGTGTTCTGGACCTAAATCACTAATATGTTCAGAAAGGGCATTATTAGGTGACCCCTTCTTTATATTGTATAGATGTTCCCTCATTCGGTCACGTAGAACTCTATTGGTCTTCCCAATGTAAAATGCACTACAGAGCTCACATACTGCAAGGTAAACCACATTCACAGACATACAATTGTGGTATCCTCTGAACTTAAAAGATTTGTCCAGATCTGGTGAAAAAATTCTTCTTCAGAATTAATAAAACCACAAAAATTGCAAGAACCACATGGTCTAGTAAGACCAAACTGACTAGATATCTGGTCAATATTCTTGTGACATAACAATCTCTTCAAGTTCTTATGGTTTCTGTATCTGTGTTCCGTAACACTTGTCATCAGAATGCTTTTTTGTTTAGAACAAGTATGCATCCAAGTTATGTTTTTAAAAATTTAGTTAAGGGGCAAGGAATGAGAGCATCCAGGATGAACTCCTCAGATGTTGGCTTTCGTTCGGAGTTGACCCAGATTAGATCAGACTTGATAGAGAGGGGTTATTCACATGCAGAGCTACATAGACAATGGGATAACCTTATTAGTGTGAGAGAGAATAGAGCGAAACCATATTTTGGCCAGAATGATAGGACCATTGTTACAAAGGTCAATAGTAGAATTAAATCAACAAAAATTCCACTATATTATTCGAATGATTCTGGATACATAACAAATCTCTTTAAACAATATTGGCCAGTACTTTTGGCCAATAATGATATAGGTGATATAGTTGGTCAAACCCCTACTTTTAGATACAGAAACCATAAGAACTTGAAGAGATTGTTATGTCACAAGAATATTGACCAGATATCAAGTCAGTTTAGTCTTACTAGACCATGTGGTTCTTGCAATTTTTGTGGTTTTATTAATTCTGAAGAATTTTTTCATCCAGATATGGGCAAATCTTTTAAGTTCAGAGGATACCACAATTGTATGTCTGTGAATGTGGTTTACCTTGCAGTATGTGAGCTCTGTAGTGCATTTTACATTGGGAAGACCAATAGAGTTCTATGTGATGGAATGAGGGGACATCTATACAATATAAAGAAGGGGTCACCTAATAATGCCCTTTCTAAACATATTAGTGATTAAGGTCCAGAACACTCCTTTAGCTTTAGGGTTATTGAATCTGTTCACACTAGCATTAGAGAAGGAGATATTAGAATTTATACAGAGCATAGAGAAACTTGTTGGATTATTACCCTAAAGGCTGATAGAGGTAGGGCCTTGAATGAGCGAGCATCCATTAAACCATTTTTAAAAAGAAGGCGTTTACGCAAATGACTTTCTCATTCTCATTGAAAGGTCCCTTGCGTGCTTTTATGGATACATATATGTCTTCAAATACATATGTATATTTATTTATATGGATATTTTTTACTTATACATGGTATAGGTTTTTATTAGATATGTATATTATGTAGATTTTATTTTTTATATTTTTATAAAGTTGTTTAACTTTGTTCCTAGTATTATGTTATTATGTTTATATGTCTTTAAGAATTTGTCCTGACGTATGATTTGATAATTGATGGATGTTGATTGAGATGTATATATATTCTCTGACTTTTTATTTGTTAGTTGATAGGTCTGAAGAAGCTCCTTAGCGAAAGCGCTTACCTCGTTTACAATAAACCTGTTTTCTTGAACCAGTTCGTATATTGACTTTAATATCTGTTACGAAGATATATAGAGAGTGATATAATTTGCAGTTTCCTGCTTTTATGCACTGTGATTTTGCATGGTAGCTCCGTAGTTATTTCCTTGTTTGATTATTTTATTGACTTTTATACTACGGAGCTTTTACTCCTGGGATTGCTGATCACTTCTTTTTTATAGAATATATATACTTGCACACAAACTCCCAGCCCCAATACTTATCTTTGTTGACTATGCAGAAGCTCCCAAATAAGCATTTGACCAAACATCCTGTCACTAAATATTGACAGCAGTTCAGCTGTGTCACACAAATGAGTGTTGACCAACTGCACTGCAACTATATATATATATATATATATATATATATATATATATATATATATATATATATATATATATATATATATATATATATATATATATATATATATATATATATATATATATATATATATATATATATATATATATATATATATATGTATATATATATATATATATATATATATGTATATATATATCTATATATATATATGTATATATATATGTATATATATATATATATATATATATATATATATATATATATGTATATATATATATATATATATATATATATAGATATATATATATATATATATATAAATATATATATATATATATATATATATATATATATATATATATATATATATATATATATATATATATATATATATATATATATATATATATATATATATATATATATATATATATATATATATATATATATATATATATATATAGGTCTACTTCACATCACCTAAATCTCATTTCACTGATTTTCATTTCACTGAGACCAAATCACCTAATTGTCAAAATACTGAAAACTCATTTGACTGAATCTCATTTCACCGAAAGCTTACAATGCTAAATTTCAAAATACTAAATTTTAAACCATAGACATACACACTTGCAACACTAATAACTACCTCTTTCCAGGACTTAAAAACGACTTACTTGCCCTCTTAACAGAAACCAGACAATATAAAACCAAACTAGGTGGGGGGCTCTGCTGCCCACACCCCCCCATTGTGGGGAGCTGTGCTCCCCACACCCCAAAACTATATATACTAACTCTAGGATTACACTGCATTGGGGAAAAGGGCATATATCTTTCTCTTGCCATATGGTACTCTACACGCTGCCACTACTAATGGGAACGCACAAAACATCTGCCACATTACTTTAGATACTTCCCATAAACATGTAAAGAGACATACCCACATTTAGAAACACTACAATACTACTTTCTACATGACTGTTGATATTCTGACAGTCAGTACTTTAAGTTAAAGAAATTGTTTTTATCACAAATAAGTCACAGGTGAAGGGAAACCCACATCACGTCTATGGCTTACAATTCAGTGAAATGAGAGTCAGTCAAATAAGTTTTCAGTATTTTGACAATTAGGTGATTTGGTCTCAGTGAAATGAAATTCAGTAAAATGAGATTTAGGTGATGTGAAGTAGACCCATATATATATATATATATATATATATATATATATATATATATATATATATATATATATATATATATATATATATATATATATATATATATTCAATTTATAATCTCGAAATACTGAAATCTCGAATTTCAGTATTTTGAGACCATAAAGTCGAATGTTACAAATCCTGAAACCCCAAAACCACGAAACATAAAATCACACACATAAACACACCATACATCACACAACACATACATTATCCAACCCACACCACAACAAACAAAACACACACAATCACAAAAACACAAACAAACCTAAAATACATATAAGCAGGGGGGCAAGCCCCCCACACCCCCCACTTATATATACTAACTTCGAGATCCCACAAACAAGAAAAGACAGCATACTCACACCCAGACATTCCACAGTCTCTCGCACACACACACACATCACACATATACAAACACCAAAACATACAACACTTACACACTCATACTTTCACCTACCTACCCTAACCCACAACTACAACTTACAAACACACTCACATGCATTCAAACTCCCACCCAAAACCCTTACAAAACACTTACCTTAAATCGCACCTACTTCCAAACACGACACCATCCACCATCCACAGAAAACACCAGACGTAATGAAGAGTAAAACCATAACCGCGAATTCGACATAATCAAATTCGCGATTATGTACTTTGGTATTTTAAAAATTCCACTTTTTAGTCTTGAGATACTGAAATTCGAAATTTCAGTACTTCAAGATTATAAAGTGGAAGTATATATATATATATATATATATATATATATATATATATATATATATATAGCTGGGTTACCTTTATTTTCTCCCACATGGTATGTTCGACTGTGCTTTTGTGCAATTTTAATGAGCAAATTATGGAAGACTTTCGAGGACAAATGTCGAAAATTGTTTGACTGAAAATCATTTTTGACATTTGCCCATGTGTTCGAATGGCTAACTGCATTCGCATGTTAGCCATTTGAACATCTGTTGGCCGGCGTTGTGCATTTTTGTCCAACATCCTTTCGATGAACGGACGTCAAACAAATAACACACAACCATATAAAGGTAAACCATACATATAAATATATATATATATATATAGATAGATACATATAGATATGTACATACAGACACACACACACACACACACACACACACACACACACGCATATATATATATATATATATATATATATATATATATATATATATATATATATATATATATATATATATATATACATAATGGTTTACTATTAAAATGTCGAACGGCACTACGTCGACTGTACTATAGTCGAACACGGAAGTTTGAAAATAGTAATGTCGACGTCAAACAAACAATCTAGGAATGGTTTTAACATGGGTTGAGGTAGGTGTTCAGTATTATTCAGAACTACAAACATCTCCCCTACCTCGACCCATGTTAAAACACAGTCCTAGACTGATTTTTTGTCGTCGACATTACTATTTTTGAACTTCTGTGTTCGACTATAGTACAGTCGACGTAGTGCCATTCGACATTTTAATAGTAAACCATATATAATATATATAGTATGTGTGTGTGTGTGTGTGTGTGTGTGTGTGTGTGTGTGTGTTCGCACGCACGCATCATCTATAGTCAACTTTACTAGCTGTGAGCCCTAAAAAATCATCCACATCCAGACTACATTTTCTGTTGATCTGAGCATGTAGTTCATAATTTCCCACTGTAAAAACAAATCTTATGGCTTTCTTTTGTTATCACTCAACATGTAGACAAAAAAAAACTTACAAGCACACATACAGAATATTACTAAACCTGAATCACTAAATTTTCAGGAAGCTAAACATCTAATGACCCTGGATTATTTTACCTGTATCAGAACGTGGCAACAACACGTAGAGCCATGACTATAGAGAAGTCACTGTTCTAGTGACATTTGAAAAATTGGTTGACTAAATGAAAAGTTGACAGTGAAGTAAAATAATTTATTTACTAACTGGAATTAAATGATTATTCAGCATATCAGAGTTTTTACATTAATTGCTTTGAAGGCCCCTGTATTGAGACATTGGAAACCTTTCACATATTCCTGTCATCAGGGCTTGTCTGAAATGTTTAATAATAGAGCTGCACTCTCTACAGAATCTATCTCTTTCTGACATCTTCTGGACAAAAGTTCTAGATTTTGATAACAAGACCTTTGAGAAGAAGGAATAGAAGATGACTCTCAACTTTTTTCCAGGTGTAATAATTCTTATACCATCATCTGGATAGTCAAGAAGGCAGAAGGAAATATATATATTCTCTCTCTCTCTGGTCAGGTTCAAGAACGCATTTACCTTTTTTTGTTTTTCTTGCAAACTTTGTCTTTTCAACACAGCAATAGTAAAAATGATTTGATTCATGGCACTGTAAATTATAACAGACCTCTAACTCATGTGTCATTATTACCCTTGATGAAATTTGAGCTCATGTGAACAGATAAAGCCCATCATTTCACTGTCCCTTTGAAACAAGACTGCGGAAGCTAAAGAAAGGTTTTAATTCCAAGACTCGTTGTCTGATTACCTGCTTAATCCAATGGGGGTCACTGGGGAGCCCGATCCTGACTAATCCTGAATAGGGCAGCAACACATCACAGGACAGACACACACACACACACACACACACACACACACACACACACACACACACACACACACACACACACACGCACGCGCACATACACACACACACACACACACACACACACACACACACACACACACACACACACACACACACACACACACACACAAATGCAAATGTGGAGGGAAAGCAGATCAACTAGTAATAGTCCACGTAGAAGTAAGAAAGAAGTGAAGACTTTGCACAGAGTTACCCAGCCAACATCTGAACTTCCGATGCAAGCACTATAAGGTAGCAATGTTAACCTCTGTGTCACTGTGCTACACAGCAGACTGAGGTTACACAGGAAAATGATGAAGACTTTTCTTTTTCTGTAATGAATCATTTTTAGGTAACTAAGTATAAGTGGTTTGTTTGTTTTACGGGTATTTTTTAATTATTACTTTATTTGACAACCACGTTAAATTTGATTTTGGTTAATTCATAAAATGTCGTCGAGGCTAGTGATGCACACCTCATGAGCCTAAAACCTGAAAGACAGGCTGCAAGCTTTAGTTTTATTAAGGATACCAATGGGCCGATGAATCTAGGACATATGCTTGAAAATGAACTCTGAAAACAACACCAAAAAATGGATCCAAAAACTAAGAAAAGTGAAAATCTTTTGTTCAAAACAAATATTTAAAGAAAAATTTGCACATTTGTTATAAAAGTGTACAAATCAGAATGACGAATTATCCACATTTGTTGTGAGTAGCAAAGTCCCAATGTATATTACATACAGAACATAACATAATCTTAACCCTAGACACCTGTCCATAACATTAAACTAGCAAGGATGTTAACTCTAAACTTAATGAAACGTAAAAAGCATTGTCTCGGTCTTACCCAAGCAAAGTCTCAGCTGTAACGCTCAAATGATTCAATCATACAATTACTACAGCAAATGGATTTGATGAAACAACATCTTATTTAGTGTAACATTATATTACTGGCACTTTTTGATAAACAAACATTTTAAAATTAATAACAGTGATACATGCAGCCTGTTCATGATGTCAGACTTCCTAAAAAGCAAGTAATGTATAAGTGAACAGTTAAAATGGGACGTGTTGCCTGTTCCTATGGCAAAGGCAATATATGATACTAAACTTGTTTGTTTTTTCCTGTCTTTCCCCATAATTGACTAGAGTGACAGGCGTGTATTGATAGTGTGTTACCATGGTTACTGCGAATGAGCACATACTGCAGACATTTCGTCCCTCCTCTTGTCTCTTCTTTCTTGTCTGGAAATAAATCTGTGTTTTCTTGAACACACAAGTCTTTAAACTAAATCTTGTTAATCATTCATTCATATTCCTTGCAAATGAAGGCCTGTTGGTAACTGTGAATTTTGTAGGGAACCCATTTAACCTTTTTGTGCCTCTTAAAAGCTATTGGCAGTTGGTGCCGAGTTGTAGTTCTTGTGGTGCAGGGTTTGATTCTCTCAGCCCTCATTCTTCTACTGTGTGACCTTAAGAACGTTACTTAACTAGGAATTGCTCCTGAAAAAGAGCAGCCTACCTTGTTAACAAATAGGTCGGTGTTATTATTATTATTACTTAGGAAACTGCAAACTGGAACTCAAGATATGTCACTTTAGGTCATACCTTAAGTGTTTTTATTGAAGCAAGACCTCCTCTTAGATAAAAAAATGTTTACTAAACTACATACACGAATATGCTCTCGAAAAACATGAGATAAGAAATAACATTTAGTCTGAGTAACACAATATCATTGCCCATAACATTACTAATAGAGATACCCATCTGGTAGCCCTCTACAGTCAGCACCCCATAAAGCCCATTCCCTGTATTTTTACAGTTAAGGAGTAAAAATATAAAATATTAAGAAGAAACTGAATCAGGGCCTTGTTCACCCTGCATACCATGTGGTTCAAACTTTGATCTGAAAATGTACTATTTATTTATGTATTTAAATCACTGGTTCATCCTAGAATTTAGCCATACAGCACAAATGGGTGATTGTATCGCAGGGTTTACTCACAGCTGGTGAGGTTTGATCA
>NC_056745.1:20686921-20706921 GCF_019279795.1 Protopterus annectens
TCTCTGGCTCACCATTATTGCAAGCTTTACCTCTGGATAATACCTTAAAATGAGGGAAGACCTATTCAACTCATCTGATCTAGAGGATTCTTTAGTTGATGAATACAAAAGGAAATGTAATAGGGAATCCTCTGTTAATTTTGGACAGATTTATGACTATCATTTTGAGGAATGTGTTTACTCAGAATTTTGTTTACAATAATTTTCCTTTTCTGAAACTATTACTAGGAAAAACAATCTATTTCAGTGGCAGCAAGTTGACATGTTTCTTTCAATAAGGAACTATTCTGACATTTTTCAAGTAGATATACCAGCAGCTACTCCTGTTCCCCTCTCTTTTGCCAGTCCTACAGGACATATTTAAGGTAGCCTGTACTAATCCAGACACATAACATCCAGTCCCCATAAAGGCTGATAGGCTTTGCAAAGTCCCTTTGTCATACCAGCATTTATTTTCTCATCCCAGATCTGATCCTTCTGCTTTTAGCCCAGCTGCTAATATATACTTGATAAGTGCTAACCCTTTCTCTGTTGATAAGGATGGAAAAGCCTTTGACAGATTTGGCAAGAACATTTATTCTTCTACAACCTTAGCTTTCAGAAGTCTAAATTATCAGGCTCATATGTTGAAGTATTTGTTAACTTGTTTTGATAAAGTGAGGGACTTTTCTGTTTCTTTATCATCTGCTGATAGCAGGGCTTATTTGAATTCTGCAGTTTCCATTGTTTCCTAGTGTGACATCCCTTCTCTGGGTCAGTAATCAAGGAGCCTGAATACTTACCACTGGCACTGGAGAGGGACGTACACTTGGAATAAGAATAGATGCAAACAGTATTTCCAGATGCAGCTCTCTGCATCAAGCTCAATTTCCCTTAACAGCACACAGGGAACACTTTCAGTCTGGGTCTGCATTTCTCTCTCTGTCTCCCTCCAGGTCCCCAGTAAGACTCCCCACTGGCACAGCTATAGAGTTGAGTCCTCGGCTGAGTGTCCAAGCCAAGTCCTCCAGCACCCTCTCTGTGAAACCAGTCCTTTGTGTCCCTACTCCCAGCAACTGACACACATACTCTTTGAGACTTGAATTGCACACACACACACACACACACACACACACACACACACACACACACACACACACCTGGGAAAGACTGGCACAGATTTACTAGCTATGCTCCCCTTCTGTTGTCCAGACTATAAGGTAGTTACTGCCACTATACACCCCAAAACCAGCTACTCTAAGACTCTTACAAGAGTACCCAATTATACTGAGTGAAATTAATATTATTACAAATGGCACTGTTTTGACCAGTGCAGTAAGGCTTTCAGGAGTGGCCACAGTGTCACCAAATAGATATGAGTACTCTGAAAGGTTGAAATATTCTCTAAAGGACCAGCCACAATGAAAAGTTTAAATATATTTAATAATAAATAATGAAAGAACATGAAAATAAAGACTATCTATTTACAATAAACACCAGAGTTCCAATCAAACTTTTTCTTCAAAAGTAGAAAAAACAAACCTTCTGGTTGGTCAGATGCTATATTCCTTCACAGTATCCAAACTGTGGAATGCCCTCCCCACATCAATAAGAACTATTTTGAATGCTTCTACTTTCTACTTTCAAAGCATCTCTTTGGCAACACCCTTCCACCTTATGGCACTGCACATGTATCAACTCCATTCCCTTCAAAACCTGATAACGTCTTTCTACTATTTCAAACTTTATATTACCTCTGCTTATAAAGATAGGAAATCTTACTATGCTTACTATTTTTTAACTCTACACTAAATATAGTTCTGAAATTATATCTATTCAAAACTACTATGTTGTTTACTTAGTAAATTGTTGAATATGAATCTTGTATGTTGTACTTAGTATATAAATAATTAACTCCACACATGTCTATCCAAATATGTTTCAAGTGTATATGTACAGTGGATTTATGTATTATCATGTTGTACAGTATTTCTAACTGGAGCTTTCTATTATGATGTTGTATTTCTACGTAGAGCTTTTCTTCCCAGACCTCCACTGAAAATGAGCTCTTCTTGGCCCAGTGGACCATCCCGGTAAACAAATGCAAGCAAGCAAGCAAATAAATAAATAACTAAATAAATAAATACATAAATAAATAAATCACAGGAAATATTAAAATAACACAGACAAATATAGTCACACAGATACAGAAAAACAGTATTTAACTAACCTCACTATATTTTCCTGCCTGAACTAAAAAAATTACTATTCCCTGGTTCACTTACTAGAGCAAGGCAAGATGAAGTAGGTGAGGGGTCCTTCTTGTCAGAGTCCAGAAATAGGCCTCCTGAGACTTCAGTCTCATCTAGTATTAAAACATCATTTTTGTGATGGATTACAGAATGACATCACATACATCTATTCATATCACTTCTGGTTCCCATACTACCCCCTGGGCTAGAAGCTATCAGAATTTAGCACATATGTGTCAATAATGCAGACACATAGAGCTTTGCTAAGATCTGTGGCAGCTTCTGGAAGTCATAAAATATTTCAAACTTCTACCCTTCCAGAGTAGCAATTAGTTCAAAGACAATACAGAAGGCTTCCTAATACTTGTTTTCCCAGACATTTTGTCTCTGGCTACAATCAGAACTGTAGGATGCAATCTTTATGGCCTAAATTAAGTAATTTAATTTCTTACTATTTTTCAAAGTTAGCTGGACTGAGAATAACCTCTTTTCTTCCAGTATCCTCTGTTAAAACATAAACATTTAATCAGTTACAATACAGTCAGGACCCACTGTTGGTACACTTTTTAACATAATCAGCTTTACAAATACATTTTCAACACAAGCATCTGTACAAATCAGTTTGATATACAAATGACATATAATTCTTTAGAAACTTCCAGCTAGCTGTGCTGGCATATGTTACACATCAATTGCCCTACTTCTCCTGGCATAGCCGGCAATATTTCACATCGTCACAACTACATTACTAAATATACCTTAAAATGCATTTATGGTTATGCTGACTCTATGTCCAGGACAGCTGCTACTGCTACTCTTATGAGGCATTTTGCCTGGGTTCATACTCAGAGATTTTCTGAAGATGTGAAAGCTGAAATCTTAATGGCTCATATAGACAAAGAGCTCCTTTCTGGGGCATCTGATACCCAAATTCTGAAAGAATTTGACAAAAAGGAAAAACTTACTTAGGGGATTTCCAAGATCTTTTATCTTTCCTTTTTTAAAGCTTCAAAAAACAGAGCTTCTTCTTTCAAAAAGCAAAACAAACAATCCTCTGGCAAGCAGATTTTTAAGAAGTGGCAATAATGGGTCTAAAAAAAAGAAGGAATCTTCTTGAAAAAGGGACAATCCACCAGTAATGATTGTCTGTTACAGCATTCGCCGCTGCTCCTTTAAATCTGTCCCAGAGCCTGCTTCTACTTTTTCTTCTTTAGGAAAAGATTATCACAGACACAGACAAATGGGTTCCAAAAGTTGTAGAGGAGGGCTACAAATGGCATTTGGATAGTCTTCTTTATTTTCTAGGAATTTTTCCTCACCTTCCCACTCAGACTTCATTATTTCCTTCAGTCATCAATCAAATGATGCCCTGGGGCCAGAGAGCCAGTACCCCCCAGTACACTGGAACAAAGAGTTTTTACTGTGCCAAAGAAAGAACTTCTTAGAGACCAGTGCTCGACCTATCCATTCTCAACCTGTTTGTAAAGGTTCCAAAGTTCAAAATGTTGACATTGCAGCATCTGTTACCTCTCATTCCTCATTCAAGTTTTCAGGTTACACTAGACTTGAAAGATGCTGTGACACCCATGCACTGGCCCAGTAATCAAGGAGCCTCAATCCTCACCACTGACACCAGTGAAGGACGTGCACATTGGGAGGATGACAAGTACACACACAGTAAAGTACAATTTCCCTTAAGATTACACAGAGATCACAGTTAGTCTGGGGCTTGTTTCTACCTTTTTCTCCAGATGCCCAGTAAGACTCTCCACTGGCACAGCTATAAAGTTGAGTGCTTAGATAGGATTCCAAGCCAAGTCTTCCCAGCACTATGTCTGTCCAACCAATGCTTCATGTCCCTGCCCAAGTAGCTGACACACACACACACACACACACACACACACACACACACACACACACACACACACACACACACACACACACACACACACACACACGTAGTTAGCACTGCCACCAGAACCCCTTATCAGCTACTTTCAGGCCCTTCCCAAAGGGTGACAAATTCTACTGTGTAATGTTACTATTATCCAAATGGTAAGTGTGATGAACAGCAAGGCTATTTAAGAGTGACCTGTACAATGTCACCAAATACATATGCAAGTACCCTAAGAGCTTAAATATCTATAAACAAACCAACCACAATTAAAAGGTTTAAATATATTTAATAATAAATAATAAAAGAACAAGACAATGCTCAATAACTCAGCACAGTAACAACAGTGTTCAGAATCACAGAAAATATTTGAAAACATCATTGCAGGACAGTCTCACATAAATACAGAAAAATCTAAAGTGATCTTCACTATATTCCTAACTATCTGTAAAAGACATTACTGTAATCTAGTACTTACTAACAGAGCAAGGCAAGTGCTGGTGAGAGGATGTTACCAGATCCAAGACAAGATACAAAATGCCCAGACTCACTCTCTGAGATAGTTCTTAAATTAGTAACTTAATTTAATTAATTTAATTTAATTAAAACTATAAAGACCGCATTTCCATGGTTTTGCACACCGGGCAGTGCCGGTTTGCTACGGTTAAATTATTCCCGGATCCACTAAGTCTCATCTTCAGTTTTTCCCTTGAAACTAGTCTAACTCTCAACCTAAGCACTCAAAAAGCATCTTACAGCCCAGCACTTGCTCAGACCTAATAGTAAGAACTAATATACCCTGACACTAATTGCCCAGCAGGTCAAGGCTCTTTTTTCACCCCTCACCAACCAAGTGACTAATCAGCTCACCCTACTATTCAGGCATGACCAAAGGGCAATTTCAGGTGTACTCTCCATTCCAGCTGGTGAATCTGGGTATCCTGAGGCAATGTTACAACTGCCTCATGTACACAGACAACCCTCTCCTCCTACCACAAAACACTAACATATGCGAGTGATACAATTATACAGCCAAACTGGAAGCTAAGATGTCTCCACCCAAGACTGCAACAGACAGTCAAGAGGAGAAGGTTAACACTTGCACTACACCTCCAGCCGCACACAGACCTACTAAAATACCACTGGCAAAAAATACACATAAATACACAAAATCATACTCAGAGGCTCTAAATAAAAACCTGCAAAAGCATCAGAGACCTCCAAAGCAGACACCCAAACAACTTGCACCTCCTGTCACAAACCAGACAACACATAAAACACAAAATCAGTGTGCCGCACAATCACAGCCCTTAAGGTGAAATAACATACCTAACACACTAGGAATAGGTGACTCTATAGGCAGGCACACTGACGTCCCACTCAGTAGGCTGGACAAGCAGAAGGTTACTGTTAGCTACCTGTCGGGAGCCAGAATCCGCCACATAACACAAGCACTCAGGTCACTCCAAAATAAGTACAAATATGACTCTGTCATTGTTCATGTTGGTGTGAATGACCTGAGACGTACCTCCCTGAACTACATGAAAAGAGACATGGAAGAGCTCTCTGATCATGTAGCCCAGGCTGGTATGACCCTGACCCTGAGTAGCATCCTACCCTCACCAAGAATGATACCTCAGTATAAAGAAAAAATGATCAGTTTCAACAATTGGCTAAGCTTCTAGTGTCATTCAAAGGGTATCCAGTGTCTGTCAGCCTGGGATGACATGCTCGACAAGCTGCATTGCTTCGCAAGAGATGGCTTGCACCTGTCACCCCTAGGCTTTCGAATACTGGCCAAGGCTCTTGCTGCCCCTATAGTGCCTTTTTTAGGCAAGGCTCAAAAGTCAAACCCACCTCCGTAAACAGCACAATTAACAAAAAACTGAGGGTTATGCTACTCAGTGCCAGGAGTTTAAATCTCAAAATGCACACGCTTGAAGCACTCCTCAGTATGGAGAATGTCGACATCTGTGCAGTAACTGAAACCTGGTTCAAGGGTCCAGAGAGCACCCCCAGCACTACCGGGCTACAACTCATACCACATGTTTTGGCCACAGAACACAGACCAAAACACAAAAGGAGGGGATTGTATCCATATTCATCAAGGATACCTGCACCTCCAGTTTAGTGGCGCAGCGTGATACCTGTGCAACTAACATCGGGCAAATATGCAATGCAAATTGTGGCCTGCTACAGATCACCCTCCATGACCCAGGACCACCACTCCACCTTTCTGGAGACACTGGAAAACATGAAGGTCCTACCAAACACCATGATATTGGGCGATTTCAATTACCCTACCATTCACTGGGAAAACTACTTGAGTACAAACTCCCAGGCCCAGTGCTTCCTGGAATTCATCAACTCAAATGGCCTGGATCAGCTGGTAAACTCCCCTACCAGAGGTAAAAACATATTGGACCTGGTCATCACCAACATGGACTACAGGTGTTCCACACTGGAGGTTAACCTGTCACTGGTTAGATCAGACCATAAGCTAATCACTCTGGATGTCCACACTTCACCACCACCACCAACTAAGGAAACCACAGTAAAAAACTTTTCTAAACCTAACTTCACCTTACTTAAGACAGAGGTGGTAAGTTTCACAGCCCCCATGTTAAAGGATAAAGCTGCCCAAGATGCAGAAACCTTTACAAATGCACCCTATGAGCACCTACAAGAATGCATGGATCATGCCATCCCTAGCAAAACCAAGACTCACTCCCCTAAGAGAAGGAAACCAGTCTGGTGGACCCCTGCCATAAACAGGCTATACAGTAGAAGGAGGAAACTAGTTCAGAAAAAAGGCAAATCCCAAGAAGGAAAGACATCCCTGATCAGTATCAGTAAGAAACTAAGGTCCCTCACGAAATCATCCAAGGCTAACTTCGAAAGAAAAATAGCCAAGGATTCAAAGGATAACCACAAAGCCTTCTTCAGCTATGTTAAGAATCTAAGTGGCAACTCACAGATATGCACTGAGCTAGTGAAAAATAGCACAAAATATACTGAACCTACTGATATTACCAACATCCTAGCAGATACATTCAGTGCAAACTTCACCCCCTCTCACCTCTGAAAGAGCCCACAACAATACCAGAAAAGTGTAGTATCCCAAAAATCACAGATGCACAAGTGAAACAGCCCTTTCAAAAGCCAAAAACACAGCGTCAGTGGGACCAGATGGTGTCCCAGGCTGCATCTTGCATGAACTACAGAACAAACTAACCCCCCACCTAAACACGCTGTTCAACCTCAGCCTCTCCACAGGCTACATGCCCATAGAATGGTGCACAGCAACGGTTTTTCTGCTCATCAAAGGAGGGGCCACAACTGACCCTGGTAACTATCGCCCCATAAGCCTGACTAGCCTGGTCTGTGAGGCCATGGAGCGCATCATCATGGAACTCATTAACAAAGACATTGGGAACCTCCAAACACTTGACCCGACCCAGTTCGGCTTTGTTAAGGGCAGATCATGCCTACTAAACCTAGTTGACTTCTTTGAGACAGTCACCAAGGCCATAGACGAGGGAAAGGTGGTTCACACAGCCTACCTTGACCTTGCCAAGGCTTTCGACACCATTCCCCACTCGGGTATTACAGAAAAACTCACCAGCCTGAACATAAACCCCTACGTCATGAGATAGTGTTGCCAACTGGCTTATAGACAGAACTCACACAGTAAGAATAGCGGGCTCCAGGTTCAACTCTAAACAAGTCACAAGTGGTGTCGCGCAAGGCTCAGTCCTGGGACCACTACTGTTCGGCATATACTTCTCAGAAGTACAGGCAAACACAGGAGGACTACGGCTAACCAAGTTTGCCGATGACTGCAAACTGGGAGCCATAATTGACTCTCCGGCTGACATAGACATCCTCCAAAAGGGTCTTACTGAGACAGACACCTGGTGTCAAAGTCATGGCCTCAAGCTAAATGCCAAAAAAATGCATAGTCATCCCATTTGGGAAAAACAAAACACCCACGAATTACCACATAGATGGCAGCCCCCTTAATACAGAAGAGGTAATAAGAGATCTGGGGACCCAGGTAGATAGTAATTTCTCCTTTGACAATCATATTTCCAAAGTAGTTAGGAAATCCTTCTATGTGGCCCATCTAATTACTAAAGGGTTCGCATCTAGAAATAAAGAGGTTATAGTGCCCCTCTACTCATCACTCATTAGACCCATCATAGAGTACAATGCCCCATTTGGGATGTACCTCACAAGACACTTTCAATAGCTAGAAAGACCACAAAAGTACCTCACCAAGAGGATTATTGGCCTCAAACATATGTCCTATGCAGCCCAACTGAAATAAAACTCCGGCTGTACTCAGTGGCATATCGCTTACTTGGAGGTGATGTCTACCTGACTTACAAAGCCATGTTCAGCTCAGAATTGATGGACATGCTCCACCTAAAGAAATCCAAGTCACTGCGAGCCACGTGCTTTAGTGAGCTAAACCTCACCAGAACAATAACTAGAACATGCTGGAGGGATAGATTCCTGTCACAGAGACTCCCCATGCTTTGGAACAAAATTCCAAATTATATCAGGCAGAGCCCCTCAGTAACACTCTTCAAGAGAAACCTTGACGAGTGGATGGGTAACAGAATATACATACCTGGGATCACTTCATTGGCTCTGCTTGACAGAGGATCAGTTAATTAATCAATGTGGCGGCGAAAGCCGACATACTCTGGCTAGGCTTATAAATGCCCCTCGGGCTGATAGCCTAGTACCTACCTATAAACCTATGAACCTATAAATCACATTGCTGCTGGGTTATCTCAGATTACATCATTCCTTGTCACATGCCATCAGTTCCCAGGCTAATAGAAACTTAAAATTTAACATTTCTCTGTGAAAACTACTTATCTCTCAGAAGCCTGCTCAGAACTGGAAGTCTTAAAACAGTTAAACACTTTTACATTTGAATCTTGCAATTATTTCTGTTTCCAGACAATAGAAAGAGCTTCTAGCTGTAGACATACCATCTCCTAGCTGAGGTAAACACAATCATAAAACTCTTTACTCGTTTTCACAGAGTTTGCAAGTTAACTCTGTATGTTCCAACTTCTACTATGAAAACACACATTTGCACAGGCATATAGTTTATACACATTTCTGCTCTTTTCCAGCAGGGTACGCTGTGGTTCCATTCTTGAAGCTCAGTACACAACATACAGTTCAACACACACTTCTGCACCAGTAGTTTAAGATACACATAACATAGTTTTCTTATGTTTCTAAGACAAGCATACAAATTGTATTACTATTCACAAATAACCTAGAATTATTTTCTAACTTCCAGCTAGCTGGGCTGGCACCCTTCACAGATGTTATTATCACATTCCCATTGACAGAGATTTCAGGAAATTCCTAAGACTTTTATGCTTGAGCTATGTTGTCAGTTATCTGTATTGCCCTATGGTTTATCTACTATTCCAAGGGTGTTTATAAAGTGTTTAGCTCCTGTGGTGGCCCACTGAAAACTGTTTATAATGTGTCTAGCTCCTGTGGTGGCCCACTCCAGACGGTTTATAACGTGTCTAGCTCCTGTGGTGGCCCATTGCAGACTGTTTATAATGTATCTAGCTCCTGTGGTGGCCCACTGCAGACTGTTTATAATGTGTCTAACTCCTGTTGTGCCCCACTGCAGACTGTTTATAACGTGTCTAGCTCCTGTGTTGGCCCATTGCAGACTGCAAGGCATCCACACCTTTCCTTATTTAAATTACTTGCTTATTTTTGCAGATTCTTTTTCCAGGTATTCAGAGTTGCTTACATGGGTAAGAAATATCCTTGTGAACCTAGGATTTCAGATCAATAATCTAAAATCATTTTTGAATCCTTCTAACAGAATTATGTTTCTAGGGTGCCTTCTGGAATCCTCTGTGGAAATGTCCTTCCTAACTCAGCAGAAAGTGTATCTCAATCCAAAGCATTTCAATCTCAGACCTCAGTAAGATCATTTTTCTGGATTTTAGGATTCATGGCATCTATGATTCTCATGATTCCTCTAGCCAGAATACATATATGAAAAATGTAGTGTTTTTTAAAACCTGGCTTGACCCAACATTTTCATCAGATAGACTTCCAGATTCTACTTGTGGGTTTTGTGAAGAAAGAAATTCTTTGGCGGACCAAACAGATCTCCCTGAATTCAGGTCTGCCATTCTTTGTCACCTCCCACACTCAGTCTGTGGCAACACATGCATCAGATTTAGCACAGGAAGCCATATCTATGGAGGAAAAAGTGCAGGGTCTTTAGAACAAACAAGACAGGTCAAAGTCCATAAATATGCAAGAGATGTTAGCTGTGATCCATGCTATAGAATCTCTTGATCACCTGAGGTTCCCAGGACCTTTGTAGGTGATTACGGACAACAACACAGTGATCTGGTGCTTAAACAAATGGGGCAGGGGCAGGTTTTACCCTCTTTGTTGGCTGGTGATGTTAGCCTGCGATTCTGCACAACCTAACCAATCAAGTTTATTACATTCTGTTACAGCAAAACATACTGGAAAACAAGTTGAGCAGGACAGAGTCAGACACTCACAAATGGAAATCAAATGGGGGGTCTTCTAGGATTTGATACAATTGTGAAGAATACCTCAGACCAGACACCTCAGTAAATTCTGCTTAGGTGTCTGTGCTAAGAAGACAGATTTCTAAGCAAATTCTTTTCTGGGGCTTCTTGTAAGCAGGCATGGAAAACAGATTATTTTTCATTTTCTTGGACAGGGCTGTTCTTGTATGTATTTCCACCCTTTAAACTGATATCCAGTGTCATTTTGAAGATTCAGAAACACTCTTCAAAGACCACTGTGACAAACCCCTTATGGCCTAGGCAACAGTATTTTCCCTTCTTATAAAACTGAAGAAAGGCAGTTACCACAAACATCTTCACAGAAAGGATCCTAATCTGAAACAATGACAACTAACCGCCTGGGTGATTCAGGTTTTATACCCTTTAAGCACATTGTTTTAGCAAATACTAGAGGAGGCAAAATGCCTGCTACTAGGAAATCTTATGTTAATAAATGCAAGATTCCATTCAGGCCTTCTATAATGTGGGTTTTACAATATTTGTGACAGTTACTATTCTCAGGCCTGTTTTACTTCGCTATCAGGATTGATTTGATGTCCATTTCAGAATATCTGCCCATGGATCCTCCCCTTTCTATACTGACATTTGTAAAGCAGCTCCTGAAAAGGGGTCTTGCATATAAGATCATATTGGAAACAGGTGACAACCTCTTGGGATCTTAACTTTGCCCTGGAAAAGGTAGCTTTGTCTCCTTTGAAGCAGCTCATCAGGCTGATTTAGGGTTTATTATTTGGAAGACCGTCCTGCTCATTGCTTTGAAATCTGCAAAAAGAGTACCTCAGTCCCAAGCTATTAAGATGGGTGAACTCTATTTCATAGGTTCATAGGTTCATACTAGGCTATCTGCCCTAGGGCATTTATAATCCTAGCCAGAGTGTGTTTGGCTTTCACCACCCCTTGGAATGAGGATACTATACCCTTTTTGGTTTAGTTTACTGCGCCTCTGTCTAGCAGTGACACAGAGATGACCCCCGGGGTAAACCTACGATCTCCCATCCACTCGTCAAGATTTCTCTTGAAGAGAGTCAATGAGGGGCTCTGCCTAACATGGACTGGGATTCTGTTCCAGACTGAGGGGAATCTCTGGGTTATGAATCTGTCCCTCCAACACGTCTTATTTATTTCTGTGTTGAGGTTCAAATCACTCGCTCTCATGGCTCTGGTGGATTTGGATTTTCTGAGGTGGAGCATGTCCATTAATTCTGGATTGGACATGGCCTTGTACGTCAGGCACAGATTGCCTCTGAGTAGGTGGTATGCGACTGAATAGAGCTGGAGTTTCTTTAGCCGGGCAGCATATGGCATATGTTTGAGACCCTTGATCCTCTTGGTGAGGTACTTTTGGGGTCTTTCTAACTGCTGCAGGTGTCGGGTAAGGTACATCCCAAATGGGGCATTGTACTCAATTATGGGCCTGATAAGGGAGGAGTAAAGGGGCACAATGACCTCTCTTGATCTAGATGTGAATCCTTTCATGATAAGGTGGGCAATATAGAATGTCTTTCTAACCACTTTGGCAATGTGAGTGTCAAATGAGAGGTTACTGTCAACTTGGGTCCCTAGGTCCCTGATTACTTTTTCTGTACTTAATGGATTACCACCTATGTGGTAATTTGTGGGTACTTTGTTCTTCCCAAAGGGTATGACTATACATTTTTTGGTGTTTAGTTTAAGGCCATGGCTCTGGCACCAGTTATCCATTTCTATGAGACCTTTTTGTGGGATGCTTGTGTCTGCTGGAGAATCAGTTATGGCGCCGAGTTTGCAGTCATCTGCGAACATGGTCAGCCACAATCCTCCTATGTTAGCTTGCACCTCAGAAAAATAAATGCCGAACAAGAGAGGTCCCAGGACTGAGCCCTGTGGGATGCCACTTGTGACTGGTTTAGAGTCTGACATGGCTCCAGCAATTCTGACCTTGTGGGATCTGTCCTTGAGCCAGTTTGCTACCCATCTTATGACATAGGGGTTTACATTTAAGCTGGTGAGCTTGTCTATGATGCTCGAGTGGGGTATTGTGTCAAAGGCTTTTGCAAGGTCAAGGTAGGCTGTGTGAACTGCCTTACCCTCATCAATGGCCTTAGTGACTGTTTCAAAGAAGTCGACCAGGTTCAAGAGGCAGGATCTGCCTTTGACAAAGCCGAATTGGGTAGGATCCAATGTCTGCAGGTCCCCAATGTCTTTGTTTATGAGTTCCATAATGATCCTCTCTATAGCTTTGCAGACCAGGCTCGTCAAGCTTATGGGGCGGTAATTTCCAGGGTCCGTAGATGTACCTCCTTTGTGGAGTGGGACCACTGTTGCTGTACGCCATTCATTGGGTACATATCCTGTAGTAAGGCTAAGATTAAGCAGCAGCCTTATGTGCGGGTTTAGTTCTTCTTGGAGTTCATGTACCACGCAACCCGGGACACCGTCTGGTCCCATTGATGCTGTGTTTTTAGCTTTGGAGAGGGTGGCTCTCACCTGAGCATCTGAGATGTCAGGGAGGCAACACTCTGCTGGGATAGATATTTGTCCTTTGGGGGGGGGGGGAATTTGCACTGAACCTGTCTGCCAGTATGTTGGCAATGTCTGTCGGTTCAGTGTATTTTTTGTCATTTTGGACTAATTCTGAGCATATCTGGGAGTTTCCACCCAGGTTTCTAACATAACTAAAGAAGGCCTTGTGATTGTCTTTAGTGTCTTGTGCAATTTTTCTCTCAAAGTTGGCCTTGGATGATTTTATGAGTGATCGTAGTTTTTTGCTAGTACTGATCAGAGATGCCTTCCCTTTCAGGGATTTTGCTCTATCATGTAGTAGCTTACTCCTTCTGTTGTATAGCTTATTAATGGCTGGGGTCCACCAGACAGGACGCCTGCCTTTGAGGGAATGGGTCTTGGTTTTATTTGGGATTGCATGATCCATGCATTCTTGAAGGTGTCCATAGAATGCGTTTATATAGGATTCAGCAGATTGGGCTGTGGTTTCCACTGGCCCTGGGGCCTTGAAGGATACCACTTCAGTCTTAAGAAGTATGAAGTCAGCTTTTGAGAAATTCTTCACTGTGGTCTTCTGTGCTGGGGGTGGGGGCGGGATGTGGATTTCCATTGAGATTAATTTATGGTCTGATCTCACCAATGAGGGGTATACTTCCGGTGTGGAGCATTGTGTCCCCATGTTTGTGATGATCAGGTCTAATATGTTATCCCCTCTTGTGGGAGTGGTGACTAGTTGTTCCATAGCATTTGAGTTTATGAATTCTAGGAACCTTTGGGCTAGGGTGTTGTGGCTTGAGTAATGCTCCCAGTCTATGTTTGGGTAGTTGAAGTCTCCCAATATGATGGTGTTTGGAGAGACATTCATATTCTCCAGTGTCTTTAGGAAGGCTGAGTGGGGTTCCTGAGTTTGAGAGGGTGGTCTGTAGCATGCTACAAACTGTAGAGCAGTTTTGCCTATGGTTAGTTGCACATGGATGGTCTCCAATGCTTCGTGCATTGCCACTAACCTGGAGGTGTGGGTATCTTTGATGAATATGGATACTCCCCCTCCTTTTGTGGTTCGGTCCAAGTTTGGGGGCCGAAAAGCATGATATGATGTATAACCTGGTAGTGCTGGGGTGCTCTTGGGAGCCTTGAACCAGGTTTCTGTCACTGCACAGACATCGATGTTCTCCATACTGAGGAGGGCTTCGAGAGTGTGCATCTTGAGGTTTAGACTTCTGGCATTGAGCAGCATTACCCTTAGTTTTTTTTTTCCACTTGTGTTATCTAGGGAGGTGGGTTTGTCTTTTAAGCTGTGCCTAAAAAGGCACTATGGGGGTGGCAAGAGCCTTTCCCAATATCCGGAAGCCCAGGGGTGACAGGTGCAAGCCATCCCTTGCGAAGCAACGTGGCTTGTCAAGCATGTCATCCCAAGCAGACAGACATTGGATCCCCCTAGAATGACACCAGTAATTAAGCCAATTGTTAAAACTGATCATTTTGTCTTTGTACTGTGGCATCATTCTTGGTGAGGGTAAGATGCTGCTTAAGGTCAGGGTCATACCGGCCTGGGCTACATAATCAGAGAGCTCCTCTATGTCTCTTTTCATGTTGCCCAGGGAGGTATGTCTCAGGTCATTCACACCGGCATGGACAATGACTGAGTCATATTTGTACTTGCTTTGGAGTGACCTGAGTGCTTATGTTATGTGGCGGATTCTAGCGCCCGACAGGCAGCTTACTGTAACCCTCTCCTTGTTCAGCCTGGTGAGCAGGACGTCAGTGTGTCTGACTATAGAGTCACCTATTACAAGTGTATCAGGCATGTTGTTTGGCCTTAAGGGCTGTGACTGTTTGGCACACTGACTTTGTGAATTATGTGTTGCATGTGTTATGTTTTGAGGTAGTGGTTGCTTGGATGTCTGCTTTGGAGGCCTCTGTTGTTTTGGCAGATTTTTATTTAGAGCCTCCGAGTATGTTTTTGTGTGTTTATGTGTTTGGTTTGCAGTTGTGGTAGGTCCATGTGAGACTGGGTTTGTGGTGTGTGTGGTTACCTTCACCCCCTGACTGGCTTTGCCAGCACTGAGTCGAGAGAGCTCAGCCTCCAGTTTGGCTATATAGTCGCATCTCTCACATATATTTGTATTTGTTGGGTGGAGGAGAGGGTTGTCTGTGTACATGAGGCAGTTGTAACATTGCCTCAAGATTCCCAGATTCATCAGCTGAACTTGAGAGGACGCCAGCAACTGACCCTTCGACATGCTAGAATAGTGTAAAGGATTGCTGTGTAACTGAATCAGAAAGGACCTATAGGGAAATGGGTACTCAAGGGGATTTTAGGTGGATGTAGTGCTTTCTTTTTTGTTAAAAAGTGCTTTACTTATGTAAAATGCTTTTACGAGCAAGTGCTGGGCTTTTTAGATAGAGAATAGAATGTTAAGATTGAGAGTTAGAGCAGTTCTAAGGGAAAAACTGAAGAGCAGACTTTGCGGAGCCAGGAATAGTTTACACTTGATTAACCGGCGCTGCCTGATGCAAAGGCGCACAAAAGCGTGCTAAAGCGGGCTTTATAGCAGGGGGTTAGAAAGAGCTAGGAAATGGCCCAAAACAACCAATAAGCTACAAGTTACTGGGCTGGAACCACTCCTTGAGGGACAGATAGGCTGCTCAGAGCTCCCCACTCCCACTGGTGAACAAAGAAGCTTCCTCCTATCCAAACAAGGATATGGACAACACAGGAACTATGACACAGCCAGAGATCAGCAAAATCTGAAGACTGGACTATTCTAGTTCAGTAAAGGCGGGAAATAAGGATTTTTTTTGTTTTTTGTTTTTTTTCACAGAGAAACAGAAAATAGATACAGTGGCAACAGTAAATGCTTTAAATCGGCTAGCGCACTTGAGTGTGTCACCTACCAGTTAAATTAAGCAAAAACAAACTTTCAAAGTGCAAAAAGTGCAGAAATCAAACAGCAATGCAGTAACTCAATGTTGCAGAGCGTATTTAGTTAGATGCCACGTATAAAGGATTACTTTAAAAACAAGCCCCTCATCTATGCCAAAAGCGATTTCTAAATTCCTGTCGAATGACGCCGTCAATCTCCCTGTTTTCTTTCCTGAAACAAAACATCAGTCAGAGAGGATTTTACATACTTAAGTGCATAGACAACTCAGGTGCTATCTTAACAGAACTGAGTCCATTAGGAAAGGTGAGTATCTGTTGAATCCCTATCAACGGACAAAGAAAGGGCAACCTATGTCAAAACAGATTATTTATAAATGGTCAACCCGTTATTTTATTTTGTTATTCCCACCATAGTAAAACACTTCCAGGTACAATCATATCACATTCTACTAGAGCCTTGTCTTCTTCAGTGTCATATTAGAAAGGAGTGGACTCAAGAAACATTCCAGATTCAGCTATTTAGTCTCCTGTACATACCTCTACAGGCATATACAAATTTGATACCTTTTCCAGCTCTAGAACAAGCTTTGCTAGAATGATTCCCCAGGGGTTCCTGGATCCTAATTATTCCTCCTCCTGGGATGGATAATCTATGGTACTCTATCACTACAGGTGATTTATGATAAAGATAGTATATTTGTCAAAGTACATTTACCTTAAGAGTAGATGTTTGATTAAAGCATTGCTACAGTAGCTGCACCCCCCCTCCACCCCCCCTATCTTTGTATATAGTTGGCTTAGTTAAAGTTATTGCTTCCTAACTTCACTCTGTTTTCAGGACAGTACCCTTCCTTGCTCTGTTGGCAAGAAAGTCCTGAAGGATTTTGGTGTTCAGGCTGCTGTTTTCTCCTTTAGGAACTCGAGCTAACAGCAGCCTGGGTGCAGGGAGCCAAAAGATTTGGAAGCTAATTAGCTGTTATATTCTTGGCAGGATATAACCCGATTAACTAAAGGCTACTGCAGCAGTCATCATTCAGACACCTATAGTTGGAGATTATCAGGCTAATGGCTTAAGGGTCCTTAAAAGCCTAGGATCATAGGATGATAGGGGATTACTAGGCTAACGACCCAGAGGTCATTTCAAGCCTAGCTGTTTCATCCCAATGTAACACCACAGAAATGTTAGTTAATACCCAAGATTGCATTTTGTAATAACTGCCCATGTCCAGGAGGGTTGTAGGCACTATTTTCAGTAAGAATTTACAGTACCCCATCCACTCAACCAGGTTCCTCTTGAACAGTGTCATAGATATGCTGTGTTTCATATGAATAGGTAGCCTATTCCAAAGGTGCAACAGTCACTGGGAGACAAATCTGTCTCTTCAGCATGTCCTATTTAAGTCACAGGCCATATTTAGGCTCCTGAAATGAATAGCCCTAGTCCCGTTTGATTTACAGATATGCAGCAAGTTCATTAGGTTTAGGTTTGAGATTGCTCTGTAGGCCAGGCATATGTCTCCCCTAACAAGTCTGTACAATACAGTGTAAAGTGACAGGGACTTTAATCAGTCTGTGTATGGCACATTCTGAAGTCTCCTACTCTTGTCTGTTAGAAACCTCTTAGCTCTCTCCAGTTGCCGCAGGTGGTTTGTACAGTACATGCCGAATGTGGCGTTATACTCGATTATGGGCCAGAGTACGGCCGAGTACAGAGGGGTTATAACCTGTTTTGTTCTCGAGTTGATGCCTTCACTAATCAAGTGTGCTATGTAGAAAGCCTTCCTTACTAAAGTAGACAAAGAGTGGTTGAAGTTAAGGTTGCAGTCAACTTGTGATCCTAAATCTCTTACCACTTTGTGGGTGCTTAGGGTGCGGTTGTACTGTTGCTGATTTGATAGTTTGAAGGGACATTATTTGTGCCAAAGGGAATGATGATGCATTTCTCTGCATTAATTTTGAGGCCAAGACTAAGACACCAGTCGTTGTTCTCTGTAAGACCCATCTAGAGTATACTGACATCATTTGGGGATTCAGTAATTGCACCCAGTTTGCAGTCGTTTGCAAAGTTGGTCAGCCACAGTCCCTTAGTTTTGACCTGATCTTCTGAGAAGTATATACCAAACAGTAGGCCTATAAAATTAACTAAATACATTCCATAGAGAAGCTCGACCAAAAAGTTTGCTGCTCAAGGCACTGATACCACTGGATACTAATAAAATGAAACTAGTGGATGTATAAACAGATCAATATCCATTTCAACATATCATCCAAATTCGCAAATATATTTTTAAATATTAATATTTGTGCAGTGAATAAATACTTTAAAATTAATGGAAGTTGCTTCTATGATAAGGACAGCATAAATGAGAGTTGTGAATCAACCGTGTGTAGCACACTTGGGAAACACAAAGAAGCACACAGCACATAGGATATGTAGATCATGGTTCAAGGCTCGCATTTTTCTTTTAATGATAAAAAGTAATAAGCACTTTTTACAATAATAACGCATGTTGAGCTCTGCTTTAGGACAGCGCAGTGGTGCAACGGTAGCATTGTGTCCTAACAGCAATAGGTTCTCTGATTTGATTCTTGGCTGGAGTGCCTTCTGTGTGGAGTCTGCATGTCCTCCCTGCATTTCTGTGGGTTTCCTCTGGGTGCTCTGGTTTTCTCCCACATTACAAAAACATGTGTCTGGAGAGTTTCTCCCTGGGCATCCTCTGAAAATTGGCTTCATTCCAAGTTGGAATTTCCCAGTAAACAAATGTCAAATAAATAAATAAATTTGCTTGTCTCATTTGCGCATTGCTCACTTCTGCACAAAAATGGCATAATGCCACAGACAATAAGCAGACATTGTAAATTTCAGAAAAGATACATTATTACATCTTTTGCTTTCCATCACGTAAACACGCTAAGAGGCATTGCATGGCAGTCAGCGTGCTTCTCCAACACCTGCTGTTCCCCAGCACATGCAGACAATAAGCAGACATTGTCAGTTTCTAGAAGGATACATTGTAACATGTGTGGTTGTCAATTGCGCAAACATGCTAAGCGCCATTGTGCAGTGGTCAGCACTGTTACACAGTGATGAGTGAAAAAAATTACACCTGCTGCCTAGCTGTCTCTCTGGCAACAGATGTAAGTTGATGGCCAAGATACAGGTGAGCCAGGGTTCCAATCCAGCAAGCTCCAAACTTTATTAATGCTGGTGCAGTGTAATTTAGATAACAATTAAAAATATAAAATAATTATACATAAAAATAATTATGTATAGCAGGTGGATTGAACATACACATGATATCATATATATTATATGGGTTTGCCTTCATATTGTCGAACATGGATGACCGAATGGTCACATCACTAAACCATTTCTGCAAAACCGGAACCGCGAAAACATTTGAATATTGAAAAACCTCATATTTCAACATTTCCGACCGTACCACACCTACAAACAAGTGCTAACATGGGTCAAAAAGGGGGCGAGATTTTGCGGTTCGGACGTTCGGTATTCAAGGTTTTTTGATGTCGCAGTTTAGTGTCTGCTGGAGTGGATTCGACATTCTGGATGCCGACATTATGAAGATAAACCTATTATATGTCAAACTGTGGGTATCAGTACAATTATGGTTCTACAATTAAAAATTCATTTTCTGAACTTTCATGTCTCACACATACATGGTTAATCACTCAAATCTTTAATGTGTATATATAACCAATAAGCATGCCTAACAAACAAATCATCAGTGGCAATGAGCACTCTGGACAGTAATGAGTGTAAAACATATACCTGTTGCCCAGCCTTCCCTGTGGCAACTGGTATATATTCATGACCACAATACAGGTGAGATGGTTCTAATCTAGCACACTCCAGATTCTAT
>NC_056745.1:20711921-20729421 GCF_019279795.1 Protopterus annectens
TAGTTCCAGTATGAAATTAATCATACTACCACTGAGGTTAGTTTTACTAACTAAAAAGTTGTTAAAAAATTCCAATCCAACATCATGGGGGATAGAAGTAAAGAGGTCAACAACATCTATAGTTGAAAAATAAAGATCATTGCTAAAAAATTCCTTCTTAACTTTCCTCAAAAAATCCCATGAATCAATGAGTACATGTTCTAAGGGTACCTCGGCTTGTTTGACCATCCGGTCAATAAACACCCCCAGTGGATGGGTAATACTGTTGTGTCCAGAAATAATTAATCTATAAGGGGGGGTCTTCCCAGTTCTTGTGAACTTTAGGAATGCCAAAGGCTATGGGTATCACTGGATGTTCCACATGAAGGAAGTTGAAAACATCTTCATTAATAACACCTTGGTATAGAGAGTCCTCCAAAAGGAATTTAATCTTTCTATAACTCAAATGAATTTCATTCCTGGAGGCTACTTCATATTTGGCATTGTCATTCAACATGTTGGTAATTTTGTTGTTATAGTCTACCACATTAGAGATGACCATACCCCCACCCTTATTGGGTTTCATGAATCTGACATCCTGGCTGTTCCTTAGTTGTAAAAGTAAATTCTTTTCGGCCAGGGTCAGGTTATGCCTAGTGTAACAATGAGACCTCAGAACCTTATAAATCTCCTGACCTGACAACTAACATTTTCAAAGGAATGTAAAATGGGAATGAGGGGTGGGTTATAACAAGTTTTCTTGTAAGTAACATAGTTTCTAATAACATTGTTATTTATTTTTTCTTTGTTCAACAGTTTAAGGTTTAGTTTTCTAACAAACATCTTAAAATCCATAAGGATTTTACTACTGTCATCCCTAGTGGTGGGCACAAATTTCATTCCTTTCATTAGAAGATGAAAAAGATCTTTACAAACAGGAAATTCTGCATAGTTGTATATCTTAAAACCTTTAAACAGAAAAACAATGCTATCAGTGTTCATTATAACGTCTTCATTGTCATTATTGCCCCTGTAAACTTGTTCTAATCGTAACTGTTCTTCCTCCTGTACGGGGAGTTCCTGAATTTCTGCCTCGCACCTCCTTCCCCCCGAAGGCCTAAAAAATCTTTATCTTGTCTGGTCTGATTTCTGTTGTATATCCTTTCGGACCTTCTAAGGGGAGGAAATTCAACGTCATATCCATTATTGTCATTGCCAACCCTGTTATTTACACCATTCTCATTAGAAAACGCGGAATGAACAGGTACATTACCCCCACTTAAATCTTTATCAAAATAAGCTTTAGGGAAAGGGTACGCCAAACCGTTCCTATATTCATATTCATCTCTGGAAAGTTTCTTCTTTTTTCTAAAAATGTTGTTGTTAAGTTCATTCTCCACCTTATCAAAAATAGTGTTGTATCTAAAAGAATAGTGATTAAAATGTCCATCATCTATTACAACTTTATTAATTTCATCAATTTCCCCCAGCAGTTCTTCAATCTTTTTGTTATTAATATTAACAAAAAATTCCATTAATTCCACCCCATGTAGATCAAACATTTTAATTAAGTCTTCACATTCAGGATCACTTTTTTTTAGACCATTTGGAAATTTAAACATACGAAGGCCCTTAGGGACCCGTTTTTTTGTAATATATTCCCTTAAATAAGAGTTGTCACATTGTAAGGACCTAACTTTGTGCATCTTGGTTTCAAGGGTTACTAACCTACTGTCCATGTTGTTTTTGTCGGAATGACTGTTGTTACCAAAAAATGTGCATTCTCTTGTTGTCCATTCCTTAAAACGATCGAACACAGGGTAATGTCCATTACCGTCAGTTCTATTCTCCACATTATTAGTTCCATTAGCACCAGTTCCTTGAATAATGGATTCCTTCGCACGCCCCATAGTAGAAACAGTCCCTCGCGAAACCGGAAGTGCACCTTCTCTTGGATTCCCCACACTGTTACCAGGTCCGTGGTTACAGGAAGTATTGGTGTTTTGTAAACGTTGAACTGCATCCTGCAGCTCAGTAACTTTTTCAGTTAAACCCAGTATTAACTGAAATAAGTTATCGTTATTAGCACCAGATGGTTGTCCACATGTGTGTGTGTGTGTGTGTGTGTGTGTGTGTGTGTGTGTGTGTGTGTGTATGTGTATAAATACATGTATATGTATGTATGTATCTGTCTACCTATGTATGTGTGTGTGTGTATATATATATATATATATATATATATATATATATATATATATATATATATATATATCAATATAGATCTATATCTATGTATATGGGATCCGGACACATGCTCGACTAGCATATGTCCAAATCACAAAACATCGAACACACATACACAAAAGCACTTAACATCGACAAACGCTTCCGTGTATGTGTGCCTGTTTTGTAGATCGGACTACAGTGCAGGTAAGGGAAAATTCCCTTTTCCCCACTGTAGTGCGATCTCGGAGTGAGAATAATAAAGTAGGGTGGTGTGGGGGGTGCAGGGGTACAAAGCCCCCCTGCAGAAACGTAGATATTTTTTTTGAACTACACATACACGGAAGCGCTTTTTGATGTTGAGCGCTTTCGTGTATGTGTGTTCGATGTTTTGTGATTCAGACATATGCTAGTCGAGCATTTGTCCTAGACCCATATATATATATATATATATATATATATATATATATATATATATATATATATATATATATATATATATAAAATGCACTGACAAATGTTTTGTCAGAGGATAGTCTGACCACCTGCAACATTTACTTTGGCTTCTTTTATTATTGTTCTTGTTTGGTTTATGGCTACATATATCAGGATTTTGAACTAAAATAATGGGGGTTCGAGCACAGCAGACTTGTTTGTCAACAATCAGTTTAACAATACAACCAAACTAACACAAACTTATAGATGTCCCATCCAAATAAATTTGTGCTGGCATCTCTCTATATGGTGTTCTTATTAATAAAATACTTAAGAGGTGTTTTCCTATTATTATTATTTATTTGTGTGGTTCCATGTATACAACTTGAATCCCATTGTCCTGTAAAATACTTTTATCTAAATTAAGGTGTGACGGGGGCTGGAGGAGAAGGAGCAGGACCTCCCACCTGTACCAGTAATATAAACTTAGGTTTAAGGGAAAGTGATAACTCGCATTGCACCCCTGAATAGGAGACCTAACCCATGCATGGGAATACAGCATTCTGTGGTAACCAGGGAATCTGTGCTAATATCTGATGGCAGAATCATGTGTGAGTCAGTTAATAAACATCCTATTATTGTGCATGATTTCTGGTAGGAGAGTATTCATATTATTAACATAATGGAATAATGTTATTTTAAACCTGCCACAATAATACAGAAATTTGTATTTCATTTCTGTCTTAGGCACCTGGGTGGATACAACTTTGGAACAAACCAGTGAGGGGGTTATCACACTCGGAACCAATTTACATTTGACATGCACTGTGGTCAGGATTTAGCCTCAGCATTTATGGCATAAACTGAGTCCAGCAGTTACAGGATTGACTCCTGCACTGGATAGGGGCTGTGTGGAAGTCTGGGTATGTGCTTCGTGCACTCTCTGTTCTGAAATGAGTTGCCTTTGCCAAAGGCAACTCCGAAGGTGAAGGCGCATGTCTCTTAGTTGTCTCAAACCAAAGGACAGTGGTGTGCATTACTGTCTCAGAGGGGTCATACACAGTGATTGGATTTGGGACGACTCTCTGTATTAAGACTTAATCAAAGCAAACAGCCCAGCAGGTAGTAGAATAGAGACCAAAAAAAAATACCCTTTGCTATTTTAGTATAACTATTTTGCTAAAATATGTTTACTCCATTGTCAGCTTTGGTCAGTGTGTTTAACTTATAGTGGAAGTATGCAGAGGATATTTATGTTTTTGCATTTTGGAAGCAGTTTCACTTTTAAGCAGCAATATAATGAAAAAGCTAAAGTAAACGTATATCTGTAGAATGAAGGTGAAAACCAAGGCAAGCTAATAAAAGCCAAATCAGCCAGTCGCACCAAAAATCTGATTTAGTTGAAGGTATGTTGTTAAAGCTTAAATTCTACTTTCAGAAGTATTTTTATACACACACACACACACACACACACACACACACACACACACACACACACACACACACACACACACACACACACACACACACACACACACACACACACACACACACCGAGGTTCATTATAGCTGGAAGATTTTTTGTCTTCAGAAAATACACCTTGATTCAAATGATTTAATTCTGTTAACTGAAAGTCACCACAGAGAATTAAGGCTATAAACTGTTAATGAACTGCTCCCAGTGGTTTACACTGACCAGAGTTTGAGTCTCTCAACTGCAATTTGCCTACTGTGTGACTAAACAAGTTATTAAACTAAACAGAGCCATAAAGATGAGTCTGGAAAGGGTACACATGATTCAGGGCTATATCACAGTTAACAAAAAAAAAACAGATAAGCTAAGTTACTGATGCTATATTTTATGTGCCCCTTATTTGTTCTTTTTAGCTTTGCTGCCAGTTGTCAGCTGCAAATCATAATGCTGTTAGTCTGTAAAAAAGAAAAGGTCTTTAAAATTTGTATTGTTTCTAAAAGAAAATGCTAAAAACTAAAATAATAATACTGATAAGTGATTGACCGCTATACCATGGTGTTTACACCACTGAGATTTGAGATTATCTGCTTTGATTCAGCTCTGTCTAAGCTAGATGGGTAATCCTGTTGAATATACTTGTGTTAACTGCTGGGTTTCTGCACTTCTGCATTTAAAATACAAGTATTTATTGATATTATCACTGTAGTGCTTGTTGTGTTCATGCATTTTGGAATCTGTATTTTACTGGTTGTACATTCAGAAAAGTTATTTGTACAGGGAGTATCCTGGTCTGTACTGTGTTGTGAATCACTGAAAAAAGTTTAAGAGTGTGCTGTGTGTGACTGATAACTACACCATTAAGATTTTAGTTTACCTTCTTCAATCCAGCTCCATGCAAGCTAATGATGTACTACTCCACATTGCTGAATTGCACTTTTTCCTGTTATTTTTGTGTGCTGTTGTTATATGTCTGCATTATTAACAGAGTTTCTGCACTGTTTTGTACTTATGCTGTTGAATATCAGTATATTAACTGCTGGCTTATTATGCTTCTCCATTTAAAATACAAGTATTTGTTGGTATACTTACTGTGGACATCGCAGAGTTCCTGCGGTTTGGGCTTTATTTGTTGGTATTCTTACTGTGGACATCACAGAGTTCCTGTGGTTTGGGCTTTATTTCTTGGTATTCTTACTGTGGACATTGCAGAGTTCCTCCGGTTTGGGACTTATTTGTTGGTATTCTTACTGTGGACATCACAGAGTTCCTGCGGTTTGGGCTTTATTTGTTGGTATTCTTACTGTGGACATTGCAGAGTTCCTGCAGTTTGGGCTTTATTTGTTGGTATTCTTACTGTGGACATTGCAGAGTTCCTGCGGTTTGGGCTTTATTTGTTGGTATTCTTACTGTGGACATTGCAGAGTTCCTGTGGTTTGGGCTTTATTTGTTGGTATTCTTACTGTGGACATTGCAGAGTTCCTGCGGTTTGGGCTTTATTTGTTGGTATTCTTACTGTGGACATCGCAGAGTTCCTGCGGTTTGGGCTTTATTTGTTGGTATTCTTACTGTGGACATTGCAGAGTTCCTGCGGTTTGGGCTTTATTTGTTGGTATTCTTACTGTGGACATTGCAGAGTTCCTGCGGTTTGGGCTTTATTTGTTGGTATTCTTACTGTGGACATCACAGAGTTCCTGTGGTTTGGGCTTTATTTGTTGGTATTCTTACTGTGGACATTGCAGAGTTCCTCCGGTTTGGGACTTATTTGTTGGTATTCTTACTGTGGACATCACAGAGTTCCTGCGGTTTGGGCTTTATTTGTTGGTATTCTTACTGTGGACATTGCAGAGTTCCTGCGGTTTGGGCTTTATTTGTTGGTATTCTTACTGTGGACATTGCAGAGTTCCTGCAGTTTGGGCTTTATTTGTTGGTATTCTTACTGTGGACATTGCAGAGTTCCTGCGGTTTGGGCTTTATTTGTTGGTATTCTTACTGTGGACATTGCAGAGTTCCTGCGGTTTGGGCTTTATCTGTTGGTCTTCTTACTGTGGACATTGCAGAGTTCTTGCGGTTTGGGCTTTATTTGTTGGTATTCTTACTGTGGACATTGCAGAGTTCCTGCGGTTTGGGCTTTATTTGTTGGAATTCTTACTGTGGACATTGCAGAGTTCCTGCGGTTTGGGCTTTATTTGTTGGTATTCTTACTGTGGACATTGCAGAGTTCCTGCGGTTTGGGCTTTATTTGTTGGTATTCTTACTGTGGACATTGCAGAGTTCCTGCGGTTTGGCCTTTAGTCTTTCATTGATTTAACATCAAGAAATGTTAGGTTTGCCCTCTAGTAGACTGGTCTCTTCTGAGCTGGGAATCACTGAGGGAATCTCAGAGTGTGTTGTTTCTGATTGGTCAGTGGGATAGTTTGCTTGCGTATTGATTTTCTGTGCCTGCATAAAATAATCTCGTTTTCCCAATATTTAGCATCACTCCCCAGTAGTTAGCAATGTCCTGTATAGGTGCAGGTACTTATCAGCCAATGTTTTTCTATAAAAACAACCTCTGATATGTTTTGAGTAACAGATTGCATGATTAGCATATGCTTTGCACACGGAGGAACATTGGTCTGTGAGATTACACTAAGATTGTAGTTCTTAGTAAAACAGTACCAAAGGAAACTTGCCATGCACTCCATAATATTACCCTATTATCACGGTTTGTGCTCAGAGGAGCATTCACAAAACAGCCTTGTATTAAATATTATAGTTTCACTTAAATAGCACCCAGATAAACCTATTTTAGACCCCCCGGTACAACTTCTTTTGTAATCTATGGATTAAACATTAGTAACCATGGATAAGCAATTTCTTCCTGTCTCTCCGGATAGCTTAGTGGAAATGGGCATCCTGAGACAATATACTAACTGTATCACGTTTACTAACAAATATCTAATTCTTAAACAATCAGATACAGTGTGTGAGAGATGTAGTTATGCACTGTCACTGCAGGCAAGGCTCTCACATACAGCCAAAACAATTACTAAATGGGTTATTGGAAACATATAATACCACATCCTACCTATGATTCTCATTAAACACCAAGCAGATAGACTCAGATATGCTGAGGTTTTGAAAAGTAATCAACTTAACTTGAAGGCCTCTTAGATTCAGCTATAATAATGGGGTTCCTCCACAACCTCATAAACACTCTACCATTTCAACATCCACAATGGCATAAACAGCTTTGACATAGGGTGATGCAGCTTGTAATCCATAAGACAAATCTCCACACACGCTAATGCTGTGGTCATAGGTGATTCTTTTGTGAGACACAGATGTTCCACTTACAAACTTGAGTAAGGAGAGGGTCGTGGTCAGCTGCCTATCAGGGGCCAGGATCCACCAGATCAAGCATGTAGTCAGGTTACTGAACCACAAGTGCCAGTATGACTCTGTCATTTTACATGTGGGTGTAAATGACGCGAGACACACCTCTCTGGATTATATGCAGAGAGACATGATGGAGCTCTGGGACTATATGTCCCAGGCTGGTATGAGCCTAGCACTGAGCAGCATGCTACCTCCTCTGAGGATTATGCCACAATATGAGCAGAAGATAATTGAGTTTAACAACTGACTTAGATTTTGCAGTCATTCGAAGGTGGTACAATATTGATCAGCTCGGGAGCATATGGTTTACAGGCCATGCTGCTTCACAAAGGATGGTCTGCATCTGTTCTTGTTAGGTTTTCAAATCTTGGCTAAAACTTTGTCCACCCTCATAGTGCCTTTTTTAGGCAATGCCAGCATAACAAACCTTCCAATATAGAAAAAACAACCAAGGATAATATAAAGGTGTTACTGCTCAATGCCAGGAGTCTGAAAAAACCTCCACTCCCTACAAGGTCTTCTCACCATTGACAACAGAGACATCTGGTTTAAAGCTGCAGAGAGCAGCCTGGCAGTGCAAGGCTGTAATGCTTTTTATATATTTGACCAGGAAGGGACAGAAGGTAGAGGTATCTCTGTATTCATCAACAACAGTCACACTTCAAGACTGGTCAAGCAGTATAACTCACTTAAGCTTCTCCGTGTCCAAAAATCCCATATTATATCATTGCAAGCTATAGGTCCCCGTCTATGATTCAGAGATGCCTATACCACATTCCTAAACCTACTGGAGTTGCTTTGCCTTGAATCCAACACTGAAGTTGAGTGACTTCAACTACCCCACTATAAACTGGGAAACATACACATCTCCCAATATTCAGGCCAAGAGATTCTCAAATTTTGTTAACACAAATTTTCTGGACAGACTAGTCCATGCACTCAATAAGGGCACCAAAATTCTTGACCTAATCCTCACAAAGAAGGGGAACTTTGCACCCACCTGTGTGTAATGTCCTCATTTGTCAGTTTGAACCATAAAATGGTCTCCCTAACAACCCTAAAACCTGCCCCCTTCCCAATATCCATCTCCTCTTCACTCAGTAGCTACTCTACACTAATTCCAAGTTTCACTCCTTAATTTGTATGCCTTCCTCACTGATGCCACCAATGTAATCCATTGTTAACAAATCATTGTATGCAATCATATAGCTGTTATATACTTTTTTTGTCTTTAACCCTGTATTGTTCATAATTTTTCTTGTCTGTTTGTAATAATTGTGGAGCTTTTCTCCCTGGGCCTCCACTGAAAATGGGGTCTTCAGGCCCAGTGGACTTTCCCAGTAATCAAATGCAATAAATAAATAAATAAAATAAATAAATAAATAAGCTAAAACCTGTGACCACCATCTAAGCCTCAAACATTTAAGAATTATTGCTAAGCCAACCTCTTACTACTGAGTGATACCCTGGCAAAATTTCAAGCCACCCCAAATTGTATGATCTCTGCTGCCAATTCAGAATTGTTCACAGAAATGCTATACAGCCATGTAAACAAGTGCATTGAGGCAGCTGTATCCATTTGGAATAAACAAAGGGCAAACTCAAAGAAAAAGCCATCCTGGTGGAATCCCAATATTAACAAGCTATATAAAAAAAGAAAAAAACATTGCCAAATCCAAGAAGGTCAATACCCAGCAAGGCAAGAAACCCCTCATCTAAACAAATAAGGAACTCAGGAGTCATATGAAGTCCACCTAAGCCAAATATGAGGTGAAGATAGTCACGGTTACTAGGATACATGACAATGTCATAGTTAAAAGTGTCATGTGATGATTGCTGGGATACAGAAGAATGTTGCAGTTAGTGTCATGTCATGGCTGTTGGGATAAAGAAGAATGTCACACTTAACCGTGCCTTATCATGTTTGCTGTGAGAATGTCACAGTTAACTGTGTCATATCACGGTTGCAGGGATACAGGAGAATGTCATAGTTAACTGTGTCATATCACGGTTGCTGGGATACAGGAGAATGTCACACTTAACCGTGCCTTATCATGTTTGCTGTGAGAATGTCACAGTTAACTGTGTCATATCACGGTTGCTGGGATACAGGAGAATGTCACAGTTAACTGTGTCATATCATGGTTGCTGGGATACAGGAGAATGTCACAGTTAACTGTGTCATATCATGGTTGCTGGGATACAGGAGAATGTCACAGTTAACTGTGTCATATCACGGTTGCTAGGATACCAGAGAATGTCACAGTTAAAACTACTGTCATGTGTCTTTCGGCTTTTTCCCGGTTAGGGGTCGCCACAGCAGAACTCTGGTCCACTAATGATTGGTAGTTGATTTTTACGTGCCGAGTTACCAGCCCTGACGCACAACCTTCAACGAAGGTATGCCCATTCATGCATGTCTCCATGCAGAAGACGCTCTAGCTGAGAATCGAACCAGACAGCGTCTTACTGTGAGGCGACAATGCTACTGCAGCACCACCACCGCGGAGTTAAGACTACTGTCATATAGCAGGGAAACAGAGTGAGGGACTGGGAGAGACAAGTACGGGGACCAAGTATGGCTCTTCATGCAGTTTTCTTAGCCTAAGAATGTTTTCTATACAGATTCAGAAGTGTCCACTATGCACCAAAACCAAAGCTATGCAGATACATTGCAGATCATAGAACAGCTGAAATGTGACTCAGTGAAAATTTCACTCTGTCCATTCTGTCACAGTGCATCATGGGAACCTAACAGTAATGCATTAAGGTAGGACTGAGGTGCACTACAGCCTGAATGCCTCCAGCATATGGGTGACAGGGTACACAGCGTGTATGTCTGTGCACCACCTAGGTATATAACAACTGAGATGCAATAGTGATAATACAGCATATAGGAATCCCTAATAATACCAATGGCATCCCCATTGTATGAAGGAGAGTGTAACAAAGATAAGCCAATGTTATGGCCATAAGCCACAGGTGGTTACTATCACCGCATACCTGTCTCCATATAGGGCCCACAGAATGCCATATCATGCCTCACTGCTACTGTTATCACTATCAATGCACACTAGTACATATGTATGATTTACACTATGGCAGTGTGCACGTCTGCCAGGTTACTTTCCCATATTCTGGGGGTACTCCCCAATGGTCTATGGTACTAAGGAGTATAGTGTGCTTCACTATACTAACCGACACAAACACACACAGACACAGTCTTATATGTGTGTGTATATGTTTGTGCCTAAGTGTATGACAGCTCGTGTGTATGTGTGTGTGTGTGTGTGTGTGTGTGTGTGTGTGTGTGTGTGTATATATATATATATATATATATATATATATATATATGTGTGTGTGTGTGTGTGTGTGTGTGTGTGTGTGTGTGTGTGTGTGCGCCTAAGTGTATGACAGCTCATGTATGTGTGTTCATTTTAGTGACTACATGCTCCTACAAGGGGTCTATGTGTGGCACAGATCCCAACGTACTAGCTTTTAGCTGCTGACATTAAGGTTGTCTGTGTGAGCACCAGCTCTGTCCTTTTGAGCAGTCTCAACATTTTTATCATTGGGGTAGTTAATGTTGTGTTGCTCTCTGTATCACTCCCCAAACACATATTCATGTTTTCTTTGCTCCTTTGGATCTGTTTTAAGCATCAATATTTTTTTATTATTTTATACAGTTGTTAACTGGCTAAGGTGACTGGACACAAGTGACCCTTTCCAGGATTGCTGTGTGCTTAACTGACTTCCTCAGACTCAGACAATAGGCAAATGGAGCTAGAAGGAATCAAAACCTACACTACAGGAAGCAGCTGTTACAACTCAAACATTTAATGCCACATTTCTTGGGATATTCAGAAAGAAAACATATAAGCATATATGGAGTTTTACAACATTGTCTCTGAACTGCACACAGATGTTTTTCTGTTTTTTTTTTCTCACATGCAGAAGGCCTGTGTCTTTCACACATGTCTGTATGTTGGCCTTTGAGGATTGCTTGAATCTGGGAGGTTATTACAAGCAACATTACTGGCATCTTACTTATTACGTAGACCCTGGCACCTAGCGCCTCATCAACCTGTTCCACTATCTGAATTGTCAACACAGAAAAATGTAATCTGGAATAACTCAAACCTACACTCTTTTTTAGAGTTGGGCTGGTCCTAAAAGTAAGGTATTAAAGCCTGTTTAAATTTGTTTCTATGAAATCTGATGAGATGCAACAATACAATTACATGGTAAGTGACTACTTCTGGACCTGTGTCCTATAAAATGTAACATGGGATTACAGAACTATTAGAAAAGTATCTTCCAGGGAAAAAGAGTGAGAGGTATGCAGTAGTTATTTTATGTAGCTCAGATTTACACATCATAAAAGTAATGTAAATCCTGATGGAAATCTGACAGATTAAGTAACAGAACACAAGTGTGGTGTGTAACGTAACACTCGCTACAGGTATTTGTATGGAATCCTAGTTTTATAATTAAATCAGAGCTGCACCAGTAGATGGAGCCTTCACTTCAGGAATTGCTCGACATCAGTAAAAGCGCATAACTAAAGTCAGTTGAGGTCAGTATAGAAGTAACTGAAGCTTCAAGGTTCACTCCATCTGCTTCCTGTTATCTGGTGATCTGTTACATACTGGTGAGAGGTGATGTCACAGGACTCCATGCATCACTGCAATGCTCAACTGAAAATATTCCATTGTGGTTCTACGTGTAGAACTTCTTACAGAAAGAGGAAAAAATACAGTTAGGGATTATTTTAAGCAATGACAAATAACATCCAAGGAAACTTTGCACAAGTATGGATGCATATTTAAAAAAAAATCTGCAAGTGTCAGTAGTACCAGCCGAAGATAATGTGTTTTTTTTTAAGACAGTAATATGTTGTCTACATCACATTAATGTAGGTACTAGTGGAAATAGGGGTGCTGTCTCTCCATCTAGTGGGAAACACTGCAGTAACACAGGAACATGTAAACATTGCACTATGGAACACAATGTAGTGCCTGACATCAACAGATTTAACACAAATGGAAATACAACATGGATTTAGGAAGAACTCAAAATGACAAGTACTACGCATATCTATATCTAATCTATATCAATATCTATATTTATATCTATATCAATATCTATAGCTATATCTATAGTTCATCTATATATACATCTATACCTGCATCATATATGTATCTGTGCAAGAGTATCATTAATGGGTGACTTTACCAACAGTCAACGAACTGGCATTTCCCTATAGTGCAGAATGGAAATATTTCCATCTTCTACACTGTAGTGCGATCTCAGAGTTGTTATATTTAATTTACGGGGGTGTGTGGGGGCAGAGCCCCCCCATGGGGAGTGCAGTGGGGCTTGCCCCCCTGCTAGCATTGTTTCTGTGAGTGTTTGCTGTTTTTTTGTTTTTCTTTCATATGTTCGACATTTCAAATGTCGATCATATGGTCTCGGCCATATGAAAGTCAGCATTTTGAAGTGTCGAACATAGGAAATAGATCTATATATATATATATATATATATATATATATATATATATATATATATATATATATATATATATATATATATATATAGTTTCATAGTTTCATAGTATAGTACTAGGCTATCTGCCCTGGGGCATTTGTAAGCCTAGCCATAGTGATGTGGCTTTTGCCACCCCATGAAATGGTACAAAAATGTACAGAATAAATCTAGAATACTGTGCCTCTGTCTAGTAGTGACACAGTGAAGGTCCCCTTATATAATAGAATTAGTTTACTGTGCCCCTGTCTAGCAGTGACAAAGATGTGACCCCTGGGGTAAACTTACGATCTCCCATCCACTCATCAAGATTTCTCTTGAAGATAGTCAGTGAGGGGCTCTGCCTAATACGAACTGGGATCCTGTTCCAAAGCATGGGAAGCCTCTGGGTTATGAATCTATCCCTCCAGCATGTCCTATTCATACTTGTGCTGAGGTTTAAGTCTTTAGCTCTCGTGGTCCTGATAGATTGGGATTTTTTGAGGTGGAGCATGTCCATCAGATCCTGATTGGACATGGCCTTGTACGTCAGGCAGAGATCACCTCTGAGCAGGCGGTATGCTACTGAATAGAGCTGAAGTTTCTTTAGTCTGGCAGAATAAGACATATGTTGGAGACCCTTGATCCTTTTGGTGAGGCACTTTTGTGGTCTCTCCAGCTGTTGCAAGTGCCAGGTGAGGTACATACCAAATGGGGCATTGTACTCAATCATGGGTCTGATGAGGGAGGAATATAGGGGTACAATGACATCCTTGGATCTGGATGTAAAACCCTTCATGATGAGGTGTGCAAGGTAGAATGTTTTTCTAACCACTTTGGCAACGTGGGTGTCAAATGAGAGGTCGCTGTCTACTTGGGTCCCTAGGTCTCTGATTACTTTTTCCGTACTCAGTGGGTTGCTGTCTATGTGATAATTTGTGGGTACTTTGTTTTTTCCAAAAGGGATGACTATACATTTTTTGGCATTTAGTTTAAGGCCGTGACTACGGCACCAGTTGTCCATTTCAGTGAGGCCTTTTTGTAGGATGTGTGTATCTGCTGGTGTATCGACTATGGCGCCTAGTTTGCAGTCATCTGCAAACTTTGTCAGCCACAGCCCTCCAATGCTTGCTTTAACATCTGAGAAATAAATGCCGAACAAGAGGGGTCCCAGGACAGATCCCTGTGGGACACCACTTGTGACTGGCTTTGAGTCTGACATTACTCCAGCGATTTTAACTTTATGGGTTCTGTCCTTTAGCCAGTTTGCAACCCATCTAGTGACATAAGGGTTTACTTTTAAGCTGTTTAGCTTATCTATGATGCCTGAGTGGGGTATTGTGTCGAAGGCCTTAGCCAAGTCCAGGTATGCTGTATGGACTGCTTTGCCTTCATCAATGGCTCTAGTGACTGTTTCAAAAAAGTCAACCAGGTTTAAAAGGCAGGATCTGCCCTTTACAAAGCCGAACTGGGTGGGGTCAAGCATCTGTACGTCCCCTATGCCTCCATTTATGAGTTCCATAATGATTCTTTCTATAGCTTTGCAGACCAGGCTAGTCAAGCTTATGGGGCGGTAGTTTCCAGGGTCTGTAGAGGCACCCCCCTTGTGGAGTGGGACCACTGTTGCTGTATGCCAGTGTTCAGGTACATATCCCAAAGTAAGGCTAAGGTTAAATAGCATTTTTATGTGTGGGTTTAGAAAGCAAAACCCACACTGCATTGACCACCTGTGGCACACACACACTTGGTGTTTGCAGGACTCAAACCCCTACCTATCTATATTACGATAGTAAAGAAACACGCATTAATATGGCGTGCTATATATATATATATATATATATATATATATATATTCACTTTAGAAGCTAAAAATACTGAAATTCAGTATTTTGAGCCCATAAAGTGGAATCCTGAGAACAACGAAAGCTCAGAAGTGTGAAATTCAAAACCTCGAATACCGGAGGTTTTGAATTTAACACTTCTGAGGTTTCGCTGTGGTTATGGATTCAGGTAAGTGTGTGTCGGAGTCAGTGTGATGAGAAGTGCTAGAACTTAAGTGACTCTCCAGAGACTTTTATCAGGTCTACCTTGGGTTGGGTGTTGAGGAGGGTAGCTATAGTCATCCTCTGATGCACCGTTTCTGGGGAAAGGGAGCTAAGATAGGCGAGTCCTGAATAGCCATCCTTTGGGGCACCGTTTCTAGGGAAAGAGACCTAAGATAGGCGAGTCCTCCTGGTCTTCGCAATCATCAGTTTCTGAAGATATATTAGGCGATTGCTTTAACGTGTAGCTGTCTGCGTATTTCATAGGTTTCCATTAATTGTGTGTTTTAGCTTTTTTGTGACTGTTGTTTTCTATTATAGATAATGATCTGAATTATTACTGTGTATTTGTTGCAGCCGTATAGGACAGAGAAAAGAGGTAGTGAGATGAGGTGCAAGAGCGTATCAATAGAAGCATTATGGCTCTTTTGGGAGTTTCTTGAATATTCTTTGTGGTTTAAGGTCCCGTGAAACTTTGGGGTGTCTGATATACTCGTGTGTGCTGTGCTGGAGTTACTATGTTTACAGTCTGCAGTGTTGATACCCCATTTGCATCTAAGCAAGTGAAAGATAATGATTTGTGATTGCTGCAGATCTGCCAAACAGCAAATGCATGACTGTCAATGGCATTATAGCTATTTTCCAACCCCCAAAATGTTTAGCATTACTTCTCACAGCTGGAAAGCTCAGACTGTGATTATTAACAGTTACAGTTTTGTCTTGTTTTTAGGTTCTTTTATTGAGTTAATAAGATTCTGTGTGATTCAAGGTTATTTACCGTCAATACTAGTAAAAAAGTAATTTTAAATGAATGTGTGCCACACTCTCACTGTGTTGTAACAGTGTGGAATGCAAACTTTTAAGGACTCAAAATGAGGTACATTTGATGGATATGGCTGGCATTTGAAATCATTTAAGGGTTTCTTGAGGGCAGAGAAGGGAAATTATTGTTTCCCCATCGGTTTACTCCCTAAACAGAGAGCAAAAGAAACAAGTAACAAAGATGTGTATTTTGTTGATATAATGTTTGTTTTTCTGAAGTACAGGTGTATGAAAATGTTGATGTTTGATGACCAAATTAATGTTGATGTGCCACAAGGAAGTATAGTGTGGGAAGAAATAGCCAGGGAATTGTTATGGCTAGGCTTGTATAGGCCCTAGGGCCGATAGCCTAGTACCAACCTATGAACCTATGTATGTGTGTGTGTGTGTGTGTGTGTGTGTGTGTGTGTGTGTGTGTGTGTGTGTGTGTGTGTGTGTGTGTGTGTGTGTGTGTATAAATACATGTTAGATCTTAAAACCCAGAGCTAGTCAGCTTGACTTCACTTTTTTAGCCGCAACTCAAGTTCACAAAATTTTCAGCTTGATGATATAAAACATCTAAACACATCAACTCACATGACAAACAAACCAAAAATAAAATATTTGTGACTGGTTGCAAGCCCTTCCTACCTATTTTCTTTAATATTCTCCTACCGAAGTTGCTGAAATTCACAGAGGGAGGGAAAAACATTTTTATTTATTTAACCTGGATTGACAAGGTTAGTCCCACGAGGTTAGTAGCTTCTTTTCAAGGGATACCTGAGGCAGTATTTCTATTACCAGGGGAAATTTGGCCCAAACATTGGGGAACTTCCCCTACTCATTAGCGAGCGGGGACTGTCCTTGTGAGACGTGCTGCTTCTGGTACGAGCATAGTGGTGGCTCAGAGAAGTAGGAAGGAAGATGGAAAATGTGTGCAGTGTGGAGGAGGTGGTTGGTAAAAGTTTGAGGATAAAGAAGAAAGGTCGGAGATGATGTTTATGGTGAAGGAAGTCAATAACAACCAAATGGCATGGAGGAACAAGAGTTCCAAAATATAAATCTTTTATTAATAAATAAAACTCCACAAAACCAAGATTAAGCAATTTTATCTCACTCAGGGGACTTACTCAGAATGTCGGTAACTACCTTCAGGCACATTTTATACCACAGGTTTTCAGTCATTAAAATTCTTTACAATTAACATTAATTGAAATTAATAAAATAAATTAAAACCTAAGTTAAAATTTAAAGAGACATGCAGTGTGTGTGTGTGTAAATGCCCCCACATACTACACCTGCTGGCTATAGGTGTTGAGGCTCAAACCCTGTACCTTTGCTTTAGGGTAAGAACAGCCTAAAGTCCCTAACCACCACCATTTCTGAACTTTGTTCAGATTTGCTTTTCTAATGGTTGTGAGCTATGGTGAGAACTGAAGTTGTATTTCTCCCATTATTGTTTTTGATGTTTGTCCAGGTTTTTTGTGCTAAGGTATGAAGTGAGAACTGAATTTGTATTCCCCTCATTATTGGCTTTGTTTGTCCAGGTTTTTTGTGCTAAGAGGTTGAGAGCTATCTGATAGCCATTAAGTTTGTCTTCCTATTTTTCAAACTGCTGATTTAGCATAGTGGTATATTGCACTG
>NC_056745.1:20734421-20824421 GCF_019279795.1 Protopterus annectens
AAGTCTGACTTTTGCTAGGATAGCTATGAACAAAGGAGTCTAGGACATCTGTTTGGAAAAACTGAAAATCATAATGTTTAAAACAAATATTAACAGAAAATGTGCACTTTTATTGTAAAAAATGCACAAATCAGACTTAACAAATATCCACAGTATTTCTTTTGAATGTCAAAGTACCTGTATACTCTATATACAGAAAACAACACACCACTCACTTAACCCTAAACCCATCTCCAACTCTAACTTTAAACCTAGCATTAACTCTAACACTAAACCCATCTCCAAGTCTAACATTTAACCTAACATTGATTCTAACCCCAAATTTACTGGTAGCCAAACAAGAACATCAGTTTCATCCAACCCAAACACACACTCTAACCCTCAAATTATCCGCTCATACAATTACTAAAGCAACTAGATTTGACCAAATAGCATTTTATTCAATATAACATTATATTACTGACTTTTTTGATAACAACATCTTTTATGATTAGTATCAGTGATGCATACAACTTGCTCATGTTGTCAGACTTTCTAAAAAGCAGGTACACACGTGAGCATTGAAAATGGCATCTGCTGCCTTTTCTTATGGCTGGCCTAATGTAAGGCACTGGAATAATTTTCTTATGTTTCTTCTCCATAACTGACTAGAATAGCAGTAGTGCTCTGTCATTACTGTGTAACAAGGTTATTGCAAATGGACATACTCTGAAAACATTCCATCAGATATCTACGTATAATATTTTTGAAAGGCTCACACAATGTAAATGGGCTCCCTTCAAAATTCACAATCCAGAAGGGACCTTCTTTTACAAAGAATACCAATTTCTGAGTAACAAAATTTGGGTTAAAGACTTGCGTTTTCAAGGGAAATATTTATTTTTTTAAACAAGAAAGAAGATACAACACTGAAACTATTATACTCTGTATAGAAATGAATTCCCTACAAGAAACAAACCTGCAGGCTTGATTGTCCTACATACCAAGTGTAACAAAGTTTCTCAGCATTTATCTCACCTGTAAATGTACTGCTCATTGATGTATTTAAGATACTGGATTATCATATAAAATAAAATAATACACCTTTTTGTGTATACTCAAAAACTGACCTCTGCTATATGATATGTAAACAAAGACACATTTAACATCTGTCTGGACTGCCTTCTGTGGACTGATTTGACAGCCTTCCGCCCCTCCAGCTAGAGCGTGTGGCACACAAACAGTAACAGGCAAACTAATGCTGACCTATAAAGCATGTTACAATGAAACCTGGCTTATGCTACATTTTCTACAGAGATGCACACCTACCTCCATGTGACATTAGAAAAGTGGATTACAAACCACTGTACATCACACCATCAGTAAAAGGAATAATTCTATTACTATTTCTTATATCTTCCCCCCTTTTTTCTTTTTTTTTTTTTTGTTATGACCCCTGACTCCAAGGCTGGTGGTCCATGATAGGATCAAACACCTGGTGTCTCTTGACTGGAGGATCTTTCAGTTTTGTAACAATCTTTTAGACAAGCTTTAACTTCAGTATGCATACAAATCTACAATATCTGCTTAAACTGATTTCACTAAGTCTCTGTCCTACTTTATGCACACAGCAACTTAACAGCTTAATAACTGTTAACCCATTAAGATCAAGCACCATCTCAGGGGACATCTCCATACAACTCTGAGCAAGCACTGAGGTAGTGCATGCATTTATTTATATGTTCACACCAAGTTCTGTTTCCAAGTGCGGTAAATGTGATACTGCAGCTGTGAATGCAATGCTGAAAACTAAATTCAGAACTGAAGAAAAACATGTTGTTTAGCTGCTAATGTTTGATTTCCCCCCAAAAGGCACTTATATTTCCATTTGATTTTTCTAAGAATTTTGGTTTACAATGTACCCTTTATATATTGCTGGCCTGCTTCAGCAAGCTGATTTTCTCTTTATAGCATTCTGTCCTTTGGTCCTATGTAGTGAATGTTAGCAGCTCATAGCTGTATCCCTCAGTGTGATACATTTTTATTTTGTTATACCAATTTGTTGAAAATTGGCACATTATGGCACATTATATGAATTTCTTCATGATCCGTGGTGGTGCAGCGGTAGCGTTGTTGCCTCACAGCAAGAGGTTCTCCCGTTCGATTCTCGGCTGGAGTGTGGGGAGTGCCTTCTGTGTGGAGTCTGCATGTCCTCCCTGCGGTTGGGTGGGCATTCAAAAGACATGCGTAAATGGGCGTGCCTTCGTTGAAAGTTGAATGTCGAGCTGGCACCTCGGCATTTGTGAAAGTCTACTGCCAATCATTAGCGGACAGGAGTTCCGCTGTGACTACCCCTAACCGGGAAAAAGCAAAAAGACAAACAACAACATATGAATTTCTTCATGTTCTAGTTGTGTATTTCTTCTCATTTTACCCAAAACACATCCAGAACTTGTTTGCTGAGATGACAGAGGTGATGTAAGTGGTTGCAACCAATCAGATTCAAAGAATATCAAGCCATTATTTTCATAATATCTCTGCCCCTGTGCTTGAAAGTTTTTGTTCCTAGGAGATAAGCAAAGGGTTCTGTGGTACTGTTCTCTCCTTTTCTCACTTAGAACCTTTACATGGGTAACTTCTGCAGGACTGTTCACAGAAACAATTACTTTATGAGGATATTAGATGGGTCGGTGTGTGTATGTGTGAGAGAGTGAGAGTGTTTACACATCACACACACACACACACACACACACACACACACACACACACACACACACACACACACACACACACACACCTGTCTGAATCAATCTCTCTCTCTCTCTCTATATATATATATATATATATATATATATATATTGTTTATGTAATATATATATGTTTATGTTTTATATATATATATATATATATATATATATATATATATATATAAAATATATATATATATATATATATATATATATCTGTTTATGTAAGATATATATATATATATATATATATATATATATATATATATATATATATATATATATATATATACATACATATCTAAACACAAATCTATATGTATCTATCTATCTGCCAGTCTATCTAACTACTGAAACGGTGCATCTACATTTTAGTGCTGTCACAAATACATGCACTCAAACTGTTGGATTTATCATTGTGGTGAACTGTTGAAGTGTGTGTGTGTGTGTGTGTGTGTGTGTGTGTGTGTGTGTGTGTGTGTGTGTGTGTGTGTGTGTGTGTGTGTGTGTGTGTGTGTGTGTGTGTGTGTGTGTGTGTGTGTGTATGGGTAAGGTGCCACTTTGAAGCTGGTGACAATAGCTATGACTTCAATGACAGGATATGAAGTATATGTAGCACATGTATAGAGATGTGACAGTTTACTTGTTTGTCAGAATATAAAAAGTGTTATATTTCTCATATTTTGTAAGTATAAAACATGGTGGGGGATTTTATATTCGGAAGCTTGCATTACTGCACACACATTGTCCAACCCAGATTATGTGTCTGTAGCACAGCTGCAGAACTAAGATGGTTTATTAGTAGATTATGAAAATGATATTTTTATATTTTTCAGAATAATTCTAGAAGAACATGGAAGCACGGATAGTGTATTGTTTGGTAGTTTACATTACCATGGACTGATTGGCCAACAGAAAACACAGCCTCAGAGACATATCAGTTTGTGTTTTTAATTATGTTATTAAAATTGTGATGTTTTCCATATTTAAGAGAATAAATCTGTAACAAAGCATGGCAAGGGGGTGATAAGATATCATTTTTGAAGCTTGCTCCAGTTCTTTCAGCTTCATCACAAGACATGAAGTGAATTTAGCACACGTAGGAATATACCAGGTTGTCAGAATATGAAAATTATGTATTTTTGTCAATATCTCTATAAGCAGGTATGCAAGCATGATGGGTAAGGTATTCTTGTATTACTACGGACTCACTGGTTAACAGACAGTATGCATTTGTACCACTAGTGAGAGTTATAACAGTTTATTACACAGGTTATGGTAATTATATTTTCATATTTGTGTGAATAACTTTTTTAGAGAACATGTCAACATGATGAGCAAAACTGCATTTTGAAACTGCCATCAGTACTTCAATATTGTGACAAGACAGGAATTGTCTGTTGCATATCTGGTAACATGACAAGTAGGCATCTCATTTTAAAGCTACCATTAGTACTTACAACTTCATGACAGGGTGAATTGTAGGTAGCATCCATGGACAGATATAATTGTTTATATTTTGTCAGATTATGAAAATTAATATATTTGTTATAGTTTTTGAAATATCTTTGCAAGCAAGGCAAGGTGATAGGTGAAGCATACTTTTGAAGGTGGTAAAACTAGGGACCAATTTTTATCAACATGATGCTTATCTACAAAAGTTATACAAATTCAATACTTAATTTGTTACATTGCTAAAATTATATTTTTCTTATTAAGCCTTTATCTCTGGAAAGGAACATGTGGATAACACAGATTATTGATTCAAAGCTCACATTGATCTCTGAACAAATTGCCCAGTGATATATGACCTCTGACCTCTGTCTGCTACAGTCAGAACACCCACACAGTATAGCAACAGTTACACAACTTTTGTTGGTGTGTTATATAGCATAGTTATTATGTCACTTGTGGTTTAGGCTGCAATGACCTTCTGCACATATATCTGGGAGGTTAATGTTGATAATTATATATAATATAAGAATGTAAGAATATTGCAGTGTGATATAAGCTTTGAAGGGGCATGTTAAAGAACATTACAAGAAAAGCTAACATAATATTGTAAGTGCAGTGAGTAAATTCAGAAATTGGAAGGCTAGATAGAGGGGAACCCTAGTAACAAGAATGAGGTTACCCAAGAAAGTGAACATAATCTGTGGGCTCTGCACTGAACAACAACAATGGATAAAGTGAATGAACCCCAGCTGTTTTTGCCCACACCAAGCTAGGTACAAGTTTCAGTTTGATTTTTTTATTTGCATCTGCTTTCTCTAACTGCATATTCAGAATAATGCATCTTCATGGCGGCTTGCACACCGCATGCATCTCAGTTCAGAATAATAGGATCCTGTGAGCACAGACCTACAGTTGCAATATGGACAGTTGCAGTTCTTGGTCAGTGCTTACAGATGCTGACTGATGTGCAGGTGACCACTAAGATGTCACTGTGCCATCATCCTAAAGTACTCCATGCTGAGAGATCAAACTAGTGCTGCTAAATGCATCAGGCAGTAACTACAGGGATCTTAAAGAATACAGCTACACTGACATTTAGACCACTTGCTGCATAAAGTTTGAAGAAAAATGCCTTCATGTACATGTAATAAGCTGCAACAACCCACAAACTTGCTTTCTGTTCTGCCTCTCACCATCACAAGTTCTACTTTCTGGAAGCCCTAGTGGTCCATTTATTAGTGGGAGCTCAGTGACTCATTTGTACCTTGAGGGCAAGGATCATGTGAACCAGGAGTGGGACCATCATCTGTGCAGGGGAACAGGGTTTGAGGCTTAAGCCTCTCCCCACTGCTCATGTCCAATAACCTGCAATGGGTGTGCCACTGAGGTTGTGCCACTCTCTCCCCCTTTGAAACTAGTGTTCCTGTGCTGTGTTTATTCTCCACTGGAAACTCTGATATTGAAGTGGGGATGCCAGGTACATGCTCCACACCCTCCCCCATAGAGAGGCAAGTATCTCTGCCCCTTTACTCCTCTCTTAGTCCATCTGCCTCTTTTGGTGCTAGGGCAATTAATGTAACCCTGGTCAGCAGGATCATAGTAAAGGCTCTATCCCTATATACCAAAGATGCAGTTAATACCAAGTCTCAACTTTTAATGATCACTGTTTATGTTGGATGGATTTATCCCATCTCACTATGAGACCCTCTATCCCATCTCACTATGGGACCCTCTCACTGAAGCCCCGTTTAATGAAATGCAGTAATCAAATGGACCAACTCCCTGGTGTGCCAATACAACAAATGATGGCTTTCTCACAAAATGAAAATTGGCAAACATGTAAATCTCATATAGAAAGCAATATAAAACTGTGTGTACTTCAGCGGGCAAGCATCATTCCATGTGGGGACTGAATACTGATATATGTTAATTCTAAGGTTGTAGAACCATGGAGTAAAGAAAAACAGTCAGTATAAAGTGATATCATTTGCTCCCTCTCATTTATTGTTGTGCAGCCTTAGGAACCACCACTGCACATGTATGATATAGTACATCAGAGGATGTCACCTTGTGAACCATGTAAACTCAGTGAGACAGAACTTATCAAATGCTGATGCTCAATGAAATTAGATGGAACCTGATGGACTATGTTTAAATCACAGATTGTATAATAAGACGTAGAGAATAAAATAATTATTTTAGTTTACTGCTCTTCTGAAAATTACTAAATAAAAGTGTGGCTCTGACTCATTAAATTAGCAGATGATGGTCCACAATGTGTTCTAAGCAGTGAATATGATGTTATAATATTCATCATTGGTGTATAAAGTGTTTAGAAGGAATGCTGAAAGAACCAAGACACACACAATCTCACCAATGAACAATGCAAAAGCTTAGGGATGAAGCTGGAAAGCTGGCAGTGCAGACATGCTGTGCTTAAAGAAGGGTACAGAGCTACAGTTTGTTAACCCATCTACATTATTTTAGTGGTGGACTAATAAACTATACCTTCTCAAATGGTCAGAAGAACTTTGAGTGTGAGGCATATTCTGCACAAAAAGAAAAACATCTAGAGTTGGTAGTGTGCTGAGTAGGCAGTGCACATACACACACACACACACACACACACACACACACACACACACACACACACACACAGTGTAAATCTATAAATTATAACCCATATCCTTGAACAACGTATGATAAAGCATCATTGTCCTAAAAGTATCCAGACAAAAGTATATGCAGACATTCAATAAATTAAATGACTCCACTGTGGCGTATTTATTTACATGTTTATGTTAATGACTCCACTGTGGCATATTTATTTACATGTTTGTTTTAATGACTCCACTGTGGTGCATTTATTTACATGTTTGTGTTAATGACTCCACTGTGATGCATTTATTTACATGTTTGTGTTATTGATTCTACTGTGGCACACTTATTTACGTTTGTATTAATGACTCCACTGTGGCACATTTATTTACGTTTGTGTTAATAACTCCACTGTGGCGCATTTATTTACATGTTTTTGTTAGTGACTCCACTGTGGCACATTTATTTACATGTTTCTGTTAATGACTCCACTGTAGCGCATTTATTTATATGTTTTTGTTAATGACTCTACTGTGGCATATTTATTTACGTTTTTGTTAATGACTCTACTGTAGCACATTTATTTACATGTTTTTGTTAATGACTGCACTGTGACGCATTTATTTACATGTTTTGTTAATGACTCCACTGTGGCGCATTTATTTACATGTTTTTGTTAATGACTCCACTGGGGCGCATTTATTTACATGTTTTTGTTAATGACTCCATTGTGGCATATTTATTCACATGTTTTTGTTAATGATTCCACTGTGGCACATTTATTTACATGTTTTTGTTAATAACTCCCCTGTGGTGCATTTGTTTACATGTTTTTGTTAATGACTCCACTGTGGCCCATTTATTTACATGTTTTTGTTAATTACTCCATTGTGGCACATTTATTTACATGGTTTTGTTGGCTTATTAAGCATATGGATGAACAGATCCATAATGAATCATTTCAGTTCCAGTCCAGGAAAATTTTAAATTGTGCTAAAACAGAATACTTCAAGCTGGCAGTTCTACAAACAGAATTGTAACGGCTTAAGATTGTAGTTGAATATTCAGATTACAATGACAGCAAAACACAGAATTATACGAGGCACATTCATTCATTCTCTGACTGGCCACTTAATCTAATTCAGGCATACAGGGAAGCTGGATTCTATGCCAAGACTCAGCGGGTGTAATATAGGGATGAACTAATCATGGACAATATAAATGATCATCACACAGACATGCACATATATTCACAGACACACACATGCACTCACACACTGTGTGCACACAAACACACATGCACAGTCACACATATACATGTGCGTGCACACACACGCACACACACAAACACACACACACACACACACACACACACACACACACACACACACACACACACACACACACACACACACACACACACACACACACACACACACACACACACACACACAAATATGCCTACAGTTTAGAGGGCTGATAATCTATAAAGGATCATTAAAGAGCAGAAAGAAAATGAAATACCTGGAACACTCTACACAGACACAAGGAAGCTATGCAGCTCTATATAAAGGGAATCCATCCAGATACTTGGAGGATGTGCAGACTCTACATACAGGACACCCATGCAAACACATGGACGATATGTAGATTCTGGATAGAAGAAGGAGCCCCGGCAGACACATGGAATATATGGAGACTCTACAAAGAGGGCACTCGGACAAATGCCTAAAGGCTGAGCAGACTCTGCATAGAGAACACCTATGCAGACACATGGAGGATAGGCAGACTTTTCATAAAGTGTACCCACAGAGGTATACCATGGATATGCAGACTCTGAATAAATGGCACCCACACAAACACATGAAGGCTGAGCAGAGTCTGCATAAAGAACACCCATGCAGAGACACGGAGGATAGGCAGACTCTTCACAAGGGGCACTCACAGTGATATACCATGGACATGCAGACTCTGCATAGAGGACACCCATGCAGACACATGGTGTATATGCAGACTCTGCATAAAGAACACACTGAGGATATGCAGACTCTGCATAGGGGGCACCCCCCCCCCAGCCAAGAATCAACCTAGAAAACCAAGCACTGTAAGCCAGTAGCAATAAATACTGTGTACATTTATTTACTTATTATGAAACTTTAGAACTGGTCTAATTAAGCATCCTTTACAAAATATCTACCTCTCCTTAAAAGTCAAAACAAGAGAATATCTCTAGATGTGAGTGGAGGAAGACCTTTCATCCATTAAGAATAGTTACATAATGCAACTAGCTCTACAACAGAAACACGTACTACTTATTTTTATAAAAAGACTCATCTGGACAAGAAAGATATGACTTTTTCCAAAATTTACAATTTATAAAACTCAGAGCATTTTAGATAAGCACATGACTACCCAGATGTTATGTTGTTATAAAGGGAAAATAAGAAGAATTCTACAGAGAAAAATAATATAATTTATACAAGGTTACAGTAGAAACATCTGTTCTCTCAATTTTTTTTTTATTTTTCAAATACATTTGAATGAATTCCATACTATTTATACATAACATGTTAAATAACTATGTACCCTATTTACATTAGCCTGACACTATAACAGATCTTAATGTATACAGTTACTTTATAAGTATGTCCAATCCATTATCAGAGTGTCTGATCAATTATTGTATAGTGTCAATCAACGATAAGACTTTTCCCCAAGGGTTGTTGATAAATGGCTTTGGATAAATTCTTAGTTCTTTGTGTGTTTGTATTCCATCTTCTTGTTATACACTTCCTTGAAATTGCAAGTATAGTCCATACTAGATACATGTTTGACATATTCAGATGAGGACCTTCGTTCACATTTAATAATACAAGAGCTTTAGTTAAATAAAATGATTCATTAAATAAAGCTTGTAGAAAGTTATTAATACCATTCCAAAATGTCTTAATTTTAACATAATCAAAGAAAATGTGGTTCCAATCTGAACTGTGTACTTGCTCACATCTCCAACATATTCCTTTTATGGAAGAACTAATTTTACTGATTCTGTCTGGGGTTAAGAATGCTCTGTGCAAGCATTTCCAATTAAAAACTTTTCAGTATTGTGTAAAGGATGTATATTTTATCGATAATAACATATTTGTTTTAATATCTTCAGTTAACTGTATTGAGTGTTCTTTTGTTATATATTTCCAAAATGAAGTTTGGGTGTTGTTTTATAGTTTATCAATACTTTGTACAATTTTGAAATACTGTTTCCTATGTCAAAGTCATGATATATGATTTCATATATGTGTTTCGTAAATTTAGGTATTTCTTTAAATGAAGAATTGTTAATTATTCTACTTAAATCTTATGAATATGACAGAATACTCTATAAAGTTAGCCAGTCCTGTTGTGGAATTTTGTATGTTGTTTTTATTACTTGCATATCTAAAACTTTTAGTTGATACATTGGAGCCAACAAACAAATAATTTATTTTCCCAGGAATTAATAATTTCTCTATATATTTTATGTGGAAAGTTCTTTGTGACTATAAATGGTGTTAAAAGATCAAACCAGATTTTTAAATCTATATTTGCATTAATAATTTTCCTAAATGAGTCAATGTAATAATTAATCATACAAGTTTTAGTGGGTTTAGTTATGTTATATTGCATACTAATACATAATATGTGCCATGGCAAAGTGTTTTTATCTATTTGATTTTTTTTTTTGTAAATCAAATACATTTATTGATAAGTAGAAACATCTCTTAATACTGGTCTGTTGTCTGTAACCCCTTGTAAAACATTTAGTGATAATCTCCTCAGTTTTACTTGGAAACATCAAAGCTTCCTTTTCTAAATTCACACACCAGTTCTGCGATTACATGTATCCTGTGTGTTTTCAATCTCTATTCTTTTGGGCTTTTTAATGTTAGAATACACAGATAATGTAAACAAGGAAAATTCTGGCACACACAGTGTGGTGCACAGACGCAAGCAATATGTCACACATATATTCCCACAGACATAATAGACACACACACACACACACACACACACACACACACACACACACACACACACACACACACTAACCAGTCCACAACGAGGACTGTAAATACATCTACAGCATATCACTGGGATGTGCAATGAAACTGGAGCATCCAGAGAACACCCGTGTTAACTCAAAGAGGACATGCAGATGCCTAAAAGAAGACATCCTAGCTTTGAACTGAAGTGAAGCGCCAAACATTGTGAAGTAACAATGCTAATTTTTGCCTAGTTGTACCACCCCAGGCAGACTATTACCTCTTAGGGTTATTTTTATATTATTACTATGTATGGTGTCTAATATGTATACCTCTCTGTCTGTCCCCTCTCCTACCCATATTATTGCAGTCTGTCATCAGTGCAGTACACATTAAGTTGTGGCAAAGGTGTGTTCTAAACAGTGGTTAACCAGAACTAGCAATACTCAAAATACATTTTTCTTTTCTTGACAAAAAAATTGTATTATAAAGTAAGTAGTTTTACTGCTACTCATTAAAGCTAGATTTCTTTCCTTTTGCTTTAGCCCAGTTTTTGGCCTTAGATTAAGATTTTGCACGTAAAGCATAAAGACGTCAGAGTGACAAAGTTGTGCGTTACCATTTGGACAAAAAGGTGGAATTATTTACTCATTTTATCCATCAAACCTTATGGTACCTTACGGTAGAGTCACCAAGTATTTGAATTTTATGACCCTTTTATTCCAAATGCGTCTGTTTCCTAGTCGTTCTATAAACAATTCATCACAGATACTTAATAACTTTAATTTCATCTTGGATGATGTCACGAATTACACCAGGGATTACAACCTTTCAGATACCTAAATGGGGCATAAGATTTTGCAGGACAAACTAAACTGCCAACCAATGAAAAAAAAAAAAAAAATATATATATATATATATATATATATATATATATATATATATATATATTCATTTTATCCCTGAAAGAAATCATTTATTTGCAGAGCATCGTTTGTCATATTGTTCAACATGTTTAGTCAAGAATTCTGAGCAAAGCCAAAAAAACGTAACAAACTGCCAAATTCAGGGCATATTAAAAATACTAGCACGATAAGTTTTACATCAACTTGCATGTTCTGAATAAGAAGTAGGAGGCATTAATGTCTGGTATTACTCCCAAAGACATGCTGTAGGTGGATTGGACACTCTAAATTGGCCCTAGGTGTGAATGCGTGCGTATGTGTGACTTCTGTTGAAGGTTGGGCGCCGGGCTGGCAACTCGACACCGTAAAACCTCCACTGCCAATCATGAGCGGACAGTTGATCCGATGTGGCGACCCCTAACCGGGAAAAGCTGGAAGAAGAAGATTACCTGGTAGTAGTAGTAGTAGTGGTTGTAATCTTTGTAAATTTACTAGATCAAACATTTTATGAGGGACATAATGAACTCAGGTTAAATAAGAAATGCTCTACATAATTCTGCACAGTTAAGAGGGGTATATCAGTTATTCATATTTTGTTATCATAATTTGTTGTTAAAGATGTATTATCGTCATCTTCTGCAATGTTTTGAGGAAAATCAGAACATTTTTTTTCCTGAAATATCAGGGCATTTGTTACGTTTCATGTTTCTTTCCCCGCAAGACACAATTGCCAGTGCCAAAATCAGGATTTTTCCAAGGGGGGGGGGGGTGAGGGTAACCCTAATTAGACTCTGCGTCATAATACTTTGTGGATTAAATGATTGAGGGAGCGCTAGAGAAGGGGAGGGGCACACCTGTAGCGTTTAAAGTGAACTATGGCTGAATGCAAAGTGGTCAGAGGCAGTGCGCCCTTAAATAGGAAACCTAATGGGTACCTTACACTAAAGGACCCCGCAATAACCAATAAGTTAGTGTCAAATCCTGGTGGTACAAGGAGACATGAGCCATTTAATAAACAGCCTGTTATTCTGCTTCATTTCTGGTAGGCGAGTCGGCGTATTATTAATATAATGATGTGATGTTATTTTTAAGGCTGCCGTAATAATACTTCTTCCCTCCTTTTTAGGCACCTGGGCGGACATTACCTTGAAAGAGACGGGAGGAGAGGCTAAGACCCCCGGGGATGAGATCCGTCTGACCTGCACTGTGTCTGGATTCAGCCTCAGTACTGATGATATACACTGGCTCCGGCAGCCCCAAGATCAAAGCCTGCACTGGTTAGGGGCTGTGTGGAAGTCTGGGGATACACTTCATGCACCTTCTGTTATGAAACGGGTTGCTTTTGCCAGGGACATCTCCAAGGGTGAAGCGTACATGAGGCTCACGGGTCTCCAGCCGGGGGACAGCGGCGTGTATTATTGTGCCAGAGGCAGGTAAGCAAGATGATCGGAGCCGGGGGGCGCCCTGTACCAAAACTTATTAGAGCAAGCAGAGTCAGCGTGTACCTTACGCACAAGCTTGTAGGAATTCATTTCTTAAAAAATGCCCGTCTTTGTTGCAAAAGAAAAATATTTTACTGAAATATATTTGCTACTTTAGCAGGGGGGGGGGCAGTCTGTTTACAAAGCTGCAGTCTGCAGGGGGATACTATTTTCTCATGTTAGCGGTAGCTTCTCACAGCCATGTGGTGGCAACATGTCTACAAAATGACGAACAGCAATACAGGCTAATCAAAGCCAAACCAGCCATCTGGATACTGAGAAGTGCCATCAAACAAAGCATACAAATGAAGCTGAAAATGGAAATGTGTGTGTGTGTGTGTGTGTGTGTGTGTGTGTGTGTGTGTGTGTGTGCGCCAAAGGTACCTCTCCACTGTCCTTGACAACCTCCCAGCCCTATTTTTGACTATGTCCTTGTAATCCCACCTAAAACTAGTGTCGTTTGCAGAAAAATGGCGAATTATATTTAGTAAATAATGACAATAATTATATGTTTATAAAATAATGACAATAATTGCAATTAAGGGCTTTTTCTGCTTCACAATATGCACATTACTTCACCTTCTCTTTTTTGTTAGTCTCTCAACAGTAATACTTTAAAGGTGTACCTGTTTGTTTATTTCTGGGTTTGTTCCCATTTCTGATCATTGAGAGCTACATATACATTTTATACACTATTGTGTACACTTTTTTGGAATCATTGTTTATTCTGGGCTATAAAATTTGATAAAATATGCATTTGAATAAAAATGGCAACACTGGGTTAAGCAGTTTGCCCACGCCTGACATTTTAAAAGTTTATATTTTTTTAAAAATATGAGACTATTGGGGAAGGGGTCTACACTTATGTGGGTAGATTTTTGAAGTTGCTGTACAATTTCAAAACTCCTGTCTATGCCTTTAGTTTGTGTGTATGTGTGTGTGTGTCTGCACGTGTGTGTTTATGTTTATATATATATATATATATATATATATATATATAAATATATATATATATATATATATATATATATATATATCTAGAGAGAGAGAGACGGACAGAGAGTATTGTATGATTCCACCATGCCGACAGTCAGAATCTCATAAATAAATTTCCTGAGAAAACCTGTAAAAATATTTTTTTAGGTACTGTACCCCTGCACTCCCAAACCCCCAGAACTTATATATACCAAGTTCATGGTCGCACCAACTCAAAGAACGGCATTACTGCGGGTAAAAGTTGCCATCATTGATTTCTTAAGGAGGAGCTCTGATCCCTGATGGGATGAATTTCAGGAGAGTTTAATCTTTGTCCATCTGTAGGTAAACAGTTTTAGCTATCTTTCCATGGGTGCTGGAAGCTGCTGGAGGGGTGGAAGGTTAAAGTGCACTTAGTAATGTAAAAGGGCAGTTTTTTAGCTTTCTATTGCCAGAACAGAAGCATATCCATGACACAAGACATATATGGTGTAAATATGAGTTACATTTGAAACGACTGCACAGAAATTTCATAGAAACGTACAAATTAAGCTAATGTTGCACCTGCATAACATGTGATCCAGGAGCCGTATATTCAAAAAGTAGAGAAAAAAAAGCGCAGTAATGCTGTGACACACTTATCCCTGCCAGACAGAGGGAGGTGGGAAGCAGTTAAACACTTCATTTGCACTGTTAAACACTTTAGTTGGACTTGACAAAAAAGTCCATATGAGGTGTTTAACAGCTTCCCATTACTCTTTTGTGATGACCACTGATCACTGTTAATGTGTGTGACCAGTGCTTAACAGTAGTAAGAGGTACTTAATAAAAGCTTGTTGAGAATCTTTCTGATGTCAGAATGGTGCTTAACAAGCATGCCTTTTCACCAAATTCAAAGCACAATCATAGTGATCCATACACTACAAGTCATTATCTTTCAAAAATGAGACATAAAATGTATCACAGATCATCTAGATCCTGGCAGCGTCCACAACTTAGGTTTTAGAAGTGGAGCCCAACACAGGCTTATTGATGGCTTCTGCCCTGGACTGACGTGTTGTACAGCTAACCCTGTTCAAATGTGTACACAGGAGTTTGCTGTAGCTTGTGTCTGGGTGACAGGGGCTGGGAACCGTGAGGTTGTTATTTCTTAAATTCTTCTCACAATCAAACCTTAGAGGTGTGTACAGAAGGTCACTATAACTTGTTTAGAACTGGGAAAAGTGTCGTCATTATTTCTCTAATTTTCCTGACCTTCTCAGAGTTATGCACAGAAGGTCGCTGTGACTTTTGTGGGGCTGTGACAATGTGGTTATTATTTCTTTAACTTTTTACACAATCATACCTCAGAGATATACACACAACATCACTATAGCTTATGTATGGGCAGTATACTCTTTATGGGCAATAGGCAGGAATACTTGTGTGATTTTTTTTCTTTTTTCTCACAATCACAGGTACACACGTGGTTAAATTTGGGAGGTAGGGGTGAGGAGACATATTGTGAATATACATCTGTGATCAGAAACTTTGGCTGTCAGATTGATACACAGACAGTACCTCTCTTATAGAAGTGGGATGAAAAAGTAAGCTGTATAATTTGTGACAGTAGCAACTTGAACTATATATCTAAGGCCATTTATTCATTCACTTTCATCCTGGTGTAACATCAAAGAGATACACAGAAGGTGACTATAAGGTGAGTATCTTTATTTTTGACAGGGAGAGACAGACGCTGTTATAAGATATAGTTCATGTATATTTACAAGCATTTATCTTCTCAGCTTATTGGGAACAATTTTTTTTCAACTTTGATAATTAAGCCTTGGGTACAACTTGTTTCTTTTTCAAAGAAAAAAATAAGACAGATTTTTTTTTCAGTTAATCATGATGTTTGACAAAGCCATAATTGTAACAAAAGACTGGAGAACACACTGTAAAATACCTCACATCATCTAGAACCTAATGGCTTCTAAGGCCCAAGCAGACCCCAGACTATCAGCTTAATTCTGTTATTTCTGCCACAATTATTACACTGCAGTCTTGGCCATTTAGGGAGCAGTGAAAGGATGCAGAAAGCATTTAGGGAGCAGTGAAAGGATGCAGAATGCATTTAGGGAGCAGTGAAAGGATGCAGAAAGCATTTAGGGAGCAGTGAAAGGATGCAGAATGCATTTAAGGAGCAGTGAAAGGATGCAGAATGCATTTAGGGAGCAGTGAAAGGATGCAGAAAGCATTTAGGGAGCAGTGAAAGGATACAGAAAGCATTTAGGGAGCAGTGAAAGGATGCAGAATGCATTTAGGGAGCAGTGAAAGGATGCAGAATGCATTTAGGGAGCAGTGAAAGGATGCAGAAGGCATTTAGGGAGCAGTGAAAGGATGCAGAAAGCATTTAGGAGCAGTGAAAGGATGCAGAATGCATTTAGAGCAGTGAAAGGATGCAGAATGCATTTAGGGAGCAGTGAAAGGATGCAGAATGCATTTAGGGAGCAGTGAAAGGATGCAGAATGCATTTAGGAGCAGTGAAAGGATGCAGAAAGCATTTAGGAGCAGTGAAAGGATGCAGAATGCATTTAGGGAGCAGTGAAAGGATGCAGAAAGCATTTAGGGAGCAGTGAAAGGATGCAGAAAGCATTTAGGGAGCAGTGAAAGGATGCAGAAAGCATTTAGGGAGCAGTGAAAGGATGCAGAAAGCATTTAGGGAGCAGTGAAAGGATGCAGAATGCATTTAGGGAGCAGTGAAAGGATGCAGAATGCATTTAGGGAGCAGTGAAAGGATGCAGAAGGCATTTAGGGAGCAGTGAAAGGATGCAGAAGGCATTTAGGGAGCAGTGAAAGGATGCAGAAAGCATTTAGGGAGCAGTGAAAGGATGCAGAATGCATTTAGGGAGCAGTGAAAGGATGCAGAAGGCATTTAGGGAGCAGTGAAAGGATGCAGAATGCATTTAGGGAGCAGTGAAAGGATGCAGAAAGCATTTAGGGAGCAGTGAAAGGATGCAGAAAGCATTTAGGGAGCAGTGAAAGGATGCAGAATGCATTTAGGGAGCAGTGAAAGGATGCAGAATGCATTTAGGGAGCAGTGAAAGGATGCAGAATGCATTTAGGGAGCAGTGAAAGGATGCAGAAAGCATTTAGGGAGCAGTGAAAGGATGCAGAAGGCATTTAGGGAGCAGTGAAAGGATGCAGAAAGCATTTAGGGAGCAGTGAAAGGATGCAGAATGCATTTAGGGAGCAGTGAAAGGATGCAGAAAGCATTTAGGAGCAGTGAAAGGATACAGAAAGCATTTAGGGAGCAGTGAAAGGATGCAGAAAGCATTTAGGGAGCAGTGAAAGGATGCAGAAAGCATTTAGGGAGCAGTGAAAGGATGCAGAAAGCATTTAGGGAGCAGTGAAAGGATGCAGTAAGCATTTAGGGAGCAGTGAAAGGATGCAGAAAGCATTTAGAGAGCAGTGAAAGGATGCAGAAAGCATTTAGGGAGCAGTGAAAGGATGCAGAATGCATTTAGGGAGCAGTGAAAGGATGCAGAAAGCATTTAGGGAGCAGTGAAAGGATGCAGAAGGCATTTAGGGAGCAGTGAAAGGATGCAGAGTGCATTTAGGGAGCAGTGAAAGGATGCAGAATGCATTTAGGGAGCAGTGAAAGGATGCAGAAAGCATTTAGGGAGCAGTGAAAGGATGCAGAAAGCATTTAGGGAGCAGTGAAAGGATGCAGAAAGCATTTAGGGAGCAGTGAAAGGATGCAGAAAGCATTTAGGGAGCAGTGAAAGGATGCAGAATGCATTTAGGGAGCAGTGAAAGGATGCAGAATGCATTTAGGGAGCAGTGAAAGGATGCAGAAAGCATTTAGGGAGCAGTGAAAGGATGCAGAATGCATTTAGGGAGCAGTGAAAGGATGCAGAATGCATTTAGGGAGCAGTGAAAGGATGCAGAATGCATTTAGGGAGCAGTGAAAGGATGCAGAAAGCATTTAGGGAGCAGTGAAAGGATGCAGAAAGCATTTAGGGAGCAGTGAAAGGATGCAGAAGCATTTAGGGAGCAGTGAAAGGATGCAGAAAGCATTTAGGGAGCAGTGAAAGGATGCAGAAAGCATTTAGGGAGCAGTGAAAGGATGCAGAATGCATTTAGGGAGCAGTGAAAGGATGCAGAAAGCATTTAGGGAGCAGTGAAAGGATGCAGAAGGCATTTAGGGAGCAGTGAAAGGATGCAGAAAGCATTTAGGGAGCAGTGAAAGGATGCAGAAAGCATTTAGGGAGCAGTGAAAGGATGCAGAATGCATTTAGGGAGCAGTGAAAGGATGCAGAATGCATTTAGGGAGCAGTGAAAGGATGCAGAAAGCATTTAGGGAGCAGTGAAAGGATGCAGAATGCATTTAGGGAGCAGTGAAAGGATGCAGAAAGCATTTAGGGAGCAGTGAAAGGATGCAGAAAGCATTTAGGGAGCAGTGAAAGGATGCAGAAAGCATTTAGGGAGCAGTGAAAGGATGCAGAATGCATTTAGGGAGCAGTGAAAGGATGCAGAAAGCATTTAGGGAGCAGTGAAAGGATGCAGAAAGCATTTAGGGAGCAGTGAAAGGATGCAGAATGCATTTAGGGAGCAGTGAAAGGATGCAGAAAGAAAATGAAGTTAAGAATGAATTTCAGAAAAGCTCTAAAGTGTAACTCAGAGCATCTAGAACCCAGTAGCTTTCAGGGAGGAGATGGGGTTGAGATCTCCGGCTTCATTTGATTATTTTGTCCTCACTTATTACGGTGTAATCTTGGCCATTTAGGGAATATTGAAACGGTGCAGGAAAAATCTGAACAATACAAAATGGATGAGAAAACAAGAAAAAAAAGTAATCCGAGTGGTGTGGCAAGGCCAGGATGGGGGAAAGTAGAGGACACATTGGGGATATGTGGGAGACAATGGCATTGGAGGGCCCATGGTATACTTCTCTTAGGGTTTCATTTCACCAAAGGCTAGATTCAAAATATTCAGTATTGTCAGGGACTGTCCAATTTAAGTACATCACACATCTTATCAACAAGGTTTGTTACTCTCCATAAAGCATTTTATGACACGGTAAAATCTGGATAAGAAAAAAGATACAAGTTGTTTGGTTTTGTCATATTTCTTGCATACAACAACCCGTCTGATTGTATATTTATTTACTAATGTATATCATGCACCTGTTTGCCTAACAGTGTTAAACATCCCCTTGCAGACACACTACTCAAGCTGTTTAACTTATGTTTAGCTACTAGCTTTGTCCCTGATGAAGAGTGCACTGCAGTAGTGATGCCCCTTCATAAGGGTGGCCTTACATCTAACCTGGGTAGTTAAAGTCCTATCAGCCTAAGAAGCCTCCTCTACAAAACCATAAGCTGTATTATAACTAACCTCATAATTGGTGACTTGACTTGATTCCCAACAGTTTGGCTTTGTGAATAGTAGAGTCTGTCTATTTAGCCTAGTAAACTTCTTCAAAGGGTTTACAGAGGTGGCCATGTAGTGCACATGGTTTATTTTGACCATTCCTCATGCTGAGATCATACGAAAGCTAATTTCTTTAAAAATCGACCCATATGTGATAAGATAAAGAGCAAATTGGATACAACACAGAACCCACACAGTGTCAGTGGCAGAAGCCTCATCAGGAGTGTCTGTGAGGCTGCCAGCCCAACTAGCTGGAATTTTGTAACTAATTCTATGCCATTTGTGAGCATTAATATGAGTTGTTTGCTTGTCTTACCAATGTAAGAGAGCTGTATGCTATGTGGATAGTAAACTACTGGTGCAGAAGTGTGTGTTGAACTGTATGTTATGTACTGAGCTTCAAGAGTGTAACAACAGCATACCCTGCTGGAAAAGAGCAGAAATGTGTATAAACTATATGCCTGTGCAAATGTGTGTTTTCATGGTAGAAGCTGAAACATACAGAGTTAACTTGCAAAACCTCAAGAAAACAAGTGGAAATTTTACGATTATGTTATCTCTCTGTTAACTCAGAGCAGGCACAATGTCTAAAGCTAAAGGTTTTCCTATTGTCTGGAAACAGAAATAATTACAGGTTTCAAATGTAAAAGTGTTTAACTGTTTTACTACTTCAAGTTCTAGGCAAACTTCTGAGAGATAAGTATTTTTGACACAGAGGTACTAAATTTTAAGTTTCTGTTAGCCTGGGAACCGAAGGCAGAGGTGACAAATAGTGATGTCACTCAGCTAACCCAGCAGTAATGTGTATTATTAATTTAAGAATCTCACCGAGTAAGTCTGTGCATTTTGTATTTGTCTTTGGACCTAGAAACGTCTGCTCATCAGCACTTTTGTCTTGGTAATAGCAAGTACCATATTACAGTGATCTCTCTCTTAGAGATAGATAGGAAAATAGTAAGATTAGTCTAGATGCTTTCTGTATTTATGTGAGACTGTCCTACAATCTTGTTTTAAAATATTTCATGTGATTCTAAACTCTGTTGTCACTGTGTTGAGTTATTGAATATTGTCTTGTTCTTTTATTGTTTATTATTAAATATAGTGAAACCTTTTAATTGTGGCTGGTTTGTTTAGTGATATTTAAGCTCTAAGACAACTTGCATATGTATTTGGTTACACTGTACAGGCCAATCCTAAATAGCTTTAAAAGTCTTGGTCACACTTACCATTTGGATAATAGTAACATCACACAGTAGGATTGGTCACCTTTTAGTAAGGGCCTTAGAGTAGCTGATAAGAGTGGTTGGTAGCAGCTGGTACTACCTTATAGTCTGGGCAGAAGGGGGCATAGCTAGTGAACCTGGAGTGTTTGTGTGTTTGCATATAAATCAAATCTCAAAGTGTGTATGTGTGTGTGTTGTCTTGCTGTCCAATTGTGGTAATTTATTGTGTTGTTAATATTTTAATTATTAGTGCATGTGCATTAGTCTTACTGTCATTCAAACTGTGTGTTCATTGTTATGTCTTGCACAGGGACCAAAGCAATGTAATTTCATTCAGCTTGCACTGCTGTGTATATCTGATCGACAATGGAGTTTACTTTGACTTTGACTTTGACTTGACACCCAAATTCTTCTGCATTAACTCTTCCCAGTAAATCCTCAGTGCATTAAACATGAGTTCAAACTAAATGCTGAAAAGTGTTGTATCAATTTTGGTTAACAACCCCTCACCTCATCATACTGTATAGCCAACATGCCACTATAAAACAAAAAATCTGTCAGTGACTTAGGTACTGGGAATGATAGCTCCCTGTCTTTTGAGCATCATATGACAATGGTTGTCATGAAATCATTTTATTTAGCTCTCCCAATTGCCAAAGGAATATCAACATGGTTGTAACAATATAATCACCCCCTTTGATTGAGTACAATGCCCCTTTGAAGATGTATCTCTTTAATCATATCAAACAATTAGCAAGACCCCAAAGGTTCCTAACCAAAAAGATCACAGGCCTAAGGTCTCTGAGCTACAAAAATATGCTTAAAGTTGTTCTTTTTATTTAACATTTGTTTACCGGGAAAGTCCAACTTGGAACAAAGCTGATTTTCAGTGGAGACCTGGGGAGAAATGCTGCAGACATGTGTCAGAGTACCCAGAGAAAACCCACACGAATGCAGGGAGGACATGCAGACTCCACACAGAAGGCACTCCAGTTGAGAATTGAGCCATAGAACCTCTTGCTGTGAGGCGACAATGCTACCGCTGCACCACTGCACTATCCATCCATTTATTCAGTGTCTAATAGACTTTTGAGTGGGAAATCTGTCTTCTTATAGCACCATTAGAGACCCAGCTGTCCTAGACCACCTTTTTCTCCATAAGTCCAATATCTGCACCAGTACTAGGACCAGGGACCTAAATCTCCACCAGAAGATTACTACATCACAGTAAAGAGGCATGCTTATAAGGCGTCACCTCCCAAACCTTTGGAAAAATTTTCCCGACATGTTAAGTCGTGCAATTCACCATCTTACTTTAAACATAGACTAGTGACTGGATGGGTATACAGAAATTTAGTCTGAGTTTTACTGGTATGACCCTTGTGGAGAAAGGAGATGCTATCTGTATGGTATTGGCAAGGAGCGAATGGTCATAAGATTCATTGGCCTTGGAATATCTATGACTCTAAACTGTTTTTATGGTTTACTCCAATTGCTTGTCAGGAAATCTTTGCCTACCTCCATAATGATCCCAAATAGCATAAAGTGGGTGTAAGAGAATGAATGATTGAATAATTAAATACAACAAAATTATTTCTTCATTGGAAGTCAGTCTGGTTCCAGTGAATGTAGCTCTGTGGCAAATTCTGCCTAAAGCAGGCTATTAGACAAGAGAGCCAAAACCCATCCTGGTACTCAGTGGGCAAAAGGCAATAAACATGCAGGTCTGTGCCACTTTATGGAAATTAAACTTTACTTATACAATGTACCTCTCAACTGAACAAAGTATGTACACAAATGTACTGTCTTGTACTTGTGTGCAAATTGTTGCCTTTATTGCTATTGATCCTGAATTGTGGCTGAAAAGGGTTAATAGACCAGCCCACTTACCTGGTAAACAATCAATAAATGAATACATTGCCCAGAATTTTGCAAAAACATCCCTGATTTTGCCTCATATTTTTGCCCTGTCCCTTGTAAAATGTTTGCTTTTCTGGTAATTCTCTCAGGATCATACCTCTGAACTCTCCAGAATTTCACAGAATGTCCAGATTATTATGTCATATGTTTGGTCTGTTCTTCATAAAATGTGTGGTTTTCTGGCAAATGATTAATGATTGTGGTCACGAACTAATAAGACATTTGCATCTGAGACTTCATGTCCTTCAGATAATGCATGCTAATGCGAAACTTATTATTCTAGTACATAGGTGGTATATATGCATTCCCAGAATCCTGAAAAACAGTTTGTAACACTAAATGTTTTAATGGGTTCAGTTTGCCTGATTACCTCTTGCAAAGGTGGTATACTAGAATAATGAGGAAGAGCAATATTTAAAATCTGTACGCATTTTGTCCATTTATCCCCTATCATGTTTGGCTTTGTCCAAAAGTTTTATGCAAAAGTTGAGAGATATACTTACGTTGTTCTGAAAATGTATGCTGATGCAAGACCTGTGCTGTTAAAAGTTTAAAGGAGTAAGTATTGTTTACATATTACCCCTAGCTTTGAGCCTTCATTGCCCTGTTAGTTCTGGCTTTGTCCAAAATATTTGATAGAAGAAGTTGACCATTATGCCTCAGAAAAAACTCACATAGACATTTCCATTGTAACTACAAGCCCATAAGCTCAGGCAGCCAGAAAAAGATAATCTATGACTCAAATCACCTTTTTATGGCTGCCTGAGCTTGCAGTTATTTCAGAAATGCCAATGCAAATGTTTCCATGTAATCGTTACTGCGACAGAAGTTTCAGGGCATATTGGGCAGCTGTTGAAAGCGGGGGCCTGTCACCTTCCCCTCGCCCTGAGGTTCTGGCACCTGTGTATCTATTTATCTATCTTCTATGTATCTATCTACATATCTAGCTACATAAAATACTTGAGCATAGCTCTATATTTCCTTGAGGTTGCTAACTGTGCCAGTGACTACTCATTTTTCAGATTTTGTAACAGAAATGTCAGAATGATAGTACACAATGATAGCTTTATATCCATAATACCTTTTTCTTTCAGAAAATGTGCAGGAAATTATTTTATTCTGTAACTGAGAATTTTATGGGATTAGGGATATGAGGTGTCAATGAGCTTACTTCTGTTGTTCATGGTTTGATTCCCTGAGCAGTCATTTGCCTGCTATATGACTCTGAGGAGGTGACTTAACAGAAAAGTGGTTCAAGGCTACATTAAAAAAATTGTGCAGCTAGATCAAGGCCCTAGCTCAGTTAGCAAAAAAATAGATAAATAACGAATGTTTCGATTTTCTAAAAACAATTATCAGGATGCAGACACATCAGTAGAATAAGCAAAGTAGAATTGAATAAGAAATCAATAAATAAAACAACAAGACTAAAAATAAAAGAAATAATATAGAATCAGTCCAGTCATCAGCCAATTTAAACAGCATTTTAAAACTGTAACCCCAAAAATAGAGGGCTTTTCAATTCAGGAAACCAAGAGCCAAGTCTCCACTCCCAGCCAAAGCAGTCCACAGAATGAAGCCAAGCTTATGGCCTGTATCTCATCACATCACACCCAACAAATATCTTCCAGAGGAGGTCAAACTGAAAATAGTCTAGTCACACTAGAAATAACAGAAATAAGACCTGAAAATGTTAAGGGCAGCATCATCAGTACATGACCGTCTCACACTAAGGAATAACACATCATTTAAGTGTATGCTATATGTCAAATGTAAGGGATCAATCTTGCAGCTGAATGCACCAGACATGGGCTGTTCTCTGGTTACCAAAAAAGAACACATCATATTCCCTCTCTGCTGATGTCCATGTAGTTTTCACTGTAGGTCATTAAAATCAATACTGTGTCAAATAACAATAATGTAGAGCTCTATTTGGTGAAATAAAATTAGTTTTGAGATTGTGCAGATCCATGCATGACCAGCAAACTTAAGACAAGCTGCACACTGGGAATGCTGTATGTAAAGCACTTGTGCAAAGCAAAGCAATGTTGTTTGGCTTTTCCCAGTTAGGGGTCACCACAGCAGATCAGCGGTCTGAAGACTGATTGGCAATGGTGATTTTACAGTGTCATGTCACCAGCCCAGCACCCAAATTTCACAGAAGGTTCACACATGCACTACCTACCTGCACATCTTTAAAACTCACTCTACAACAGGGAGGACATGCAGACTCTGCACAGAAGGTGCTCTAGCCGAGAATCAAACCAGAGAACCTCTGGTTGGGAGACGACAATGCTAACTGCTGCACCACTGCAGCCCACATAAAGTGCTTGTGCATGTGAAGTAAATGCCATCAAAATACACTTCTGACAAAAGTGGCTACACAGAATGACATAACTGAAATTTACATATGAGCAAATTCTTTAAGAAGTGCAGTTCATTTTTTTAGCAACCAGAGTATATGATGAAAAAATGAAATTCACATTTATTCTTCTCTATAACACAAGAGTTTTTATGAACATTCATTAGTAACAGTACTGTCATTCATATCAATGAGCTCAGATCCACAGCTGTGTATGGATAACAATATACTACAGTGGGAGGTATTTATGAACGTGCATTAGTAACAGTACTGTCATTCTTGTCAATGAGCTCAGATCCACAGCTGTGTATGGATAACAATAAATTACACTGGGAGGTATTTATGAACATGCATTAGTAAAAGCACTGTCATTCGTATCAATAAGCTGAGATGCACAGCTGTGTATGGATAACAGTATACTACAGTGGGTGGTATTTTTGAACATACATTAATAACAGTACTGTCATTCATATCAATGAGCTCAGATCCACAGCAATGCATAGATAACAATATACTACAGTGGGAGGTATTTATGAACATGCATTAGTAACAGTACTGTCATTCTTGTCAATGAGCTCAGATTGACAGCTGTGTACGGATAACAATAAATTACACTGGGAGGTATTTATGAACACGCATTAGTAAAAGCACTGTCATTCATATCAATAAGCTGAGATGCACAGCTGTGTATGGATAACAGTATACTACAGTGGGTGGTATTTTTGAACATACATTAGTAACAGTACTGTTATTCATGTCAATGAGCTCAGATCCACAGCTGTATATAGATAATATGCTACAGTGGTATGTAATTATGAACCGGCATTAGTAACAGTACTGTCATTCATGTTAATGATTTCAGATGCACAGCTGTGTATGGATAACAATATACTACAGTGGGTGGTATTTATGAACATGCATTAGTAACAGTACTGTCTTTAATGTGAATAAGTTCAGCTGCACAGCTGTATATAGATAACAATATAATACAGTGGGAGGAATTTATAAACATGTTTTAGAAACAGTACTGTCATTCATGTCAATGAGCTCAGATCCACAGCTGTGTATGGATAACAATATACTACAGTGGGAGGTATTTATGAGCATGTATTAGTAACAGTACTGTCATTCATGCCAATGAGCTCAGATCCACAGCTGTGAACAGATACCAATATACTACAGTGGGAGGTATTTATGAGCATGTATTAGTAAAAGTTCTATCATTCATGTCAATGAGCTCAGATCCACAGCTGTGTATGGATAACAATATACTACATTGGGAGTTATTTATGAACATGCATTCGTAACAGCACTGTTATGCATATCAATGAACTCAGATCCACAGCTGTGTACAGATAACAATATACTAAAGTGGGAGGTATTTATGAACATGTACTAGTAACAGTGCTTTCATTCATGTCAATGAGCTCAGATCAACAGCTCTGTACAGATAACAGTATACTATAGAGGGAGGTATTTATGAACATGCATTAGTAACAATACTGTCATTCATGTCAATGATCTCAGATCCACTGCTGTGTAGGGATAACAGTATACTACAGAGGGGGGTATTTATGAACATGCATTAGTAACAATACTGTCATCCATGTCAATGATCTCAGATCCACTGCTGTGTAGGGATAACAATATACTACAGTGGGAGGTATTTATGAACATCCATTAGTAACAGTACCATCATTTATGTCAATGAGCTCAGATCCATAGCTGTGTATATATAACAATATACTACAGTGGGAGCTATTTATGAATATGCATTAGTAACAGTACTGTCATTCATGTGAATTAGCTCAGATCCACACCTGTGTATGGATAACAATATACTACAGTGGGAGGTATTTATGAGCATGCGTCAGTAACAGTACTGTCATTCATGACAATGAGCTCAGATCCACAGCTCTGTATACATAACAATATACTACAGTGGGAGGTATTTATGAACATGCATTAGTAACAGTACTGTCATTCTTGTCAATGAGCTCACATCCACAGCTGTGTATATATAACAATATACTACAATGGGAGGCATTTATGAACATGCATTAGTAACAGTACTGTCATTCATGTCTGTGAGCTCAGATCCACAGCTGTGTAGGGATAACAATATACTACAGTGGGAGGTATTTATGAACATGCTTTAGTAATGGTACTGTCATTCTTGTCAATGATCTCAGATCCACTGTTGTGTAGGGATAACAATATACTACAGTGGGAGGTATTTATGAATATGTGTTAGTAACAGTACTGTCATTCATGTGAATGAACTCAGATCCACACCTGTGTATGGAAAACAATATACTACAGTGGGAGGTATTTATGAGCATGCGTCAGTAACAGTACTGTTATTCATGTTAATGAGCCCAGATCTACAGCTGCGTATGTATAACAATATATTATAGTGGGAGGTAGTTATGAATATGCATTAGTAGCAGTACTATCTCTCATGTGAATGAGGTGAGATCCACAGTTCTGTAAGGGTAACAATATACTACAGTGGGAGGTATTTATGAACATGTATTAGTAACAGTACTGTCATTCATGTCAATGAGTTCAGATCCACAGCTCTGTATACATAACAATATACTACAGTGAGAGGTATTTGTGAACCTGCATTAGTAGTAGTACTGACATTCATGTCAATCAACTCAGATCCACTGCTGTCTAGGGATAACAATATACTACCATGGGAGGTATTTTTGAACATGCATTAGTAACAGTACAGTCATTCATGTCAATAAGCTCAGATCCACAGCTGTGTACCGATAACAATCTGCGACACTGGGAGATACTTAAGAACCTGCATTAGTAACAGTACTGTCATTCATGGGAATGATTTCAGGTCCACAGCTGTGTTTGGATAACAATATACTACAGTGGGAGGTATTTATGAACATACATTAGTTACAGTACTGTCATTCATATCAATGAGCTCAGATCCACAGCTGTGTACCGATAACAATATGCGACAGTGGGAGGTACTTAAGAACCTGCATTAGTAGCAGTACTATCTCTCATGTGAATGAGGTGAGATCCACAGTTCTGTAAGGGTAACAATATACTACAGTGGGAGGTATTTATGAACCTGCATTAGTAACAGTACTGTCATTCATATCAATGAGCTCAGATCCACAGCAATGCATAGATAACAATATACTACAGTGGGAGGTATTAATGAACATGCATTAGTAACAATACTGTCATTCATGTCAAAGAGCTCAGATCCACAGCTGTGTATGGATAACAATATACTACAGTGGGAGGTATTTATGAATATGTGTTAGTAGCAGTACTGTCAATCATATCAATGAGGTGTTTACCAGAGCTGTGTAGGTATAACAGTATACTACAGTGGGAGGTATTTATGAACATGCATTAGTAATAGTACTGTCATTCATGTTAATGACCTAAGATCCACAGCTGTGAATATGTAACAATATACTACATTGGAAGGAATTTATGAACATGCATTAGTAACAGTAATGTCATTCTTGTCAATGAACTCAGTTCCACAGCTGTGTATATATAACAATATACTACAGTGGGAGGTATTTATGAACATGTATTACTAACAGTACTGTCATTCATGTCAATGTGAGGATTATCACTGCTGCATATGGGAAACAATATACTACAATGGGAGGTATTTATAAACGTGCATTAGTAACAGTACTGTTATTCATGTCTGTGAGCTCAGATCCACAGCTGTGTAGGGATAACAATATACTACAGAGGAAGGTATTTATGAACATGCTTTAGTAACAGTACTGTTATTCATGTCAATGATCTCAGATCCACTGCTGTGTAGGGATAACAATATACTACAGTGGGAGGAATACTCTTTCCAGTAGCTTCCTATATTAAAAAATGGCATTGGAATGGCTTGCAACATAGTCTGATCCATTGAATGAACTTTGTGTGTATTTGCACAGCTCCAAACAGATGCAAATAACATGATGTCTATAGCTAAGTAACAATACGTACAATGTTAGGCCCTATTAGCTGGCTGTGCAATACCTAACGGTAGTAACAGCTTTCAGGACAAGCCCATTGAGGAGCCCAAAAACATTCACTTCAGATGTAAAACTCAAGAATGTGAACATGGATCAGGATAACAAACTCAGTTCCTAAGTACATTTTCTGTACTGCAAATTCAGTACTTTTCTGAGAAAGTGTGACATCTCATATTAGCATCAGAGTTGTATGATTACTAGGTACTCAGTCACACATGCTCAGTATTTGTGCAATATTGACGAAAAAATAAAATTATTAAATAAAACCTCCAAAATGAAAGTGAAAACTATGTAGCTGTAATCATACCTGGGGGCTGACAGGTATGATTCTGATTTCATCCCTGCTGGCCTCAGCATTTGATTGCTCAGGACTTGTAATTGGGCTCAAACTTGGTCAATTACAAAAATCAGCCATAATTCTCACCCTCCACCAGGCATTATCGCATACGTTTGCATTAATTATTACCTTTATTGGAACAAAATATTTGAATCTAAATGTTTTCCCATATTTGTAGCAAAAAACAGGTGATCTCACCACGAATGCAGCCAGTCATGCAAAGCAATCCAGTATGAAGAAACAACTTCAAAAGTAGTCCACAAAGGTTCAAAGTATATCCAAACGACAGGTTTATTGAGATATGAGCGCTTTCGCGTAGTTGCCACTACGCTTCATCAGATAAAAACAACGTTTAAAAACACATCTTAAATATAAGAAAAGGCGCCAACATTAACCACAATTAAACTCAATTAAACAATTAAAATCAATTAAAAAATGCTTGCAAACTCATAAATTCATGATTAAGTTACTGGATCACTCTAAGAAAAGTCTAACTAAATATCGCTTAGCAACCAAAGAAGCAGGACACAATGTTTGAAAAGTGTATGTTATAAATAGAACGCTGTAGAAATAATTGTATAAATCATTCAATGTAGTGGGTGAGAATTTCAATGGAATATATTATAATGGCTGAGGTTGGTTATTTATTAATCTGTGTGGATGAAATGTAGTATGATAAGTAAGGACTAAAAACTAAAAAATCCAACATAAAATCAAGATGCATATGTCATGGATTCCAGTGCAATCACAAACAAGTCAAAATTCTAAAAAATCACAATTTACTGTATAATGTTGAAACTCTGTACATAGATGAATAAATGAAAACTAAATGAGATGTTTGTGATACTGTGTATAAATAGTAAAACTAGGTATAAATATAAATATGAAATATGTATTAATGAAAAGTTCATATTATAGCAAAATGTAAGAAATACTAATGTATTATTCAAGTATAAAACATTAAAACCAAAGATAATAATGATATTGTTAAAGTTTTCTGTTGTCCAAAACTGGTTTAATGGAAATGTAATTATTGAGACCAGGTGATATATGCGCACCTAGTCTGAAAGTCCATTTTAGTTCTACATTATTTAAATGTGTAACATTGTTGCCACCTCTTCTATTGACTGTCACTATTTCTAAAACCCTAAAACAGAAACTGTGTAAAGGATATTCTACTACGTGTTTTGCTAAAGCATTTAATTCATTGTTTTTCTGTATGTCATAAAGGTGACCATAAATTCTATCCTTCAGACACCTTTTCGTTAAGCCAACATAAAATGCTTGACATTTTTTACAAGTGGCAAGGTAAATCAAATTTTTTGTTGTACAAGTAGCAAAAAGTCTGGGGGAAAAAGTGTAGTTCAAAACTGGATGTTGGAATTCTTGAACTTTAGAGATGTAACTACATCTATTACAATTGTAACAAGGAAAAGTTCCATACCTTTTTCACTGATAGCTGATGAGGAAGAAGTAGAGTGAAAATCATTACAAAGTAGCCGTTTGAGATTAGGATTATTTCTATACATGAAGTAAGGTCTATTTCCTACAATCAATCTAATATCCGGATCCATAATTAAAATTTTCCAGTTATTGATGATAACTTTCTTCAAGGTATTAATGTCATTAGTATAATTCAAAATTACGGCAACATGATTAATATTGATTGTATTAGAATGAGTAGCTTGAGCATCATTGCTAATATGTGTATGTGAGCTGTCAGTAATAGAGCTAACCTTCCCATGGCAAGCATTATTTATAATGCTGTTTCTAATATTGCTTATCATTGTAGGGTTGTAACCCCTTTCAATGAATAGTATTTCCAAGTTGTCAGCTTCTGATTGTAAATCATAAATGTCTTTACAGAGTCTGGTCAATCTAATGAACTGGCTTTTAACTATGCCTGGAAAGGTGTACCTAGGATGCATGCTGTCAAATGTGAGAAGTGTGTTTTTCCAAGTGGGTTTCCTGTAGAGTGTAGAAACAATGGAACCGCTATCTGTTACTTTAAGGGTTACATCCAAGAAATGGATAGTCTCATAAGAAGAATCCATGGTAAATCTAAGAAATGTGGAGGTGGATTCAAAATGGGACATGAATTCCTCAAAGTCTGGTTTTGAACCCTCCCAAATGATAAGGATATCATCCACAAAGCGTTTGTAAAACTTTACCTTTGCAAAAGAGGGATGACAAAACAAAAAGTTTTTTTCCCAATGGAGAACAACTAGGTTAGCGTACGTGTTGGCACAGGGGGTGCCCATTGCCACCCCCCATTTTTGTAAGTAATAGCTGTCTAGAAACATAAAAGCATTATTACTTAACACTAACTCCAATAGTTGGCATATCAATCGTTGTCTATCCATGGTAAAAGTTGTCTCCTTCAGTAGCAGTTCTCTTATTGCTTCAATCCCTATATCATTAGGTATTGATGTAAATAAATTTTTTACATCTAATGTGACTAAAAGATAGTCATGTTCACCTAAATCTAGATGTATATCTGATAGGTTATTCAACAACTGGTATGTGTCTTTCAAGATGGAGGGGTAAGAATCAACTACTGGTCTTAACAGAAACTCAATGAAAGAAGATATGGTAGCAGTTACCCATTTGTCTCCCGAGACAATAGGTCTCATGGGTATGGGAAACTGGTTCTTGTGTATTTTGGGTAGCCCCTTCATAATAGGTATAGTGGGGTTGTCAATAAGAAAATAATCATGCATTTGTTTACTAATCTGCCTGGACATTAATAAATCATATATGGTTTCATGTACATTCTTAATAATTTTCATAACATCATGAAGCATCAATTTTATATAGGTGGCATCATCCGCACATATTAATATTGTAATCAGAGGTGTTTAATATAACCACCCCTCCACCCTTGTCTGCTGGTTTTATAGTAACTTCATGGCTGTTTTTCAAATATTGAAGTGAATTGTGTTCTTCTAAAGTAAGATTATAGTAAGATGCCTTAACTCCATTTGAAAAAAGATGGTAAAAATCTTGTTCACATAATTTTAAGAAACATTCCACATAATGTGGAAGAGTGGGTGAAAAAGTGCTTTTGCGTCTAAATTTAGAAATGTCCTTTTCAAGATCATTGGATATGTTGCATTTATCTTTAAAAAGTAATTTTAAGGAAACTTGTCTACAAAACAATCTAAGATCAATAAGAACATTATTAATTGTGCTGGAACAAGCTGGAATGAAGTTGAGCTCTCTATTTAACAAAGTTATATCAGAATCAGAGAGGTGATGGTCAGAATAATTAAAAAGCAGATCAATCACATTCTTGCTTTTCTTGCTGAATTGAGGCTTTCTCTTGACAGTTTCCTTTTTCTGGGACCCCTGCTGTGTGATCGACCCCTGTTGTGAAACAGCTGTTTCACAGGATAAGGTAAAAAAGAAGAAGAATTATCAAGACGCCATTCTTTGGGTCTGGCTCCAAGTGTTAAATGGCCAGATGAATGTTTAAGCGCTTGTTGGTTTGGGGGGGGGGGGGTGTCAAATCCAGTAGAGACTGTAGTACTAATCCCTTCCAAGGGAGATGGTGACAACAGTTCGTTGCTTCCCGTTATATTGTTGTTTTGAGGTGCAGGTATATCTGCAACAAGACGGTGGGTGTTGGTGGAAAAAGTATTACTCATTTGCGAATGTCCTGTATTGGTAGTAACATTCGATGCTTGTGTGGGAACATTATTGTGCTTTGGCCAAATAAATATTTGGCGTGAGGCAAAGTCATTAAAGTCCCTCTGCAATTTCCGTAACTTAGTTGACTTTAGCCTCTCACTATATGAATTAACTTGCAGGCATATATTTTGTAGTTTCTTTATACAATAGTCTGATTTAAAACGTTCATTTAAATCCCTGTAAGTCTGATCAGTTTTATTTCGTAGATCAGATTCTAGGGGATTAAAATACTCTAAAAGTAACTTAATGTAACTGAATCCAAGGTTGATGTTCAAGTCCTGCCACTTTTTGAGGAGTACAGGATGTGTATCTCCATATGTCGGCATGCAAAAAACTCTCATGCCTCTAGGTACAATGCGATGATGTAAACACGCCTCGAGATGTTGTCTTTGCCAGGCGTATTGCTGTAACCTATATAGGTCATCCTCAAACTCTTTGGATAAAGTATTAAACTCAGTTATATTCTCACCTTCATTGTGTGCCAGAGCGGCAGTGTTGTGGTTGGACAGGTCCAGAGCCAATAAAGGGTTCTGTTGCTGGTGTAATAGTCCAGTCCAGATAGCCGAAGTGTCCCTCGTCCCTGGACAGTAGTCCAATTCAATGTTGGTGGATTCCATCGTGTGCTATCAGTGCAATAGCAAGAAGCAAGGAGGGATGAAGTACAAGAAAAATGTCACTTGATAGCTGAAGAGACCGCCCGTAGTAAAAGAACAGTAAGTGTAGCAAAAACCAGGTGATCTCACCACGAATGCAGCCAGTCATGCAAAACAATCCAGTATGAAAAAACAACTTCAAAAGTAGTCCACAAAGGTTCAAAGTATATCCAAACGACAGGTTTATTGAGATATGAGGCATTATTGCATACATTTGTATTAATTATTACCTTTATTGGAACAAAATATTTGAATCTAAATGTTTTCCCATATTTAAGAAGATATTTGGCAAATGATCAAAGTGCCTTTATGTGTCAGAAATAATTTTACCGAACAGATATGTAATTATATACTGTTGCGATGTTGTATGCAGTTATCATTTATCCATGTTTGTGAATTAAAATAAGCTTTTTCAGCACACAGAGAAGTATATATTTTCTGGAAGAGTCTGTGAAAAGTATTAAGTTGCAGCACCAAACTGAGTTACAGAATGGTTAATCGTGTTGGCTGTGTGATCTTTGTACATCCATGCTGAAGACTGACCAACATATGCTGAGACTGTACCTTTGCAGTGTGATGGAGACAATGATGAAATGACAAAAGTAAAGGTTTTAGATTAAATGCAAGAGGATCTACAACATAAAGGTTATTGTGCACTGTGATAACACGATGGTGTGCACTGCGATGACACCATAGTGCGCAATGCGATGACAGCTTGGTGTGCACTGTGATGACAGCTTGGTGTGCACTGCAGTGACACCATGGTGTGCACTGTGATGACAGCTTGGTGTGTACTGCAATGACAGCTTGGAGTGCACTGCGATTACACAAATCCTTTGAAGAAATTGCACATAGTTTGCTCACCAGCATGCTTTCCATTGTAGAAATCCAGGTGGAAACTGAGACTAAAATGGAGGTGCAGGTCTACAAGCGGAGGTAGGGCCAACTGACCACATTACTCAGCAATGGGGAATGCATTGCAAAGATCCACTGAGTTCCAACTGCTTGGATGCTAGCAGGTTTACGTAGTTAGGGCTGCAAAAGAAAATTACAATTCTTCTCAGGATGACATCATCACTTCTTTTATGCTTGCCCCTTGCCCTCAGTAAAAATGGACTGTAGGGCTTTCAGTCAGGAGGATTATGAACAGATCAGTTGAGAAGCTGGCAAAGTCAGCTTAATAATTAGAGGATGACAGAACTAAATGAAAAATAAATAATGTTGCATGCAAACTGTAAGTTATTCAGTACCTGCAAGTGTGCAATCTGGCAGCAAACTGTCCTAGAAGTTTATGTGGAATGTGACAAACTGGTTTCACACATGTTAAAGGGGGGGGGCAAATATTCTGTTAAAAACTTGCATCTAATGACACATGGAAACCCAAACTATGATGAAAGTTGTGATTTCATTTCAAAATAAAACATAACCACAATATATATATATATATATATATATATATATATATATATATATATATATATCTTTGAAAAAAAAACAGGAATATCGTGATTGGCACAGAATGCATTAGCAACTCAATGCAGTATGGGATTAATTTTCAGACTGTGTAAATGACCACTAAATGGTCACTAAGGACTGACATTAAAAGGGCATCTAATGCACAAAATGATGTACTACAACTTCTGAACATGTGAAAGTGCACATATATAAATGAAACACTAATGTCTGCAAGTTACAGTGCAAGCAAGTCATATGCCACATAGCTAGTTCCAGTTGGGTGACCATAATATAAATGATGAATGATCCAGATCATAGCTATCCCAAAAGATAGATGGATCACAAGCATGTTTACAGATTTGGAGATGATTAGTATGTCTGCAGAATGAGGGATGGTTGATCAACATGTTTACAGCTGGATGGAAGACCAGCATGTCCACAGATCAGTGGATAACCAGGATGTCTACTGAGGATGGTTGTTTAGGATATCCTTAGATGGATGACCACAATGTCCACAGAGAGACAGCTGTTCAAGATGTTTATAAACAGAAGTATGAAAAGAATGTCCATAGATGGTTACATGACCAGGATGTCCTTAGTTGGTTACATGACCAGGATGTCCATAGATGGTTACATGACCAGGATGTCCTTAGATGGAAAGATAATCAGGGTGTTATTGGATGGTTGTATGAAGAGAATGCCTTACAGATGGATGGATAAATGGGATGTCCATCAATGGATGTATGACTAGGATGTCCACAGATGAATGGATAACCAAAAAGTCAAGAGATGGATATATGGATGATTAGATGAAGGATGACCAAGATACCTAGTGAGAGATGTATGATAAGGATGTCCATAGGCAGACAGATGATCAGGATGTTTTCAGATGGATGGATAACCAATATATCCACAATCTGAGGGATGACCAATATGACCATATGGGTTTACCAGATGGGCAGTGACCTTGGCAAGTGACCACTGAGATAGTTCCACATATAAGATGATTACATCAGACTGTTTTCTATTGATAATATCATAACTGTTATGCTAAAGCCACAGAGTGTTGCAAAATGGGCCAAGACAGGCCACTCGGCTCACTTCATGTGATTCCCAAAACAATTCATGCAAATTAAAGCAAAACTGAGCTGAAGAGACCTTAAAGTATACCATTTGCACTTTCAGCATGAAGTTGTAAGGTACTATTAATTGATGTTGAACAAGCAGTGAACAGATATAATATAAGACACTTTACTACCGTATGTGCAGTTACTACTTTATTGATTTATACACTGTAAAATGTATTTTAATTGTATTCTGCCTGACATTGCTGACATTGTATAACTTAATAGATATTGTTTGTACTGCATGTACTGCAGAGTTTCTTCTAGGCCCTCCTATGAAATGGGGCCCTTGTGCCTAGCCAGACTTCTTCTATCAACAAATGTAAAATAAAATAAGTAAAAAAATAAATAGAATGATACTGTTTAAAGTGGCATCTTAAAACATTATTAATGAACAATATGTCCAATCAGTGACAGTTCTGTCTGCTCACTTTCTTTGAACTTTGATGCATTTATTTTCCACGTATATTTACAATTCTTTCTGTTCAGCTTTGTGCCTTCCATGTGAATGACACCTATCCTTGGTTTCCACATATATTTACAATTCTTTCTGTACAGCTCTCTGCCTTCCATGTGAATGGCACCTATCCTTGGTTTCCACATATATTTAAAATTCTTTCTGTACAGCTCTCTGCCTTCTATGTGAATGACACTGATCCTTGGTTTCCACATATATTTACAATTCTTTCTGTACTGCGTTCTGCCTTCCATGTGAATGACACCTATCCATGGTTTCCACATATATTTACAATTCTTTCCATACACCTCTCTGCCTTCCATGTGAATAACACCTATCCTTGGTTTCCACATATATTTACAATTCTTTCTGTACAGCTCTCTGCCTTATATGTGAATGACACCTATCCTTGGTTTCCACATATATTTACAATTATTTCTGTACATCTCTCTGCCTTCCATGTGAATGACACCTATCCTTGGTTTCCACATATATTTAAAATTATTTCTGTATACTCTCCGCCTTCCATGTGAATGACACCTATCCTTGGTTTCCACATATATTTACAATTATTTCTGTACATCTCTCCGCCTTCCATGTGAATGACACCTATCCTTGGTTTCCACATATATTTACAATTCTTTCTGTACAGCTCTCTGCCTTCCATGTCAATGACATCTGTCCTTTGTTTCCATATATATTTACAATTCTTTCTGTACAGCTTTCTGCTTTCCATGTGAATGACACCTATCCTTGGTTTCCACATATATTTACAATTCTTTCTGTACACCTCTCTGCCTTCCATGTGAATGACACCTATCCTTGATTTCCACATATATTTACAATTCTTTCTCTACAGCTTTCTGCTTTCCATGTGAATGACACCTATCCTTGGTTTCCACATATATTTACAATTCTTTCTCTACAGCTTTCTGCTTTCCATGTGAATGACACCTATCCTTGGTTTCCACATATATTTACAATTCTTTCTGTACAGCTCTCTGCCTTCCATGTGAATGACACCTGTCCTTGGTTTCCACATATATTTACAATTCTTTCTGTACAGCTTTCTGCTTTCCATGTGAATGACACCTATCCTTGGTTTCCACATATATTTACAATTCTTTCTGTACAGCTCTCTGCCTTCCATGTGAATGACAACTGTCTTTGGTTTCCACATATATTTACAATTCTTTCTGTGCAGCTCTCTGCCTTCCATGTGAATGACACCTATCCTTGGTTTCCACATATATTTACAATTCTTTCTGTACAGCTCTCTGCCTTCCATGTGAATGACACCTGTCATTTGTTTCCATATATATTTACAATTCTTTCTGTACAGCTCTCTGCCTTCCATGTGAATGACACCTGTCCTTGGTTTCCACATATATTTACAATTCTTTCTGTACAGCTCTATGCCTTCCATGTGAATGACACCTGTCCTTGGTTCGGATGCCTGAGCACCAGTATTATATCCAGCTTGGAGTATTTCCCAAACCAGATGTAGCAGTCTTATGCAGATCATGTCATAATGGGGTTTCTGTCTCTGCTGAGATAATTTTTTTCCATTATTGACTTTTTTTGTTTTAGCTTTCATGTATCAGTAACGTGTCTGAGACAGATCATTTGTTTTTCAGTCTTTTGACTATTAACACTCTTGCTTTTGAGACACTGACTCCCCATAAAGAATTATTCCTAAATTTCAAAACCGTGAGTTAACATTTTTTATTTCTAAAATGCTCTACTTTTGATTACGCATTATTTGTTTTTGAAATAGGCCCTAATAAGTTAACAAATATAAACAAACAGATAAACACTGTTGCTATTTCTCATGACATTTTTCACTGTTTGGACAATTCTGTCTTGTCCTTAAAATGGACATCATATGTTTAAATATCTACTCACGCTTAAATCTTCCAAATTACTGACTTTTGTATTGGAGACCATTACCAGACATGACAATGTCAGGTACACCATCTCTCAAGAATATATCATTGAATGCTGCAGCCTCTTTTGTGCATATTGGGTCTGTCAGTTTGATTATTTCAGGGAACCTGGAACAATAATCTAATCCAATAAATTACATGGTTTCCATGAATTGGAGCACATCTGTACCCACTCTGTTCCATGGTTTATATGACACTGGGTAAGCCATCCTCTCTTCCTTCGAACCTTTTTTCATTCCATGCATTAGAAATGGCACAGTTCTGGTCTCCTTATTCTGTTTGAGTTAACTTTCATGCCCAGTACATCATGGAGTGTAATCAGAAATAGTGCAATGTGTTATTTGAACCAGCGATGTGAGTTGTGATGTGCAGGGACAAGAGACAACGGTAGTACAACAGCACCAGCAGTAAATCAGAAGTAGTACAATGCATTATGTGAACCAGCGATGTGAGTTGTGATGTGCAGGATGGAGAGACAATGGTAGTACAACAGCACCAGCAGTAAATCAGAAGTAATGTAATGCATTATGTGAACCAGCGATGTGAGTTGTGATGTGCAGGGACAAGAGACAACTGTAGCACAACAGCACCGGCAGTAAATCAGAAGTAGTGCAATGTGTTATGTGAACCAGCGATGTGAGTTGTGATGTTCAGGGACAAGAGACAACGGTAGTACAACAGCACCAGCAGTAAATCAGAAGTAGTGCAGTGTGTTATGTGAACCAGTGATGTGAGTTGTGATGTGCAGGGAGGAGAGACAATGGTAGTACAACAGCACCAGCAGTAAATTAGAAGTAGTGCAATGCGTTATGTGAACCAACGATGTGAGTTGTGATGTGCAGGGAGGAGAGACAACGGTAGCACAACAACACCAGCAGTAAATCAGAAGTAGTGCAGTGTGTTATGTGAACCAGCGATGTGAGTTGTGATGTGCAGGGAGGAGAGACAATGGTAGCACAACAACACCAGCAGTAAATCAGAAGTAGTGCAGTGTGTTATGTGAACCAGCGATGTGAGTTGTGATGTGCAGGGAGGAGAGACAACAGCACAACAGCACCAGAAGTAAATTAGAAGTAGTGCAGTGTGTTATGTGAACCAGTGATGTGAGTTGTGATGTGCAGGGACAAGAGACAATGGTAGTACAACAGCACCAGCAGTAAATCAGAAGTAGTGCAATGCATTATGTGAACCAGCGATGTGAGTTGTGATGTGCAGGGAGGAAAGACAATGGTATTACAACAGCACCAGCAGTAAATCAGAAGTAGTGCAGTGTGTTACGTGAACCAGTGATGTGAGTTGTGATGTACAGGGAGGAGAGACAATGGTAGCACAACTGCACAAGCAGTAAATCAGAAGTAGTGCAATGCATTATGTGAACCAGCGATGTGAGTTGTGATGTGCAGGGACAAGTGACAATGGTAGTGCAACAGCACCAGCAGTAAATCAGAAGTAGTGCAATACGTTATGTGAACCAGCGATGTGAGTTGTGATGTGCAGGGAGGAGAGACAACAGCACAACAGCACCAGCAGTAAATCAGAAGTAGTGCAATGTGTTATGTGAACCAGCGATGAGAGTTGTGATGTGCAGGGACAAGAGACAACGGTAGCACAACAGCACAAGCAGTAAATCAGAAGTAGTGCAATGTGTTATGTGAACAAGTGATGTGAGTTGTGATGTGCAATGCGTTATGTGAACCAGCGATGTGAGTTGTGATGTGCAGGGACAAGAGACAATGGTATCACAACAGCACCAGCAGTAAATCAGAAGTAGTGCAGTGTGTTATCTGAACCAGCGATGTGAGTTGTGATGTGCAGGGTGGAGAGACAACGGTAGCACAACAACACCAGCAGTAAATCAGAAGTAGTGCAATGTGTTATGTGAACCAGCGATGTGAGTTGTGATGTGCAGGGAGGCGAGACAACGGTAGTACAACAGCACCAGCAGTAAATCAGTAGTACAATGTGTTATGTGAACCAGCGATGTGAGTTGTGATGTGCAGGGACAAGAGACAATGGTAGCACAACAGCACCAGCAGTAAATCAGAAGTAGTGCAGTGTTTTATGTGAACCAGCGATGTGAGTTGTGATGTGCAGGGAGGAGAGACAACATTAGCACAACAGCACCAGCAGTAAATCAGAAGTAATACAATGCATTATGTGAACCGGCGATGTGAGTTGTGATGTGCAGGGACAAGAGACAATGGTAGCACAACAGCACCAGCAGTAAATCAGAAGTAGTGCAAAGCGTTATGTGAACCAGCGATGTGAGTTGTGATGTGCAGGGAGGAGAGACAACGGTAGCACACCAGCAGTAAATCAGAAGTAGTGCAATACGTTATGTGAGCCTGCCATGTGAGTTGTGATGTGCAGGGAGGAGAGACAACAGTAGTACAACAGCACCGGCAGTAAATCAGAAGTAGTGCAATGTGTTATGTGAACCAGCGATGTGAGTTGTGATGTGCAGGGACAAGAGACAACGGTAGTACAACAGCACCAGCAGTAAATCAGAAGTAGTGCAATGTGTTATGTGAACCAGCGATGTGAGTTGTGATGTGCAGGGACAAGAGACAACGGTAGTACAACAGCACCAGCAGTAAATCAGAAGTAGTGCAATGCGTTATGTGAACCAGCAATGTGAGTTGTGATGTGCAGGGACAAGAGACAATGGTAGCACAACAGCACCAGCAGTAAATCAGAAGTAGTGCAATGTGTTATGTGAACCGGCGATGTGAGTTGTGATGTGCAGGGACAAGAGACAACGGTAGCACAACAGCACCAGCAGTAAATCAGAAGTAGTGCAGTGTGTTATGTGAACCAGCGATGTGTGTTGTGATGTGCAGGGACAAGAGACAACGGTACCACAACAGCACCAGCAGTAAATCAGAAGTAGTGCAGTGTGTTATGTGAACCAGCGTTGTGAGCTGTGATGTGCAGGGACAAGAGACAACGGTAGTACAACAGCACCAACAGTAAATCAGAAGTAGTGCAATACGTTATGTGAACCAGTGATGTGAGTTGTGATGTGCAGGGAGGAGAGACAACGGTAGCACAACAGCACAAGCAGTAAATCAGAAGTAGTGCAATGTGTTATGTGAATCAGCAGTGTGAGTTGTGATGTGCAGGGACAAGAGACAACGGTAGCACAACAGCACCAGCAGTAAATCAGAAGTAGTGCAATGCGTTATGTGAACCAGCAATGTGAATTGTGATGTGCAGGGACAAGAGACAATGGCAGCACAACAGCACAAGCAGTAAATCAGAAGTGATACAATGCATTATGTGAACCGGTGATGTGAGTTGTGATGTGCAGGGACAAGAGACAATGGTAGCACAACAGCACCAGCAGTAAATCAGAAGTAGTGCCATGCGTTATGTGAACCAGTGATGTGAGTTGTGATGTGCAGGGAGGAGAGACAACGGAAGCACAACAGCACAAGCAGTAAAACGGTGTGTAAGTATTGCATGCAAATTGTCATATAATGCCATGTAAATGAGTACTGCTATTCTAATTAGAGCATATGCAAATGACAAATTCAAACATGGCAGTGTGATTTAGAAATGTATAAAATTAGTCAGACAAACCACAGTGATCAGCTTATCTGAGCACCATCATTTTTGGTGTACAGGTGTACCAATCATGATAAGGTACTAGGAGCAGCCTCCACTGAAGCTGGTCAGCACATGTTAGTGGTCACCCTAAAAACAATATCCATGATGTTGAATGTTGCCACCTTCTGGATCTTAGAATAGTCTGTAGCTGAGATATCATCGCCTCTGTGACACGGACATTGTTGACGAGTACTGTGTGGACAGAGACTTCATACAGGAGCTGCAAAGAGCTAGCATCAAAGATTAAAACAATACTAATTTCACAAACTTTAAATCATACTTTGATTTAGAAATGGGGTCCATTCCTATCATGGTATTAGAAACTCAAAAGACTTAGAGAAAATTAAACCAGCAGAATGCCCGCAGGAAATGGAGAACAAAGAAAGCACCCTCAGTTTACAGGAAAAAGATCTAAGGGAAGAGTTTTTAATTTGAAAAAGATGGACAGACATATTAAGATCAATGAAAAATTAACAAAAGTTAATAAGACCCAAAATGTTAGACATTTGATAAAACAAATAAACAAGACTATAAAAAGAAATTCGTGTGATATAACAGATGTAAACAGGATATATTACCGTGCGGCTTAATTAATAACAGATAAAGTCTTACCACAAAAACACAGGGTCATAAGAGAAGGGAAGAAGTCAAATGCCATCATGGAGGTTTCAAACAGAGAAAGCTATACAACAATTAAGACAAGAAGTGCCATTGTTAGAAGAGGAAACAAATCAACAAAAATACTCAGAAAGATCGACTTTATAAAAGCAATGTGCAGAATTAGAACATGCCATGATCTGCTGAACGCTATTCAAATAATAAACTAAAGATATCAGCACAGGCAGTAAAACGTAGAAGATACGCAGATAAATATAAAGAAAAAGTACAAAATAAGCAATTCACTGATGACCCAAAATGTTTTATAGAGAACTGGGAAACAAAGCAAAAGGAATAGAAACACCACAAAAAAAAAAAAAAAAAAAAAAAAAGAAAGAAATAGACACATTTTGGAGAAATATCTATGAATATCTATGAAGACCCTGTGAAACATAACAAAGATGCTGAATGGATAGAAGAATCAAAAGAAACAGTGAAAAGTTCAAATGTACAGGATATAAAATGGCATGAAGTAATGGCCAGAGAAACTAAAACAAAATTAGGAAAAGCTCCTAAATGGAAAACCCCAGGCCCAGATGCAGTACATAACCTCTGGCTAAAAGTATTAACATATTTACACAAAGATTTAACCCTGAATAAGGGCTGCATATATTAGAACCCAACCTTGTTATAGGAAAAATGATACTCCTCCCTAAGAGTGAACCTGAAAGCTATCCTAAAATCTATAGACCAACAACTTGCCTTCTGACGATGTATAAAGTATATACTGGCATTGAAAACTCAGTCATGGCAATAGAACCAAAGGCTAACAAAAGAAAGACATATGGAATAAAGGATAATTTGTTGTTAAAGTCATAATGGTGAATTATTAAAAGGGGAAGAATCTAAATATGGCATGGATAGATTACAAAGCAGCATTTAACAGCATCCCACATTCATGGATAAAGGAGTACTTACAGACGTACAGGATACACCCTACATTAATCAATTACATTACAGTGACCATGAAACAATGGAAAACCACCTTGCATTAAGCCAAGATAAAGGATAATCTACTATCCCAGGAATAAAAATTCAAAGGGGGAGATTCCAAGGTGAGTCTTTGTCACTGTTGCTCTTTTGTCTTGTCCTTAACGTATTAAGCTGTCTACTTAACAGATTAAGTTATACTTATAATTTGGCTCCTAGAAAACAAAAAAAGTGTAAAAGCTTTTCATCTTCTTTTTGTGGATGATTTAAAACTGTATAGTTCAGCAGATGATGAGTTTAAAGCACAACTGGAAGTGGTCAAAACTTTCCCAGATGATTTAAGAATGTAACTTGGTCTTAATAAATATGCAAAAGCAACATTTAAAGCAGGAAAGCTGCAGCACCAAGAAAATATCATTTTGTGACAGGAATATGATATAAAGGAACTTGAACAAGAGGGAATGTATAAATATTTGGGAACTGAAGGATCAGCTATAAAGTGTGAACAAATACAAACAAAACTCAGTAAGGAATATTTGACAAGACTAAACTTTATACTGAAAACAGACCTGACATCTAGGAATAAAGTCCAAGCTATAAACCAATTTGCTCTTCCTGTTATGACTTACAGTTTTGGGGTGACTGACTAACCCCGAAATGTATTGGATCAGTTGTGCAGGAAAACAAAAAAAATGTTTCATGCTTTTCAAATGATATATAAAAAATAGTGTAAACCTTGATTATATATGGCTCGTTCTGAAGGAAATATGGGTCTGATCAAAACTGATTACATCTATAAATCTGCAATCATAGGGCTGCATACATTTCTGCGGACCTCACCATATCCAGGCATAGTGAAAGTTTTAAAACTTGAAAATAACAAGTCTAAGATGGCTTCCCTGCTTAATTTAGCAGAAGCATATCGGTGTCAAGCAGGAATGGAAATCGGGTCTATATCATAACATTGAAACTGACAGCGTCGAATGCTCACATGAGCGAATATTCACATACTCGACAATGGCACCCCGCTAAATATATAATTCTACTCCGAGACTGCACTACAGTGAGGAAAGGGCAAAACTCCCGATCTTCACTGTACCGCAAACAAAATGAAAAAAACTTCGAGGATGTGATTTTTCGCTCATGTGAGCAGTTGACGTTGTTGGTTTCGATATTATGATATAGACCCTGGAAATCAAACTAGAGGTAATCAAAAATCAGGCAGCAATTGAAAGTGCCAAAAAACAAAAGAAAGAATATAAGAAGGATCAGGTGAAAGGGTAAGAAATGTGAAGAAAGCATAAATATAGTTGTGAGCACAGAAAACATGTTGAGTAACCTCATGTCAATTAGGATCTCATGCAGGAATGGTTAAGGAGAGGTGAATTTAAACCAAAAGATGAAAGTTTAATATTGGTGGCCCAGGATAGTGGACCATGTACACACTGTTTTACAAAGTCCATTGAACATATGGGAGAAACAGACAAATGCAGGTTCTGTAAAACAGAACTGGAAATAGTCGCAGATCCTGCAGCTGGGTGTGATACACTAATGGTAGAGGGACTGTACACTGAAAAGCATAATAATGTGGCAAGACTGTTGCACTGGGGATTGTGGAAGCATTACAATACTGAAGAAGCTGAGAAGCATTGGAAACATGAGCCACAAAGTATTATAGAGAATGATAAAGTTTATATCACATGGGCTCACCCGCTACCAACAGTTCAAAAACTGACACAAAAAAAGAGATACAGTAGTCCATGAAAAGAAGATGAAAGTAGCATCGATCATTGAAATTGTTACACATTGATTACAGTGTCTTACATACAGAGAGACAGAACGACATGAAATACCAGGATTTGCAGACAGAAACAAGGGCAATGTGGAAAAAGGATATTCAAACAGTTCCAATAGTAGTAGGAGCAATGGGTCTCATAAAAACGAATTTACAGTCGTACTTAGATATCCTACAAATGTATGCAACTCCATCTGAATTGCAGAGGGAGACAATTCTGGGCGCATTGTGGGTGCTGCAAAGAACACTTTTGGCTAGCATCAACGATTGAGTCAATACTTTCACAAACTTTAATCACACTTTGACTTAGGAATGGGGTTCATTCCCATCATGGTATTAGAAACCTAAAAGACTTGGAGAAATTAAACAAGCTACTCATTGTGCCAACCTCACATGCAGTCGAGGATGCATGGACTGCCTATCTCAATGGACAAGACAGTTTGTGTAGCATTGGTATGGGGGGTGTCTTTCAGCATCTGACAGGGGATTTTGTAGGTATATTCCTCACTAATCTGACACCAGTTCTTTTTTTTTTTGTCCTTTTTAACGCTGCTGCCTCCCAACCACCAGGCCCACTCTTTGATTTATTGGCCCTTTCATTCAGCATCCAGCAGAGTGGGAACTCAGTGAGAAGGGCTGTCATCCAAGCAGCCGTCGGAGTGCTTTTTCCTGGTTTTGCAGCCATACCTGTACTGCACATGCTCAGTAACCATCCTTGCATACAGTGTGCACTAGATATCGATGAGAGCACGTTTCTTACCTCCACAACTACTGTCAGTCATCAGAACAGCCCTGCTCCCTTGAAGCCATTGTTAACATGGGGTCTTCCATCTTCAACAGGGATTCAACTATGGGAAGGTGAACTCTAGGCATGCACTGCCCCCTCCCCAAGGAGAGGTGGGACAGCAAATCCACATAAATCTTCTCCCCCATGGTGGCTCCAGCAGGCCCTTGGACCACTGCTCAAACTCAGGTTAACTGGACTATATTCAGGACTTTGTCCCTGTATGCCAGCAGAGCTGATCTATTCCAGTTCCTTGATATGATGCTGCAGGATGTGGAGAAGCATATTTGGTTTCTATGGATACAAGGGGAGAGAAACCTCATTATGCAGACATTCTATGACATAGCCTGTTTCTCTGACACCCTGGGGTCATTGACATATCCACACTGTCATCAAGGGAACAAGTCTCCACCTGCTCCACATGGCATTTGACCTATAAGTTAGAAGGATTTCCACTCTTGTCAACTGTCAGGTGATGTGCAGTATACAAGGTATTAGATACAATGTATATGTGCACCATCCAGCCAGTTCCCGTGATTCCTACTTCTGTCAGTTGTGTAACATGCCAATATTTTATGCAAGTTGACTTTTCACAAGGACATCTACTTAATAAGTGCAGATATTGTCACTCATAGAGGCCATGATAGTCTGTCCTATAAACATGGGTAGCAAACCATTCATAATACTGTTGGCTGTTGCATGTCTCAGATGATGCAGAATATGCTCTGGAATCATAGCTGATGACCTTTGTCCACAGCCCCTGGACTGTAGCAGAGATGGCATACAACAGTGCCTGTCACAGATACAGAATGTGACTGAACAGGTGTTTCATCTACTGATGTCCAGCTTCCACTACTTGGATACACCTGGTGGCACACAGTACTAAACTCTGGAGGCCTGCAAACATATATTCATAGTCTGTACCATACTGTATAACATGGTGTTATAAAAAGTCTTACAACATGGGGACACATAGCACTACCTCACATACCTGTGGTAGCTGCAGAAGAGGAACCAGGTGAGAAATCATTGGAGGAACCATCTGTGGCAGGATTCCTTCACAGGCACAAGTGAGTGCAATACATTGTGACACAACATCAAAGAATAACATTGATGTTTGCAATGATGCACTCATGCTATACATTACAGAGCATCAATTGGCCATGCTGTGCATTAAGTATAACCATTCCCACACAAGCCAGAATGTAGGGAGAGCACAGTCAACATTTGTGCAGGTGGGGTGAGGTATAGTGACAGTGGATACTATGCTATCACAGGTGGAGGGGGGCATGTTTGCTAGATGTATATGGTTAGGAGGTTGGGGGAGTTAGGGATCAAATTCTTCAGGGGTGGGATGGAGCTCCCATGGTTGGAATACTGGATGAGAATATCTTGTAGACTGTGTCATAACTGGAATAATCCTATCCAAAGAATGGTGTACCACATCATGTGTGTGTGTGTGTGTGTGTGTGTGTGTGTGTGTGTGTGTGTGTGTGTGTGTGTGTGTGTGTGTGTGTGTGTGCATGTGTGAGAGAGACCCTGCTGAGAACTCAGTGTGGTGCTCCCACAGAATGATGGCATCCATGATTCTTAACAAGCATGGGTAGGTGTCACGCATAGTTGACGTACAGTGAAGTGTGATGCCATTAAACTTTGTGAAGGTGATTGCCTCTTCTGGTGATGCATACACACAGAGGATCTGGTGCAGCTTGGCCTCATTCATGGAAATACCCATATCCAGGCAGTGTGAAAGTAGCACAGTCTCTTGAATGGTGTGTGCCACCTAAATAAGTCTTCCATGTGATCATGCTTTTGTTGATCCATACACTAACATGGCTATGGTGGCCAGTTGTCTGCATCCACATGGAATAATTAGTGAATGTGACTGCCACTGTTGTCAACAAGTGCGTCTGCACCAGGTACCCCATATGTCCGTGTCACTCTGCATGCATTACAGAATGTCCTTCAATCCATGCAGTGGTTTCAGGTCTTTATGCAGGCCAAGCAGTACAGCCAACAACTCTGACGTGGTGTGAATATTGTCCGGCTATATATGGATTACTGACCTACACATCCATTGATTGCTAACAAGGGTAAAATCCAGGTCTGTGAAAGTTCTGTAATCATGGTAGTGATGGGCACTACATATCTCTCCCATATGCTGGCTACATGCACTTCAGATGCAGTGTGGTTATCTGATGCCATCTGTGGTGGTGATTTCTGTGCCACAGGGTGTGGCTGACATGAACAAGGTGACTTTTGCTGAATATTGGTGATGCTGGAGGTTCAACTTGCCCCCTCAATAGTCACATCAGCTGTGAGTGATGTGAGTATACCCCCCACTGTCTACCTGTTGTACTGGATTCTCTGCATATAGATATGAATACATATAGATAACATACCTATGGAAATCCTAAATGTATTTGTGCCTACCACCACCATGTGGTACACAGACTGCTACATCCAGTCATATGCAAAGCCTGTGCTGCAGCCCTGATGTCCCTGATAATTCACAGGTACAGTTGGTCAATGTCCTACAGAAATGCTACATGCTAGTAGTCATTTGGGACATTCTGTAGAGATACTCAGGTAGTTATTCCCAGCCTCACTCCAACATCCAAGCCTGTTAGATATGAGGGTTCTTTCACATTCCACAGTGAGGCATACAAAGATTTTCTCCACCTGTATGAGATGCTTCTGTATTGCTGGTTGATCCCCAGTTTTCAGCCACTGTCTGGTGATTTTTTATGTGTTGGTCCTAGCATGTAGTAATATATCAGTGATCCTGTGATGCCCCTGTTGTATTGTCCTATTATGGTCAGTCACTACACTGGTGTCCTATTATGGTCACCCATTACACTGGTATCCTACACTGATCCCTGCCACACTTGGTTCCAAAAGGCCAAGTCCACTTTCCCATTTTAAATGATATGCATGCTGTGTGTGTGTGTGTGTGTGTGTGTGTGTGTGTGTGTGTGTGTGTGTGTGTGTGTGTGTGTGTGTGTGTGTGTGTGTGTGTGTGTGTGTGTGTGTGTGTGTGTGTGTCTATGTCTGTCCATTGGCTTGTTATATTGCTTTGTTGTTTTTAATCCATCAAATAATTTAATAAACTATCACATGTAACTGAATAGTTGCATTTATATCATTCTTTTTTACAATATTTTTGACACATTGTTGTGATGCCCTTATATGGGTTCCCAGTTCTGCCCACATAGCAGCAATGCATGAATGAATGAACATAGAACTGGGCACATTACCTGCATGCTGCTTTTCACAGGTTACATGTTCATAGCACAGTCAACTCATTTGATTGGTTAACACTGTTTTCACAGCTGAGAAGATTATGCAGAACTGCTTCCAGCATGACCATGCTATTGAGACACTCATGCATACCCAATCCCCACTGGGATGCTTTGTGTCCTTGCCACCACACTGTTTGTGAGAGTACAGTCATGTTATGCTTCTTCTGAATATCCTCTTATATCGTTCTTTCTTTTTATTTAAACTTTACTACCCCTGGATATGATACATATATGCTCAGAAGCAAATGGCTTATTAGTTGATTTTAGGGGACTTAGTTTTTCAGTTTCGAACATTAAGCCTCAGGTACAATGTATTTCTTCCTTGAAAGAAAAACAAGATAAATGTCTTTACTTATCGAGGCTTTTATTCACTCTAGTCCTTCTTTCTCTGCTATATTTTCAGTAACTGTATTTTAATTCAACATCAATGCATCACTGACATCTTTGATATTATTTTACTTTTTCTTTTGGCATCAGTGAGTGTGATGTACCTAAAGATTTTCTAGTTCTTCTAGCAATTCTCATGCTTTAGAGGTACATATTCTCCACTCAGTGCATCTGCTGTTTGAATTTCATTGCCTGGCTTACATTTCACTTTCACAGCATACTTCTGCAAATTAATCAACATCCTCTCAAGTATTGGAGGTACCTTGTACAAAGACTTTCTGACTATGCTTTGCAAGGTTTTAATGTCTTTTTCAACCTAAACTTCTTTCCTATATGATTTTTTCATGCACTATTACTAAAATATTGTTTTCTATTTGAGCATGTCTGTTTTGTGCATTTATAAAATTTCTTGACATATGTGTACCTAGTCCAGTCTCTTGTAAGATCACATCTCCCATACCATTGTGACTGACATCTACTTGCAACACAATTGGCTTATTGCATTATAGTATTTTAGCAATGGTGCATATGTTATAGTAGTTTAGAACTGGTGCATCTGTAACAAATCCTTTAAACATTTCAAAATAGTTTTCATGTTTATAGCTCCATTCACAGGCTACATCTTCCTCTATGAGCATTCTTAGTGGCACAGTTATCTTAGACATAGCAGGTACATATTTTGAAAAATACAGCATAATTCCAGATTCAACATTTGAGCAATTGCTCTGATATTTGAAAAATGCTGTATCTCTCCAGATATGACAGTTGTACAGTTGCTTTGATTTTTTTCTGATTCAGCCTTTAATCCCTCTAGTATTAGAATATGACATATGTATGACCTGTTACTTTTATTTTACATTTTCTCTAACTTAACTTGACTTTTAATTAAGTCAGCAACTTTATATGCTCTTTAATGCTCTTCTTGTGTGTAATGCCAAACTAATGGAGGAGCAGTTATATCTCCAGCACTTTCCAATTCTTCACTTACCTATGCATCATCTCTTTGGAACACAGCTGGTGCTGATGAAATATCAAATGGAAATTAAAGGAAGCTGTATCTCTGAAGTATTTCCAGTTTTGACTCTTTTTCCACTGTAATAGTACATATAAACAGCTCATTTTTATCTTTTTGTTCAACATGAACACACTTTTGAACACACATCTTTGCAAAATAAGTCCTGATGTCACTGATTCTATGACACGGATTACATAAGGGCAATGATTCCCCTCTTAAGACTGAACACATCTAGTATGTGAAGCTTAAATGTCAACTGCATGTTATTTATGCACATGCCACATCTGTCTTTTTTGTTCTCATTACTTTTACAATTGTTGCTACTTTATTTTTATCATACTTATCATGTTTCCTGTGCCATTTTTCTTCTCCATTATAGTTGTGAAATATACTTTATCATTCTTAGTCTACCTTAGAAATATATATTTCTTAAATAAGATATTAATATAAATGTTACTAGATAATATAAATTCTTTAAATTCTTGTAATTATGAGCTAGTAACCTCAGTTGCTCAACACACATCCACAGCTTTTGTTAAGATTGGGATTGTATATATTACCGTCAACTGCTTGCTGTAGCATTTTTAGTCCACAAACTATTCTCTCTCTCTCTCTCTCTTATTAGTCATATAGTTCACCAAATCCACAGACTTTCACACCACCAAAAACTATTTAAATGACATTAAGTAAGATGATTAAAGAGCTTAAAATGGCTGAACATATAGACTGCTTATATCAATAGGAAATGGTGCTTATGTAGAAACAGCAGGTGCATAGTTTTATAGGTGAAAGGGGCCAATGACTGCTAGTTACACAAGTTACCTATGGTATTTTGTTGCCCAGCATAATTATGTGCATTTCTCAACAACAAATAAAACACTCAAGCAAAATCTAATCTAAAGTCTTTCCAAAGTAAGATATCTGATAATTAATAAAGTGAAAAAGAGTCAAGCTCCAAAAACACTACATAACTCTAAAGAAACTGGCATGCCAAAGTCTATCACTAAAGCTACTAGTGAAACTAGAAAGCTCACATTCAAGGAAATCAAAACTGAAGGCAAAAGCAAGCTTCCACCACTAAAAAGAGGCTGCTATAGCAGATGGAAACAAAGAAATCAGCTGGTAATGGTTCGTTAGTTAGCAGCGTCCTAAAGCAGCAGAAACTACTTTGGCCTTTTTGTGTAACAAAAAGAAATTAAAAATGAATGTGAAAGCAAAGAGGATCTATCTGTGACGCATGCAGTAATAAGTCTGAGCTAAAGAGGAATAAATAAGAATAAGGAAATGAGATATACGTATCTTCTCAGCGATTATATGTATATTTGAGGTAACATGTAAGAGAAATTAAAACAGAGTTGTAGGAAGATAGTTTGGTACCCTGGGCAATGCCCCCTATTTAGATTCTCACCACCAGATTAGATATGAAGGAAAAAAGGTCTTCTGACTGTACATTGACAACTCCTTCGCAGAACATCATTTAAGCAGTTATGATCGCTACTGCATTTGATTGGATGCCAACCATTATCACTTTCAGGACATGATCAGGACTAATTCTAAAGTAACAATCACACCCACTAACAGCCTGCATCCAGGGCAGCCACCCGCTATACACTGCCCTAGCTATGGCTTTCTGAAACACACTGATGTGATTCAGAAAGGCAGAAAAGGAATTGTTATGCATGGTGTGCAATCAGAATCAGGGGCACTTATTTATTGTGGCTGAGAAAAGCCAAATTCTGTTTGGCAGATTTGAAACTCTGATGCTTCATTGGGTATTAAGGTACACAATTTGCTATTTTTTATTCATCAAGTGTGTATCTTACTTGTAGTGATCACTTATGTGATATAGAAGGCATTGCAGCCTATCAAAATCTTCTACATAACATGCAAATGTTAGCTCCAAGAATACATATTCCAGAAGGTGTACATAGATGAACAAGGAAATAATTTAACAATCACCCATATAAAACACTAAAAACTAACTGTTTTCAGGCTGGTAATACTATACAAAGTTCAAACAATGAAGAAAAATGAAAAGAGGGCAACTAACCATTTACAAATCAGAATCATTCTGTTCTAATACAGTTTAATGGTATAATTTTGCAATAGTTGTCCAAGCTCAGAAATTCAGAGTACTTGTTAATTGTTTTATAGATTTTGGAATGCCTACCTAATTATGAATAAGTCATGAATGTGTCAGTATGTATATATAGTCACCGGATAGTAATTTCTATTTTGGTCACAAATGTGTCAGTATGTATATACAGTCACCAGATAGTAATTACTAGTAACATAACAAGACAACACAATTGTGAGTAGAGTGGCATGCACATCACAATGAATTTTGGGTAATGCAGCACTTGTGATATTCATATGCAACAATAAACAAATAAGGAAAGTGGTATAGGTGTCTGTTTTTTGTAAATGCACCACAGAATTTGTCAGATGTCTTGCTATGTATTAAAGACACTGTACATAGCTGCAGTTGACATATTTAATTACATACATGTCATGGAGCTTTAACCTGAAATCAGACTTATTACCATTTTATTTCTCACTAACAAAGTGCAGTCATTTTTTAATTCAACATGGCAATGCTAAGTGTTGTCACCCATAATCATTTAAAAAAATGCTGTAACTACCTTGTTTCCAAGTCACCATTAAAAGCAATGCAAAATGTCACGACTTCTCTTAGAAAATGTTTCCATTACTCTGTGTGCCTTAAAATATCTTGTGTGAGTGCCTGAGTGCCTTATCAGTACTCAGACATCCCAACTGACAAAACACACAAAGCAAAAAAATGTACAACTGCACAGTCAAAAACAAACAGCAAGATCAAATTAAGCTTTTTTTTTTGTTTGCTAGGAGGGCAAACTGATCTGCACACCTTATATGGGGGAGCTAATCTCCCACATCTGTTGCTTATCTCTCCCTTCCCTCTAGTTTTAACTATGAGCCACAGAAGAACCATTTTTTCATCTCACTGCTTACCAGAAATTAAATATCAAAAACAGTGAGCAAAAAAACAAATGCTAAAGAATACTTTTACTGGGGGCAATCTCCCCTGTACCCTCCATGTGGGGAGGGGTTGAGTCTTCCACACCACCCTAAATTATGAATACCAATTCTGTGGTTGTACTATAGTGGAGTAAGAAGGAAAACTCTCTAAAAAGCATAAAAAACAGAAAACTAAAATTGCAAAAACCTAACTTTAAAAAAGCTAGTCAAATGAATGTCATCATTCTAACCAGTTTTACACATTCATGCATCATGTTACTTTCTCTGTGATCTGTATCTCTGTGTTCTGTATCCAAGCGATATCAGAAATAGGTCCCCAGTAGATCACTGTATTATCATGTTAACAAATAATAAATAAAATGAAGATAAAAATGCTGCTGCTTTGAAGGCAAGACCCACAGTGCACCTGTGTTAGTGCTGTTTTGATCCCTTTTGCAGAATACAGATGTCCTCCTTCTGCACCCACATTTTGTAGAGCAAATTCCTGAGCCTATCTGCACTTCTAACTTTCTGTCTGTGGCACGCTGTCCTCATATTTAGCCAAAAAACAAGCAAGGTATCCCACCATCTTGCCAGTTTCTCCACACCTGTATTGCATTATTAATGTGAATGCCTTATCCTAGGCCTAGCATGCACCAGCTGTCTTTTTGAGACCTGTTGTCTATGTCCTTCTGTCTTGTACATAACTTGACCCAGGCGTTCCTTTTATACATTTACTTCTGCCACAGAATAATCTGCTGCTTGTGTTATGTCACCACCATCCTTGTGGCACCCCTGTCCTCTTGCAGTGCTTTAATCTCCTGATGGACACTCACATTGTTCCTTTACGATCCACCAAATCTTCAGCTATCCTCCATAAAGGATCAGTACAAAATGAAGCTTGTTTAGTGAATTCATCAAGAATTGCATTTTACATCCTTTACTAATCATCGCCAGTTTCCCATAAATAAATCTCATTATCTGATACTGCACCCATTCAAATACTTTATAACTCTCCCAGTAACCAGACCTTTACAGATGAGCTACCATCTTGGTTAATGACACCCCACATGCAGGAGGCTTCTCCCCTGCACACTCAAACTTAGTATGACTTTTACTAAGGTCAAAAATTCTCAGAGTAAATATAAATGCTATTAACATGTGTCTGTTTGTGTAACATAGGTCATCTGATCATGTTTCACTGAAAAACACCTCAAACAGGAAACCAGATACCTAACAGGGACATTTTTTAAAACACTTTAAAGAAGTTCTGATAATTTTCTTAAACATTGATATTAATCTGATAACACAATAAATGTAATGTTTTTGTAGACATACATTTTTAATAAATAGTTGTATGTTTTTTGTTTATTTTTTAAATCTCACCTTTATATTATTATAGGTCTATACAGTGCATTTAATGGGTGAGAGGAGCATGTCTGGTAAAAGTCAGTCAAGCAATGCAAATGTTCTCTGCCTCTGGTCCGCTCATTAATAGCCATATGCTTTGACATTGTGCAGTTCTTGTAGATCACTGTAAAGACTCTCAGTTAAAGTCAGTTGTCACCTTGCCCTATCTAAGCTGATTTGCCATTTCTTTATCCCATTACTTAGCAATGCACTCATAAGAAGGTACTCATGTCTACCTGTTATAAGGTAACAATAGTTACTGCAGAATCTTTCATTAACTAACATCTAATGCAATTTATTAACAGCAGTAACAATACCAGCAGTGTAAAATTAACTATACTGTAGGGCAGACTATTGTACTCTACACACAGAGCTCAGGGCAAAAACCAGCAAGTGCAATTCTTGCACAGAAACATAATAGATGATGAATTTTTACAACATGTTAAAGTTCTAAAACAAACAGTAAACTACTCAGAAATAAAATATAATTATACAAATGGAGGTGAGCATTACAGGAACAGTGGGATAAGAATAAAGGTAGAAAAAGAAAACATGGGGAGGACAGAAAAGGTGACTGGGAAAGGAATGATGTAAATGCCTGGGTACAGGAAGGCAAACAAAGTAAGAAATATGCAGATAATGTATAAAACTGCTTACATACAAACATGTTTTATTATACCATGTGACCCCCCCATTAGTATTCCAAAACGTGCACGCTGATTGGCTAGCATGCACGTTGTAAATCGACTTATACTAACGGAAAAAGGTCCGGTCGCCCGGACTTTTTCCATTAGTATAAGTCTTTTTTTAAAACACTGTCTCGCTATGTTAAAAGAGTTTAACATAGCAACACAGGTTTAAAAAAAGCAACACAGATCTCCGTTGCTTATTTTAAAGCTGTCTCGCTATGTTAAACCCATTTAACATAGCGAGACAGATTTAAAAAAAAAAAGCAATGGAGAAAGCAAGATCTCCATTGCTTTTTACTGTTTCGCTATGTTAAATGGGTTTAACATAGCGAGACATTAAAATAAGTAACGGACATCTTCGTTGCTTATTTTAAAGCTGTCTCGCTATGTTAAACCCATTTAACATAGCAACAGTAAAAAACGGAGATCTTGCTTTCTCTATTGCTTTGGCCACAACTCTGATGTACTGCATAGGCATGTGCAGTACATCAGAACTACCGCGGATGCCAGACAGCTGCAGAAGGGCAGCAAAGAGGCATTATACAATGCCATTATTTAAGAAAAGTAATTGTTTCTTTTCTTAAATAATGTCATACTATAATAGCAATAACCCACTTCTGGGTGTGGGTAATGTGGGATTTACCCACAGTTGTCTTTGTTTGGTCCCTCGGGCTTCGCCCTCGGGACCAAACCACGCCAACCGTGGGTAAATCCCGTATTACCCACACCCAGGCATGGGTTATTGCTATATTACTGCTTCAAGAGAATTAATTTCAATTTCAAAATCGGTACTTTGGTCTTAGCAGGTTTTAGTAATGCATAAATGTAAAGCAGCATATTTTAGGATAATAAAATATATCAACAACCATCTAGGTTTCCTCTATCACTGTAAAATTATCTAACCACCGAATCTCGAATTGCAATAGCTAGGACCCACCTCCTATCTTCTCTACTTTACGCCTCCCCAAGTCTAACTAATCTTTACAAAACTGACCTTAATAAACTTTCCATCTGTTACAACAAAATTGCTAGATTTGCTACCAATGCCAAATCACGATCCCGCCACTGCCTTTCCCTACAAGCCTTGCACTGGCTTGAATTTCTGAACCTATTAAGGTACCATCAACTTAGGCTAGCTCATCTAATTCTGTACTATCCCAAGAAAATCCCTTACCTGACTGACATGCTAAACTTCTACAATTCAAATAGGCAACTTTGGTCTTCCAACAAAGTCTTAATCAAAACGATCATATGCAAAAACAACTCCGGGGAATCACTATTTGCCCATGAAATAGCAAAAATATGGAACAACCTTCCTACTGACCTCAGACTACAAAACTCCACACCCTCCTTCAAAAGCCAACTTAAAACATACCTCTTCACCAACCATCTATCCAGCTGTAATTGACCCCCTGGCCCAATCACTATTTCTACACCCCATCTGTCCTAGACAACACAAACAACAACATCTAACTATACCTATCCATGTATGAGCAATAACCTATCTATGAGTGTATGTACGTGTGTGTGTGTGTGAGTGTGTGTGTGTGTGTGCGTGTGTGTGTGCGTGTGTGTGTGTGTGTGTGTGTGTGTGTGTGTGTGTGTGTGTGTGCATGTGTGCATGTGTGTGCGTGTGTGTGTGTGTGTGTGTGTGTGTGTGTGTGTGTGTTTGTATATGCTCTTACATGTATATTTGCTTGAATGCATATATGGAAACTTAAACATTTATATACTCTTATTAAGTTGTGAAATATCTTGCAATGCTCTATAAGGTTCTTATCTACTCTCACTGTATATTTTATGTACTTGCATTTTCAATCCAATAGGGAATATCCTTTTATCATATACTAACGACTGTAAAGTCTGCAGTCTGTATGATACTACTCTGTAACATCTCTTTTGTAAATTTTTCTTCTCTCTGTATACTTATGGAGTTTTTCTCCCCAGGACTCCACTCAGAATGGACACTTGTTGTCAAGTCAGACTATCATGGCAAACAAATGTTAAATAAATAAAATAAATAAATAAGTAAATAAGGTATAACAGGCAAGTCAGAAGAATAAAATGGAAATAAATGACTATGATACCCACAGCAGGAGTAAAAAGTTATCTGAAATAGTGGCATTAATGGAAGAACAATATTATGATTTTGTTGCTGTAACAGATGTTCGCCCATAAGTCTAAACACTCCACAACCCAATATTCTGGACATAGCAGACTCCATTCTGAGACACACTAATGTCCACCTTACCAGGCTGGATAAGGGGAGGGCTAAAGTTAGTTGCCTGTCAGGGGCAGGATTCACCAGATCAAGCAAGCACTCAGGTCACTTACCCCTAAGTACCGGTATGACTCAGACATAGTCCATGTAGGTGTGGATAACCTGAGGTGTACCTCCTTGGATTATGTGAAGAGAGAAATGATTGAGCTCTCAGAATAGTGTCACAGGCAGGTACGAGTCTAGCACTGAGCAGCATCTTACCATCTCCAAGCATGATGCCACAATACCAGCAGGTACGAGCCTGGCACTGAGCAGCATCCTACCATCTCCAAGGATGATGCCACAATACCAACAGGTATGAGCCTAGCACTGAGCAGCATCCTACCATCTCCAAGGATGATGCCACAATACCAGCAGGTATGAGCCTGGCATTGAGGAGCATCCTACCATCTCCAAGGGTGATGCCACAATACCAGCAGGTATAAGCCTGGCATTGAGCAGCATCCTACCATCTCCAAGGGTGATGCCACAATACCAGCAGGTATGAGTTTAGCACTGAGCAGCATCCTACCGTCTCCAAGGATGATGCCACAATACCAGCAGGTATGAACCTGGCACTGAGCAGCATCTATCATCTCCAAGGATAATAGATGAGAAACAAATTGGTGGGAATGGGTGGCAAAGCCTATTTTCCTTCCTAAAGTGATATCAGAGACCAGTATCAACCAGTCCATAGACATGCCTGTATTCTTCTGGAACTGAGGGCTGCCTATGTCAGATGCAAATACTACACTGCCTATACATGTTTAGAAACAGGTAGTGTCAAGTTAGGCATCCCTTTTATTTTATGTGCGAGTCAGAGAGAGGTATCATTTGTCACAATACCAGCAGGTACGAGCCTGGCACTGAGCAGCATCCTACCATCTCCAAGGATGATGCCACAATACTAGCAGGTATGAGCCTGGCACTGAGCAGCATCCTACCATCTCCAAGGATGATGCCACAATACCAGCAGGTATGAGCCTGGCATTGAGCAGCATCCTACCATCTCCAAGTGTGGTGTCACAATGCCAGCAGGTATGAGCCTGGCATTGAGCAGCATCCTACCATCTCCAAGAATTATGCCACAATGCCAACAGGTATGAGCCTAGTACTGAGCAGCATCCTACCATCTCCAAGGATGATGCCACAATACCAGCAGGTATGAGCCTGGCACTGAGCAGCATCCTACCATCTCCAAAGATGATGCCACAATACCAGCAGGTATGAGCCTGGCACTGAGCAGCATTCTACCATCTCCAAGGATGATGTCACAATACCAGCAGAAAATGATTGACTTTAACAATTGGCTGAGCTACTGGTGTCATTCCAAAGGGATCCAATACTTGTCCACCTTGGAGGACATGGTTGACAGACCATGCTGTTTTGTGAGGGATGGTCTTCACCTGCCACCTCTTGGATTTTGGATACTGGCCAAAACACTATCCACCCCTATAGTGCCTTTTTTAGGTATAGCCAAACAGACAAACCTTCCAACATAACAAAAGCTACTCAGAACAAGCTAAACGTGTTACTGCTCAGTGCTAGGAGTCTGAACAAGAAACTACACTCCCTGGAAGCTTTTCTCATCCCGGAGAATGCTGATCACTGTGCAGTTACTAAAACATGGTTCAAAGCAACAGAAAGTGCTCCAGCAGTGCATGGCTATAACACCTTTCATACGTTCCCACTACCCACTAAAAATGAAAGAGCAAAAGGTGGAGGTGTGTCTGTCCACTTAAAGGATAAGCACACCTCAAGGCTGGTCAGACAATGAGACATGCTTTAGCTTCTCCATGTCCAACTAACCATGGGAAAAATACATTACCATATTCTAGCTAGTTACAGGTCTCCCCCCCCACCATGAACCAGAAAAAACATACATCATATTTGTAATTACTAGAATCACTCACCATCTATCCCATTTCCATACTCATGGATGATTTTAACTACCCCTCCATTAATTGGGAGGCATTCATGACCACTAACATGCAGGCCCAAAGATTTCTTGACTTTGCAAATTTAAATGCCCTGGAGCAGCTAGTCTGCACTCCCACTAAGGGTACAAATATCCTAAATCTGGTTCTCACAAACTGGGAGAGTGCTGCGCCTGCATGTGATGTCCTTACTGGTAGGATCAGAATAAAAAGTGGTCTCTCTTGAAATACAGGTAAAACTAGTCCCCCCACCTAACCCGAAAAACTTTAAGAACTTCTCTAAGGTAAATTATCCCCTATTAAAGTATGGAACAGCTAGTTTCCATGCTCCCTCAAAGCCAGAAAAACAGAAACCTATGCAGAGGTGTACATAAAAGCCCTGGACAATCATATAAATAACTGCATAGAAATGGCAGTACCAGACCAAAATAAACGCAGGTTGAAACACAAAAATAAGCCACCCTGCTGGACCCCTGGTATGAATAGGTTATACAACAAAGAAAAGAAAATCCTGTCAAGAAGTTAAAGGGAATGTGCACAGCAGTGCAAAACGTTCCTTAGTCTAAACAAGTGAATTAGGAAATTAGTCAGTCTCTGAAAGCCAACTTTGAGGTAAAAATAGTCTCCAAAGCTAAGGATAACCATAAGGCATTTTCAGTTATGTACTTAGACTTAACGGTAACACCCAACAATGTGTGGAATTAGTTGTAGATGACATCACCTATACTCAGATGAAGATAAAGCAAATCTGCTAGCCAACAAATTCAGCTCACATTTCACCACTTCATCACCCCAGCTCTCCTCCAAGAAATACCCTCCACCATTCCACTTCCAGTTTTCACAAAATAACTTGTTGCCACTGCACTCTGTAAAGCTATGAACACAGCTTCAATGGGGCCCTGACAGTATTTTAGGTTGCCTCTTAAACAGCTTAAATCAGGACTTATCAAGCCCATTAGGATCTCTATTTAACCACAGCCTCTGGACTGGTTTTGTCCCCATAGAGTGGAGGACAGCAGCAGTCATCCCTCTGCATAAAGGGGGAACCATCTACTGACCTTGGAAATTATAAACCCATAAGTTTGACTAGTCTTATATGTAAGGCCATGACAATAATAATCATGGACCTGATAAATAACGACACAGGAAAACTCCAAACACGGGATCTGGCCCAATTCGGCTTTGTCAAGGGTAGGTCATGCCTACTGAATCTTGTGGATTTCTTTGAGAAAGTCACTAAGGCCATGATGAGGGTAAAATAGTACATACCACCTACCTCAACCTGCCCAAGGCATTTGACACAATTCTCCCCTCATGTTATCATAAATAAACTCACAAAACTGGACACAAATTTCTACATCACCAGACAGATAGCCAGTTGGCTCACAGACACTAACTGGCTAATGGATAAGGTGCATGTGGTTAAAGTGAGTGAATCCAGATGCAGCAAGAGGCCATTTACTAGTGATGTGGCACAGGGCTCTGGGCTGGGACCACTCCTGTTTGGGATATACTTCACTGAAGTCAAGGCTAATGTGGATGACATCTGGATGACAAATTTTGCCAACGACTGCAAGCTGGGGGCAATCATTAAATCTCCCAGTGATGTAGATATCGTTCAGGAGAGTCTAGATCAGACAAATGACTGGTGCCAGAGCCATGGCGTAAAACTAACTTCAAAAAATGCATTATGATACCCTTTGGGAAGTGAAATGCCTCTGAAAATTGCAACATCATTAGCACACCCCTAAGTGCAGACTCAAAGGTGAGAGATCTAGGTACACAGATAGATAGTAGCCTGAATTTTGGCCACCATGTGTCCTCAGTGGGGAGGAAATCCTTCTGTGTGGCACAACTTATAAGTAAAGGTATAACATCCAGATCCAAGGAAATTATAGTCCCACTGCACTCAGCCCTCATTTGACCAATAATTGAGTACAACGCATTATTCGGCATGTACTTGGCTAGGCACTTACAGCAGCTGGACTGATCTTAAAGGTTCCTCATAAAGAATATTTAGGGTGTAAACAACATGTCTTATGCAAGACAGACTAAAAGCCCTATATCTTTATTCTGTCTCCTATCAGATATTAAGGGGTGACCTATGCCTGACCTACAAGGCACTCACAAATACAGTCCTGATGGAGCTGTTACACATCCACAAGTCAAACAGCATGAGGTTCACCCGATCTAGGTATATAAACTTAGTCAGTGACTCAAACGAACATGCTGGAGAGACAGATATGTGTCTCGGAGATTGTTGCTACTTTGGAACAGGCTTCCTATGCACATTAATTAGAGCTGGCTTTCTTCAATTGCAGTTTGGATCAATGAATGGGGAATCGCAAATTCACACCTAGGATAGCACCTATGTCCTTTATGCACAGGGGCAATCAGTAAGATACTCAGGGCATAGGCACACATCCACACCATATTCTTGCCCCTAGAAGCCATATATTGGTTAAAGTTGGTTTATACTGGCTAGGCTTGTAAGGGCTCTTAAGCTGTTAGCCTAATAATCTCCTATGAACCTATAAGATGTAATGTGGACAAAGAACCTTGTAGAAAACCTTAGATGATTGTTATTGTGCAACTGTGACCTGTAAATACTGAATCATCATAAACAATAATACGAGATTCTTTGTTTGCAGAAACAATACAATGAACCGGGTCCCCACTGTCAGACTATATGACAAACGGTCAGTGAACAATACTTGTTTTTTGCTGGAAGTAGTTTTATTATTTTACCATCAGTTACTGGGAATGATACATGGAACAGTTGTGATTCACAGTTTCCCAGCTATCTTCATAGATTGGCATAAGAGTATGTTTATAATGATTGTAATATATTTGGTGACAATATCATTACGTCTACATTTTACAGTTCATTATATGGATTTCTTTCTAAATTTGACTGCTTTGTTTTGATTGCTTTATAGTTTTCAAAAATCTTTTCCATGGGTTATGAATGTAGTAACATTTTAGATATTGAATCCATTGTTATCCTCTTAAATTAGTTCCATGTGCCTCTGTCCAGCAGAGCCACTGAAGTGATCCCCGAGGTAAACTTTCTGTTTCCCATTCACTTGTCAAGATTTCTTTTGAAGAGTGTTAGTGAGGAACTCTGCCTGATGTAGAGTGGAATCTTGTTCCAAAGCATGGGAAGTCTCTGGGACAGGAATCAATCCCTCCAGCACGTCCTATTTTTTGTTGTGGTGAGGTTTAGATCCCTAGAGTGTGTGGCTCGCGGGGATAAGGTTTTCTTTAGGTGGAGCATGTCCATCAATTCTGGGTTGGACATGGCCTTGTATGTCAGGCAGAGATCACCTCTGAGTAGGCGGTATGCAACCGAGTACAGCTGTAATTTCTTCAGTCGAGCTGCATAGGGCATCTATCTGAGGCCAGTGACCCTCTTGGTGAGGTACTTCTGTGGTCTTTTCATCTGTTGCAGGTGTCTTGTAAGGTACATCCCAAATGGGGTGTTGTACACTATGATGGGTCTGATGAGTGATGAGTGATGAGTAGAGGGGTACAATGACCTCTTTTGATCTGGATGCGAACCCCTTTGTGATTAGATGGGCCACGTAGAAGGATTTTCTAACCACTTTGGCAATGTGATTATCAAAGTTGAGATTACTATCTACTTGGGTCCCCAGATCCCTTATTATGTCTTCCATATTTAGGGGACTACCACCTATGTGGTAGTTTGTGGGTACTTTGTTTTTTCCAAAGGGGATGACTATGCACTTTTTGGCATTTAGCTTGAGGCTATGATTTTGACACCAGGTATCCGTCTCAGTGAGACCCTTTTGGAGGATGTCTGTGTCAGCTGGAGAGTCAATTATAGCCCCTAGTTTGCAGTTGTCTGCGAACTTGGTCAGCCATAGTCCTCCTGTGCTTGCCTGTACCTCTGAGAAGTATATGCCGAACAGGAGGGGTCCTAGGACTGAGCCCTGGGGAACTCCACTTGTAACCGATTTAGAGTCAGACCTAGCTCCCACAACTCTCACTATGTGGGTTCTGTCCATGAGCCAGTTGGCAACCCATCTTGTGATGTAGGGGTTTATGTTCAGGCTGGTGAGCTTGTCTATAATACCAGAATGGGTAATGGTGTGGAAGGCCTTTGTGAAGTCTAGGTAGGCTGTGTGTACCACCTTTCCCTCATCTATAGCCTTGGTAACTGTCTCAAAGAAGTCCACCAGGTTTAGGAGGCATGATCTGCCCTTAACAAAGCCAAACTGGGTAGGGTCCAGTGTTTGGAGGTCTCTGTTAATGAGTTCCATGATGATGATGCGCTCCATAGCCTTGCAGACCAAGCTAGCCAGGATTATAGGGCGATAGTTCCCAGGGTCTGTTGTGGCTCCAATTTTGTGGAGTGGAATAACTGCTGCTGTGCACCACTCTATGGGTACATAGCCTGTGGAGAGGCTGAATTTGAACAGTGTGTTTAGGTGAGGGGTTAGTTCGTCTTTGAGCTCATGTAGGACACAGCCTGGGACACCGTCCGGTCCCATTGATGCTGTGTTTTTGGCTTTGGAGAGGGCTGTTTTAATCTGAGTGTCTGTGATTTCAGGGACTCTACATTCTTCTGGTATGGTTATGGGCCCTCTTGGGGGTGAGAGGGGGGTGAAGTTTGTGCTGAACCTGTCTGCCAGGATGTTGGTGATATCGGTCGGTTCAGTGTATTTTGTGCCATTCTGCACTAACTCAAAGCAGATCTGAGCATTGCCACTTAGATTCTTGACATAGCTAAAGAATGCCTTGCGGTTATCTTTGGAGTCCTTGGCAATTTTTCTTTCGAAGCTCACCTTGGATGATTTTATGAGGGATTGTAGTTTCCTGCTGATACTGATCAGGGATGTCTTCCCTTCTTGGGATTTTACTCTTTTCTGTACTAGTTTCCTCCTTCTATTGTACAGCTTGTTTATGGCAGGAGTCCACCAGACTGGTTTCCTTTTCTTGGATGAGTGAGTCTTGGTTTTGCTTGGGATGGCACGATCCATGCATTCTTATAGGTGCCTGTAGAATGCATTAGTAAAGATTTTTGCAGCTTGGACAGCATTATCCTTCAGCATGGGGGCTTTGAAACTTTCCACCTTGGTCTTAAGTAACGTGAAGTTTGCTTTTGAAAAATTTTTCACGGTGGTTTTCTTGTCTGGGGGTGGGGGTGGGATGTGGATATCCAAAGTGATTTGTTTATGGTCAGATCTAACCAGCGAGGGGTTGACCTCCAGTGTGGAACACCGGTCGCCCATGTTGGTGATGACCAGGTCCAATATGTTGTCACCTCTGGTGGGAGTGTTGACCAGTTGAACCAGGGTGTTTGAGTTTATAAATTCTAGGAAATGTTGGGCAAGGGAGTTAGTACTTGAATAGTTCTCCCAGTTAATGTTTGGATAATTTAAATCACCCAATATTAGGGTGTTTGGTAGGACCTTTATGTTTCCCAGTGTTTCCAGAAATGTGGAATGGGGGTCCTGGGACATGGTGGGTGATCTGTAGCTATCTACAATTTGAATTACAGTTTTGCCCATTGTTAGTTGCATGTGGATGATCTCTGAAGCATCGTGCTGTGCCACTAACCTGGAGGTGTGGGTATCCTTGATGAATATGGATACGCCCCCGCCTTTTGTATTTTGGTTTGGGTTCTGTGGCCGAAATGTATGGTATGAGTTGTAGCCTGGTAGTGCTGGTGTGCTCTCTGAAGCCTTAAACCAGGTTTCTGTTACTGCACATATATCGATTTTCTCCATACTGAGGAGTGCCTCGAGTGCATGCATTTTGAGGTTCAGACTTCTGGCATTGAGTAGCACTACCCTCAGTTTTTTGTTACTTGTGCTATTTATGGCGGTAGGTTTGTCTTTTGAGCCTTGCCTAAAAAAGGCACAATGGGGGTGGCAAGAGCCTTGGCCAGTATTCAAAAGCCTAAGGGTGATAGGTGCAAGCCGTCTCTAGCGAAGCAGCATGGCTTGTTGAGCATGTCATCCCAGGCGGACAGACACTGGATCCCCTTTGAATGACACCAGAAACTTAGTCAATTGTTGAAATTGAGAATTTTTTCTTTATACCATGGTATCATTCTTGGTGAGGGCAGGATGCTACTCAGGGTCAGGGTCATACTGGCCTGGGCTACATGATCAGAGAGCTCTTCCATGTCTCTTTTCATGCAGTCCAGAGAGGTACGGCTCAGGTCATTTACACCAACATGGACAATGACAGAGTCATATTTGTACTTGTTCTGTAGTGACCTAAGTGCTTGTGTTATGTGGTGGATCCTGGCGCCCAACAGGCAGCTAACAGTAACCTTATCCTTATTCAGTCTAGTGAGTGGGACGTCAGTGTGCCTGACTATAGAGTCACCTATTACTAGTATGCTGGGTATGTTATTTTGCCTTAAGGGCTGTGATTGCATGGCACACTGGTTTTGTGAAGTATGTGTTTCATGGTTTGTGTTGGGGGGTGGAGGTTGCTTGGATGTTTGCTTTGGAGGTCTCTGTTGGTTTTGCAGATTTTTATTTAGAGCCTCCGAGTATGTTTTCATGTATTTATGTGTGTTTTTTTCCAGTGCTGCTTAATCGGTTTATGTGAGACTGGTGGTGTGATGCAAGTATTTCCCTTCTCCTCTTGACTGTCTGATCCAGTCTTGGGTTGAGAGAGCTTAGCCTCCAGTTTGGCTGTATAATTGCATCTCTCGCATGTATTAGTGTTGGGTGGTAGGAGAAGGGGGTTGTCTGTGTACATGAGGCAGTTGTAACATTGCCTCAAAATGCCCAGATTCACCAGTTGGACTGGAGAGTACACCTGAAACTGCCCTTTGGACATGCCTGGATAGGTACAGTGAACTGTTTTACTGGATGGCTGGTAAGGTCGAATAGAGAGCGTTGCCCTTCTGTACAGTACAGGGGGATCTAGTGCTAGGGTTTATAAGTGCTTGCTATAAGTTTTGAGTAAGTGCCAGGCTAAGAAATGAGTGGCTTGAGTGCTTAAGTTGAAAGTTTGTCTAGTTCCAAGGGAAAAATTGAAGAGGAGACTTTGTGGAGCCAGGAATAGTTTTACCCTAGCTAACCGGCGCTGCCCGACACGCAAAACCAGGCAAATACGGTATTTATAGCAGGGAAATGAAAGACATAGAAATTGGCCCAAAATGGCCAATAAACTACTAATTTCTGGGATGAAACCACTCCTCCAGGCACAGACAGGCTGCTCAAAGCTCCCCTCTCTCACAGGAGAACAGAGAACTTCCTTCTATCCAAGTAAGGTATGGGCAAACACAGAAACTTGTAACACAGCCCTGAATTCAGCATTAACCTGAAAACTGGACTATACTAGCTTAGAAAGGTGGGAAACAAGTATATATATATATATATATATATATATATATATATATATATATATATATATATATATATATATTTTTTTTTAGAAAATAAAGCAGATACACTCAAAAACACTTTAAATGCACAGAAAAGGATACTTATTGTTATATATCACAGATCAGAGTTGTAGTCAATGCCACTAGTAATAAAGTAGGAAGAAACACAAATACAGTAAATACAATAGAGTCTGATTTTCTTTTTTCCTCTCACCCCATGCAAAATGCCACTATGAATTACTTGTATTGTGTGCCCGCAAAAGCCATAAAAGGATTGTATGCATATTGAAGCATTTGGTCTGCATGCACATAAGGGTGTAGTGTTGTGATACTGTGCACTTACATGGAACAGAACACACTGCATTGCATGAATATGAATCTTTGTATTAGCTTTATCATTTTATTGGCTGTTTCTGGTAGGAATTCTTATGCTGCCATTTCAGTAAATGTCACAGGTTACTTTGTTTAACCTCACCATCTTCATTCTTATATATCTAAAGCAAACAACTCATCTTTTATTACAGATGCCAGCGCAGATACTGTTTTAAATCAGTCTGGGCCAGAAGTGAAAAAGCCAGATGAATCTGTCAGGCTGTCCTGCAGCCTGGTTTGATGTCAACAGCTACTGGATATCATGGATTCGGCAAAAGCCTGGGAAGGGACTGGAATGGCTTGCAGGCATTGGCAGCAGGACAGCTACGCAATATCACTCAGACTCTATAAAAGGAAGATCCATTGCCTCCAAGGACTTCTCCAACCAACTTTTTTTTATCTACAGATGAACAGTTTGCAGCTGTCAGACACTGCCATGTATTACTGTTTGAGTCACAGTGAAACAAAGTAAAAGAAAACTCATCCAAAAACCACAGCTTTTAATAGTCTCTGAGGCACAGTGTAACCTAAAATGTTTTACTGACAGAATTTCTTCTAAAGCTGTGGGCAGTGAGATGGAACATAAAAACCCACAGATGGGAAAAATATGTTATTTTATGTCTTCAATTGAAATATTAATTTTTGGCAACTACCCCACTGAACAATAGATAGATTTTCTATAAAATAACAGAGATGTATAGCCTCTAAATAATATCCCCCAGCATGTCAGACAAATAAATACACAACCCAATCAAGATACTCATAAAATCTTGCCAGAGTCTGCCAGTATAAAACAAAAGACAGGGAACTTGCCTAGATGACTGAAGAAACAGAACAAGGATGAGGTAAAACTGTGCTGCACCAGTCCCTACCACTCTCTGCAGGGAATAACATCTCCCACATCACTGATGGATAACTGGGAATTGTCTGTTGTTTCATAGATTCTTGTAGCATCCTTCCCTCACTATCTGCTGGTCACTGAGTCCACAGTGAATTCTATGATGCTGTAGCAGGTAATAAGTTACATACAGTTTTCATAATTCCTACCATTAACAATGTATTTATGTCATGTGCTGAGCTATATTGTGTCCCTATAAGTCATACTTTCTCTCAACTGTCTAGTCACTCCTACTCATGGAAAGACCCAGTATATCTTTAGCCCTGTGCCCGTGGTACCTGAATGTGGCTGCGTGTCTTTAAACAAATACAGTACCTGATGCTAGCAGGTTGTGAGTAATTTGTCTGGGTAGTTAGTCAGTACTAAGGTTAAACTTGTATAAGTGACACAGGGCATTACCTCTCAGACAATTAAAGCACAGCCTAAGTGATGACTGCTGTAACGTGCGCTCATCTCATACAAACTTGCTATATGCTTAGACATAAGCTGCACTAATCTTATACAACAGAATTTCCCCATCAATATCAATCAGTAATGTGATGTTAACGTATCGATCAGTAATGTGATGTTAACTTGTTTGAATATCAGAACGTCATACAGAAAGTAACTGTAGCCTTTGTCTCTGTCTCCAATGAAAAAGGGTTGCCTGGACCAGCTCAGTAAACTAACTAAATGACTAAATAAGTTATCTCCACACCATCACCTTCAGGAGCTGTGCTGTTTTACATACCTTCCACTGACCAAAGGTTAAAACTTACTACTATATTTGATACTTTAAAAACTACTTTAAGAACTCAGAACTGACTTAAGGTCAGGTGCTATTCTGTAGTATGTAGAAGTAAATTCAATAGACAGAAACACCCACAGATTCTATCTCCTTCTGTTCAGGTACATGGCTTAAGAAGGATCATATTTACCTAGATTCTCCCCACCAAAGACAATTAACTGTATAGACCATATTCATAAGTGCTGTGCCCATAACAATTTTTATTCTTGAAGACCTAGTTATGCATTGCTGGGAAATCTGCAGACAAATATTTATAATTTGCTCCCTTAAAATGGGGTCTGTAAAGACACAAAACATTATTTTTTAAGATGTAGTAGACCCTCTGTGATTTAAAGTGACCAAGATTAAAAGGTCATATATATCTATATCTATATGTATATATATATATATATATATATATATATATATATATATATATATATATATATATATATATATATATATTTCATCATAATGGAAAACATTTTCATGTCTGAACCGTATTATAATGGTGTAACCAAATGACTCAACAGTATATAAAACAAATCTTCGCTTAGCCATCCTGGAGAAGGTTCAGCTGCCATTCTGCAGAATAGGAGAAAGGCAGTAGCAACAGTCTGGCAATATAAGGATAATCCTGACCATGGTTCAGTCCATCAGTCTGATGATGGGCCTAATTACAGTTCAATCCTTCAGTTAAATGATGGGCCTGACCACAGTTCACAACAAATGTCTGTGTGGGTAAGCCTGACAATGTTCCATTCCTTCAGTCTCAGAATGAGTCTGAAGATGGTTCAGTCCCTCAGTTTGAGGGTGAGTCTGACCATGGTTCAGTCTCTCAGTTTAAGGATGAAATTTCTCTACAAAAGCTGTTTCCCCATAAGAGCTCTGCCTATTGGTTGAGGTTTCTTTTATTTAATTTCCTGCAGTTTCCATTTTCAACATTAAATCCAAAGTGTTTCTTCTTAAAGCAGGTGACCACCAATGGAGGTTGTGGTGCCACTGAGATTAGTGGTCAGCCAACATCTTGCATCTTGTTTTGTCCACATCTGTGCCTTTGTAGCATTTTCTATGATCACAGTAACTGCAGTTTATTTAGTAGATAGAGAAACAGGTAGGCCAAGTGGCCCTAGCAGCCTTTTCTGGCAATGAACATTTGTGTTTCTATGTTTTATTATGGTATCTCTGTCTAGGACTTAAACAGGAGCACAAGATATGTTATAGGAGTCGAGAATCAGGCAACAAACATTCTACTTGTGCAGTGAAAAGGAAGTGATGGTGATAATGACTTAAGTATGAAAACTGGTGTTTGTTACTTGGTCTTCATGGTTTATCTGAGGATATTCCAGTGGCATCACTGATGATATCCCCCCAGGCTGTTTAAAAAAGGTGACGCCCATCAGTATTTTACAGCCATAAAGAAAAACATTGATTATTACTGCATTTAGGAGATCATTCACAGGTCACAGTAGATGTAGTTTCCCAAAAGAAGCTCTTACACAAGGGATCTTGTACTGGACCTCATTGTCTATGGTCACTGTCAGGGAGGGGTGCCCACAGAAGCATGGATTTACTCAGCAGTCACCATGGACTGCTCATTGGTGGCAAGCAACAGACAGTCATTTTCAAGGTCTTCATAAGGCTGACAGAGCATCATTGTCTCCCTAATGTAGTACATTCCTACAAATATATATATATATATATATATATATATATATATATATATATATATATATATATATATATATTTATATATATAGCGCCAGCAGGAGCTCATATCCTGTGTGCACATGAATGGCAAAAACATTGATGGTACAGAGGTTAATGACAGATCCTTTGAATTTTCTTTGACTGTAGAGATTCACTGTTTAAAATATTGTTTATTCTGCACTCCGTACCAATTCCTTTGTGCAGGCAATCTTTTTAGTGAACTAAGATGGTTGCAAATGCACCATGTCAACACAAACCTGGCATGCTTGAACTCTACTAGGTAACATCCAGTACTCCCAGTAAGTGTAACCACCTCCCTCTTCAAGATGGGTGAGCCTGCACTGGTCACTCATTCCCATCTTCCCACACCTGATCCTACAAGCATCCAAGCTCCCATTTGAATCTGGGCACCTACGCTGTAATCATGACTTCATCCATGCCAAAATTGACCGCAGTGCTAAACAGCTCATCCCCCTTCTGCCATCTTTGTAAAATTGATCTAACCATAGCTGGAGATAATCCATAAACTCCTCTTTAAAATATAGACATTCCTTATCAGGTCAATATCTGTTTCATCAGTGCTTAAGCTGGCAGTCCCATTTCCCCAGCGGTGTTGTTGCTCAGGCTTTGATATCACAGTCAGTGCATATACTACCATCACTCTTTCAGAGTATTGATACTTTCCCCATGGTTGAATGACCGAAAACAGTATATTTAAGTGAGAGAGAGAGTGTGTGTGTGTGGTGGGGGGCTTAACACATGGAGGTTCAGGGGGTTATTGCCCTGCAGAAACGTTACTAAGTGTTGTATGGCTTAGAGCTTTAGGAAATCATTTTGAAGATTCTGATATATGAATCATTTGTCAGTAGTCCATAAGTCAACCATTCACAGGGGAAGGCAGTTTAGCGTAATCAAGAATTACATAAAGACCATCACATATTACATATAACCCGTCACACATTACGTTCAGATTTTGTGTAGACCATCACACATTACGTTCAGATTTTGTGTAGACCATCACACATTACGTTCAGATTTTGTGTAAGGGGCAAACCTTGATCTTCATTTTTTTTTCTATGTTTTGCAACTGCATAAGACATCATACTTTGCTCACAGTCATGGCACTGCCAGTGACCAAATAGTCAGATCCTCAGCTCCCAAGTATGTTGCTAAAGCCCCCTCCAATAATGCAGGCCATACATTCATCTTGAATGTCGATCAACCAAATGGCATTATTCCACTGTGGTCAAAGCTGACCCTACATTTCTTTCACTGTCAGTGCCCACAGAAAAGTAGCCAGCCTAATGCAAAGTTGAAGATCTCCACAACACAAATCACACAGCCCAGGCATGATGGAAATCACCATTCCTATAATCCTAAAACTGAAAATTACTGCAAAGACTTGCAATAAGTAATGTATGACTGCATCATTTGCTCAGTATTAATAATTGTTTTATCAAAAGCACACCAACAGGTACAATATATCAAATATATGCATGTTCATAGGTTCATAAAAGGTTACTAGGCCAACTGCCATAGAGCCCTTAAAAGCCTAGCCATATTTATCCCCACTTGCCCCAAATTGTCGGTGGTTAGGTGAATGAAGTTCACCGAGGTAAGGGTCGATACCAACACTAGACTCCTTGCCTTCCCATATCTGTTGTTGATGTAGCAAATAACTACAAACTCAAACTGTAAAATAATAAATACAAAACATATATCCCCCCCACACCTAAGCCATTCTTCTACATTTGGTAAGAATGTAGTATCAGCAAATAAGACTGCTTCATGGTCTTAGGAGGACACACAGCTGGAAGCATCGAGGGCAATATGAAAAGTAACAGTTTTTCCCAGTCAGACCATACATATATCAGAACATATCCACCCACAGGGTAAAAAGTCATAGTGCATTCAGATCATTGCCCCAAGCAATTTATAACACCCTTTGACTTTTGTAGATCACTATAATCACCCACAGCCTCCAAAGGTCTATCCTTTGAGCATCACTTGGTTTGGGCTACTGTCATTTCAATCCTTTTATTTCATTAAAAGGTGCTAGAAAAACAGAGAGCTCAAAACAAAGATAAAAAGCAGCACATTACCTTACTGCTCTTATAAAGTCACCCATCCTTCTCTATGAGAAAGGGGGGATCTTTCCACACTCCCACTAATTTACAATAAGGTACCCCAAGTCCCAGCACATCCTGTCTCAGCTCAAAAAATATAGCAGGAGAATATCGTGGCCTCCATTTCTTCAGCCAGCAGAAGGGATCAAGAAGAAGTTGCTGAGAACAGAATTAGTAACCCCTTCACTATCTGCTCAGCTGTACACTTCAGCTAATCTTCCCTTTTATCAGCAGACGTTTGTTCCTCATACTTCTTTTATCTGCATGTCTGCTGACTGGACTGAACAATCCCCAGCTCCTCAGTTCCTCCTCAGTATTCCCCTTCCCATCTGGCATTACCTTCCCTGAGTGCCTCCAGATACACTCATACCCTTTTACATTCCATCTGGCTTTTCCAATGGGATCTACTGCTGTTAGGATCTCCTCCATCTCTGTCTTTCTCTCTCTCTTCCACAACTATCCATAATGTTGGGCTTCACACCAGGCAGCTACATCCACATCTGTACTCCACTGGGGTTCAAAGTCCTGCAGGCCTCCTCCATAGCAAACCAGACATTCATCCTTTGGGCAGGACTAGAGTATTTCTTGTCAATATATGAGCAGTCTAGCAATTGTTAGGGAGAGCTCACAGGACATTGTACACTAAAAGTAAAGCCCAACCCCCCCCAAATAAAATATCCATAGGACTTCAGTGCATGCCAGATATATTTGGGCTACCAACTGGCATGTTTCCACTCTGCCTTATTAAATTGTACATATTAATCTCTGTTACCCTTGTGTCTCTTCTCTCTATTCAACTCATTCTGAGGATTATCATGTCTTCAATGTCAGACAGCAGTTTAAAGCATTTGCAAACATTCATATATGTTTTTCTTACCTGTGTGTAAAGTCAAGGACATTTGTTTTATTCTGTTTAGCATCTGCACACTTTGTTAGATGAAACCACTTTGTGTGTGCGTGTGTGTGTATGTGTGTACACACACACACACACACACACACACACACACATATATATATATATATATATATATATATAGATAGATAGATAGCCATATAGATATAGATACTGTAAATACATAGATATATACAGTTCTATATGCAGAGTGATTAAGGTAGAGAACATGAAACAGGTTATGCACATATGCAATTCAGATTAAACACAGACACAAAACTAACATTGAAACACTGGGACAAAAAATATATTAGAATGGGATTTAAGTTTATAGGGACAGGAGAATGAGGATAAAAGCAGAAAAGGAAACCAAGAAGAAGGTGAAAAAGATGTAGGTAAAACTTGGCAGTGTGGAGGTAAACAGAGTGGAAGGCATTCAGAACTGTTTCATACAACTGCATACAAGCACATTTTGATAATGTCTCCAGAAAATTAATTTTAGAAAATGTGACTCTGTCTCAGCAAGCCTTCAGTGAGAGAAATTAGTATAAAGCAGTCCATTTTAGACTAATATTTCTGCAGCCTGTCCTTGCTATAATAAATGTGCTCCTTAGATGGCATTGTTTAACTACCAATTAAAGCTGATGCAGGTGTTACTTAATGAACTGCATAATTTTATTATAAATACTCTTGTGTGGTCCCTAAACTGTTCTGTATAAATGTCTTGGAGAATAAATAGAAATTCTTATGGTTTAGTTAACTGTTTGTCATTAAATATATTAATTTTAATTATTTTACTATAAAATATTAATTTTAAGAACTTGTATTCTCATTAATATACAGCTAATAATGCATGTAGGTAGGTAGGTACTATTGCACTGCACTCAGGTGCATTTAATGACAAGTAGAAGCATCTTGTTTTCCCCAGTGTGTGAAGCAGTGCTTTATATGCTTCTGAGAACAAGGTATTGGCTATCATCTCCTCTTAAAATACTTTTCCATTAAGAGCTTCACTGAACATGAAGCAGATACATAACAGAAAGCAGTGTTTAAAACAGAAATGGAAGTTATACTATTATGCTATGTTTTCTAAGTGTCATCTCACAGTAACAGAAAATATTTCCTTAGTTCTGTGTGAGACATACATAGAATGTATCCCTTCCTTTGTATTGGTACCCCTGTACACAGGAACCATGCACCCTCATTCTTTTCACACGAGGCCAGGTATACAAAAGGATCCCTGCTTTTCCCTTTCAATGCACAGTTACGTAACAAGCAATTCATCTTGCCCCTTTCAGTGCCAGCAAGTTACAAGTAACGTGTTCTTATGTTTTAATTTCAGTATAGGTTAGTGTATTCCAGGTGTATGTGATGAAGTCCTCCCTTTTCCTTTTACTTTGTTCCAGTTAATTCACCCCCCCCCTCTGTCTCTCGCTTTCGTTTAGTGTTACCTGGTGACACATGAAACATTCTTCTTCTTTCTTCATTTCATTGTAGTCCAGGTACATGTGACAAATTCTTCTCAGTTTCTTTTACTTTAACCTAGTTAACCCCCACCCATGTCTCCCTCTCTGTTTTTCTCTCTCTCTGTCTTTCTGCGCTGCCCAGCAACACATGAAACACTCTTCTTTCTCCATTTCACTAAGAACTGGTAAAATATTTTAACTATTAAAACCTTATAAAGACTGCAAAAGTACAACACTGGCAAAACTAAAACCAAACCTACAACTGTATCCTGTTCTGTGATGCACAGGGGTGTAGCCCTGCCTGGGACCCAGCAGACCAGATATTATATATAACCTGGACACTGCAGTTCACCAGCTGTGGTGGATGTTTTTGTCATGCCATAGCCTGGGAAGATCCAGGCAGTCATAGACTGGTAAGTGGTCATGCCTGAGCATAAAAAGACATGTGGGTGGAGTATATGAATGCATGCTTGAGCATAAAAGGACATGTGGGAGGAGTATGTGAGTGCTCGCTGAGACATGAGGGCATTAGAGTTGTTTCCATGAAGTATGAGAATGCAAGCATTACAGAGCTTACTCTGAAATCACCAGCAGGGGAGAGGGAGGGGGATGTGGGGTAGGAGCAGACAAAAATATTACTCACCTTGATAAAAGGAGGTGTCCAGTGGTTGGACGCATTGTGGTGATGTCAACAGCTTAATGCTACTTACTAACATATGATACTGCACTATCACAAAGTTTATTGAAAAGGCCTATGATGTGCTCCTCTGTAGCAGAGATGCAATGGTCCTACTACTATTCGACAAAATGTTCTTGATACTTGAAGTAACTACGAAATTGTATCCATGTGAGAAAGCAACCTGTCAGTGATTAGACAGGTGATACTAGCATTGTCAATTATGTTAATGAATTAGAAACATGTGCAAGACATTATTATTAAATAATTGTTTATATATAAATGTAAACTACAGAACAAAATAACTATGAGAAAAAGTCTGCATGACCAGAGTAGTTTTTAATAACCATTTTGCCAATAATTTTGCATTAATGGCAGAATTACTCTTAACTGTGAGGCTGAAATGTTTTTGATGTGTGGGATACACGCTCATACACTGGAACACAAGCAGTATGTTTTTGTATTATTTGGCATATTTAGCAAAATAATGGTTTTGTATGGTTTATAGCTGCAAAAAGAGGTTGATGAATAGAATGTTATTGTTTGTGTCAGTGATGGTGTCAGAATAACCCCAAATGATTATAAGATCCCTAATCCCTCATTTCATGTATGAAAACTGCTATCTTATTTCTTGAGGTAAAATGATTGTAACACATTATGTAAGTACAAAAAATGGCAGGTGCATCTGAAAAAAGTGTGTGTAGGGGGTGAGTGAGACCAAAAAAATTATTCATGTCTAACATTTCTATGAGGATTCTTCCATGAAGCTCACATAGGGGGATGGGCTTTTCCCTCAAATCTCTTCCCTTTAAATCAGTAACACAAAAATCATTACATTTTTGGAGAAAAAAAAATGGTTTGTTGTTATTTGTGTTCTGTTTGTCCTTGTGACTCAGTGGTCTTCAGTGCGACAGGTACCCTAAATGTACATTTCCCTGTGTAGCTGTTTGTTAACATACCCTTTCTACAAGTTTACCAGCATGTCTGTTTTCCTCCCTTTTATGCCCATAGTGTATTATTTACTGTCCATTGTCTTGTTGTTAAAACATACAGGGCTTCCTAATCCTCACATATTGTACATGCTTACATCCTACTAAATACTCCTTACCTGCGCCCCTTGCCTGGAAGATAATATCCTCTACATTCCTTCCCATCCACTACTCAACTCTGTACAAACCCATGTTATTTTCTAGTGAAACTGTTGTGACTAGTTGTTTTTTGACATCCATTTAAAATACACATTTCCTTGAAAAGAGTTACATTGTGTGCCCAAAGCCATCTCTCCCACAACAGCTGTGCCACCCCATGCATCTGCACCCCATATCTGAATCACTGCTTCATGACAGCTACATTCCTCAGAATATATGTTCATAGGTTCATAGTTGTTTACTATGCTAATGAACACAAGGGCCTTTTTAAGTCAAGCCATGCATCCCAAATCTCTGACAAGTTCTGATACCCTTGATAAGTATAAGCATGGGCCTGGGAGATGAACCATTTACACGTTACCTGTGTCCATTAGAGACATAGGTGCCAAACCAGAGATTAATTTCCCATTTCCTGTCCAATTTTCCAAGTTGCACTTGACTTGGCATATTTAACAAAATGATGATTTTGTATGAAACTCTGCTTCACATGGATGGGGAGCCTGTTCCATAGATGGGGTAGTCTCTGGGATAAATACCAGCAGGTCCTATTTGTATCACAGGCAAGGTTTAAGTCTTTAGAGCAGATAATTCTGGTGCTTTTTGTTTTGTGGATATGCAGGAGGTCCTTCAGAGTGGGGTCGGACAATGTCCTGTATGCCAGACATAGATCTCCCCTCAAAAGACTGTAGGAGACAGAATACAGGGATAGGGCCTTCAGGCGGTCTGCATAGGACATTTTACTTGTGCCCTGTATTCTTTTAGTGCAGAACCTCTGTGGACATTCCAGTTGTTGGATATGCCTGGTTAGGTACATACCAAAGGGGCATTGTTCTCAATGATAGGTCTGATGAATGCAGTGGAACAATGACTTCCTTGGACTTAGATGCCATACCTTTGTTTATAATTTGTGCAACAGAGAATGATTTCCCCACCACTGTAGACATGTGATGGTCAAAGGCTAGATTACTATCTATGCTTGTGTTCCTAAGTCCCTGACTACTGGGTCAACTCTAAGGGGTGTGTTATCAATATGATAGTTAACAGAGATGGATGACTTCCCAAAGGATACTATTATGCATTTCTTGGCATTTAGTTTTAGTCCATGGTTCTGACACCAGTTGTTTGTCTGTGTCAGCCCCTCCTGGAGAACATTTGTGTCAGTGTGAGATTCAATGACAACTCCTAATTTGCAATCATCTGCGGAGTTAGTGAGCCAGAGACCACTGACATTGGCCTTGACTTCTGAGAAGTAAATGCCAAAAATGAGTGGTCCAAGGATTGATCCCTGAGGGACTCCACTTGTGACTGGCCTCTTTGTAGATGTGGCTCCCCAATTCTAACTTCCTGGGTTCTGTCTGTGAGCCAGTTGGCTATCCATTGAGTGACATACGGGTTTGTACCTAACCTCTTGAGTTTGTCAACATTGCCAAAGTGGGATGTTGTGTCAAATTCCTTGGCCAGGTCAAGGTAGGCAGTGTCAGCGATTTTGCCATCATCCATTGCTTTGATGACCTCAAAAAAGTCCACCAGGTTGAGTAGGCATGATCTGTTCTTGATGAAACCAAACTGGGTTGCGTCCAGTGTCTGGAGGTTTAGTATATCTCAGTTGATCGTCTCCATGATAATTCTTTCCATGGCTTTACATATAAGGCTAGTGAGACTTATGGGTCTGTAGTTTCCAGGGTTTGTAGATGGCCCACCTTTGTGCAGAGGGATGACTGTTGCCTTTCTCCATTCATGAGGCATGAAGCCTGTTTTGAGGCTACAGTTAAATAGTAATTCCAGAGGCCCTGATAGGTCATGTTTCATGCTATTTAGAAGACATCCTGGAATATTGTCCGGGACCATTGATGCAGTGTTCTTGGTCTTATAGAGAGCATTAAGGACCTGTTCCCTAGTGATAGTAGGGGGAGTTGTATTTGATGGTATTTCCTGGGAGAAGGCTGAGGGGGAGAGTGGGATAAAGTTGAAGCTGAATTTATCAACCAGAAGGTTTTCTATATGTTCTGGCTTAGTATAGGTGGCTCCATTTGCAATGAGCTCTACATACAATTGTGTATTGCCTTTGAAGTTGCAGACATAGCTAAAGAATGCTCTGTGGTCCTCCTTCCTGGGAGGACAAAATTACCTCAAATTTGGCTTTGGTAAACTTTATTCATCCTCTGAGTTGTTTGCTTAGTTTGATGAGAGTGTTTTTATCCTGCTGGGTACTGGACCTCCTAATTTTTGCCATGATTTTCTTCCTCCTGTTATACAGCCTATTGACTTTGTGATTCCACCAGGGTGGCTTGTTTTTCAAGTTAGTTTTTTACTTCCTGGTGAGTACAGCTGCCTCTGTGCAGATATTAACATGCTTGTCCAGGGTTTCTGCGAACAGTTCTGCAGAAGCAGCAGTGTTCTCAGGGTTTATGGGAACTTGACATTTTGCCAGGTTCTCACTTAATAGCAGAAGGTTAGCCTTAGAATAGTTCCTGAATTTTCCAGTTTTAGCTAGGGGTTCAGGTTTTATTTTTACTTCAAAGAAGACCATTTTGTGGTCTGACCTTACTAGGGAAGGCATTACAGTAGGGGGTGTGCAGCCCTCTCCCATATTAATGAGGACCAGATCCAGTATGGTTGCACCCCTGGTTGGTATATTAACTATCTGGTCCAGGGAGTTTGTGTTTACAAAATCCGGGAATCTCTGAGCATGTACGTTTGGTGTCGTATATGATTCCCAGTTAATTGCGGGGTAATTAAAGTTACCCGTGAATATGTTATTGGGTTGGATGGCTAGTGTTTCTAATAAGTTTAAATATATGGTATGGGTCTCCTGGGTCATAGAGGGGGACCTATATCTTGCAAGGAAATGGTATTGGATTTTGCCTATGGTGATTTGAACATGGAGCAGCTCAAGTGCATTGTCCTGTTTGACCAGCCTTGAAGTATATTTATTTTTGATGTAAATAGAGACACCTCCACCTTTAGTCCTTGCCTGTGAAGCAGCTGGCCTAATTGTGTGGAAGGCATTATAACCTTGCACTGCTGGTGTATTCTCTGCGGCTTTAAACCATGTCTCAGTGACTGCACAGATATCAGCATTCTGTAGGGTAAACAGAGCTTCTAGGGGGTGGAGTTTTTTGTTTAGACTTCTAGCGATGAGCAGTAATACCTTTAGATTTTCTTGGTTTTGATTTGCTATGTTGGAAGCACTTTCAGTTTGGCATTGCCTAAAAAAGGCACTATGGGTAAGACAATGTTTTAGCTAATATTCAAAAGCCTAGAGGGGAGAGGTGCAGACCATCCCTGACAAAGCAGAGTGGTCTGATGACCATCTCCTTCCATGCTGACAAATATTGCACCCCCTTAGAATGACACCAGAGACTAAGCCAGTTATTAAAGTCAATCATATTTTGTTTGTATTGTGGCATCAGTACTCATTCACTGTAAACTGATATTAAGTGTGACAATGCATTCAGCATGGCACTTACTTTACTTAGCATTTTCATGGCTCCCACTACACCAACCTCTCTGGAAATAGTTCATTTCAGGACAGTTTTCCTTTGTCCCAGTGATCTGACCACTGACTGACCAGCTTCTCAGTCAATGCCAACACATTAAGTTGCTTCCATCAAACAAGTTTGAAGTTTGCAGGGTTTTAACTATTTTCAAGGTTATGTGATCTTATAAACAATGTTAGCTGAGGGTTGTATGAATAAGACCCTATGTGTGGGGGTATGGCGGCTTTGCTCCTCAACTTCTCTATCAATGTAGATTTGATCTCATTTGCTGGTAAGAGCTTGAGGAGTCTACATTCATTGAAAAGTGATTTAAAGGCACATACTATATTCTTTCAGGAGACCATAAGTTAAGACATAGAAGGTTCCCCATCCAGCCATTCCCACCCAGTGTAAAATGCTACAACCCCATTCTCAGAGGTTGCCTGATTCGTAGATTGTTACAGGCCAATGACCCAGGAGGCCTAAATCTAGCCAGGTTTTCCTGAAATAATAATGATATCCTGCATCAAAATAGGACACTGAGGGCCAGGCCTTTACAAGCTACGTGTCCATAAAGGACATGGGTGCCAGGCTGGCTGTAGATTTCCTTTTCCCCATACAGTGGTCAATGTTGTGCTTAAACTGAGAAATAGACCAGTTGGACTACAGAGGGATCTAGGAGAATGAGAGAAAGAAGATGGAACCTATCAAAGCTCTCAAATGTCCATATTTCTGCAGTATGTCCAGATTTTTGACTCATATTTGGTCTGTTTCTCATAAAATTGTAGTTTTTTTGGCAAATATCCCTTCAGAAAATTAGTGCTAATGCAAAACCTGTTATTCTATCAACTTCCTGAGTTTGTAAGAGCAATATTTAAAATGTGCCCCTATTTTTGGGACTTTGTCCCTTCATTATTTGTGGCTTTGTCCAGATTTTTTGCTCTAAGAGATTGAGAGGTATGGAACATATTCCCCCGGATGTAGCATGTAGCACTCCACAATTTTCATGATGTTTTGGTACAGTTTTCTCAACCTCAGGACACATTGCGTTTGATGCCTAGGTGGGAACCAACAACTAGCACAGAGGAGTACCATATGAGGAGAAGGAAGACTGCTCAGGGAAAAATAAACTATATTCTCTTGGGCATTCAGTAATCAATATGACAGAATAAAAGATTGGAGGACAGAAGGTACCATGCCTCAGACAGGGACCCAATCCCTTCATTGCAGAAGCAACAATACTGGATGTCATTTTCCAAGGGGGGGGGGCAGATAACTTGGCTGGGAAAGAGATGAGAGAAATAAAGAGGAGACAGCTGGATAGGTGAGTAGCACTGATGTTCTCAGAAGTTCCACCTGGGTACAGCATAGGTAGTGGCACAAACAATCTGCATCACAGGTTCATCAGGTGTGTGAACAGCTGGTGTAGAGCTTGGGCTTTGGGTTCATGGGGTAGTAAGGAGCCACTCTGAGAAATGTAGTCCTATATTAGTATGATCCGTGGTTGTCATACAGGGGATCAAGGACAAGTTGATTGGGTTTTGACTGCAAAGCACAGCTGGGCTAGACTGCAGCTAAATAATTAGCCTGAACCAGATTGTTGCTTGTGTGAGACCTCTGTGTACTTTTATGGCGAGCTTTTACCTTACCCCACTGTTGTTTGACCAGATATACATATATATGAATACTCAGTCTGAGCCAGATCCTTGTTTGTGTGAGACCTTTGTGCATTGTATGGGGAGATTCTGCTTTACCCTACTGTTGTTTATCAGATAAATAGATATATTGATAGTGACTAGATATAAATATAGATAGATAGAGAGACACACATACACCTCTTCCTCAAAGCAGTGCAGTCTCGGAGTTGGTATACTTCTATTTATAATTTTCTATTTATATATACAGGGGTGCAGCAGGGCTTGCCCCCTGCAAAAAGCACAGGGGGAAAAAAGTAATATTTGTATACATAGACTGACGTTTGAGGTAGGCAGCTTCTCTGTCTGACAGAATTTTATTTTATTTTTTTCTCCCTTTGGTTTATAGTTGTGGGGATAATAAACCTTTAAGATCAAAAGAGAAGTTTATGGCTTTGTTTGACTTTCTTAACTCACCCATTTGCGAGCTGGAGTGTCATGTCTTGTATCGGGTACATATCACAAGATCGACAACTTAAAATGTCGACAGTTACTTCACCGACAATTCAAATAACCGACATCGCAAATCACGGACGTTTACCAGGTAAGGGATGTAAATTCGCTACTCATGCCTACCATGGTTGCATGACACTGCCACACTTACTAAACCATGGTAGGCATGAGTAGCGAATTTACATCCCTTACAGTAAACGTCCGTGATGTCGATGTCAATTGTCGAAGTGATTCGACATTTTAAGTTGTCGATCTTGTGATATGTACCCGGCTCTGAAGATTTGCAGCGATTTTTAGTACGAGTTTTCACATACTGTTTTAAACAGATGTTGTAGATTTGAAACTGCAATTTTACTATGAGGTAAGGCTTGTAAATTACTAATTCTGACGAAGTCCTGAATGTTAGAAAGGAAGAAAGTGCTAAAAACATTTTTGTTTGGGTTTTTTCTGTTTAAGAAGAGTTCTTTGGGCTGGTCCAGGTTTGTGCAGTTTTGTTTTGCTCACTAGTTTGGGTCTACACTTTTGCCATTATTGTTTATGTGTATAATTCAGTGTATCACACTACCATGGCTAGTTTAAAATCTTTGTTACTGAAATCCGCTAACGTGTCGCTTGGGATACTGGTCGGGCTGGAAGACAGATGTATTTCACACATTTGTGTATAACACCTTGACGAAAATGTGAAAAAGAAGCAGCAAAATCTCAACAGATTGAGAATAATTTCCCTAAACCCCATCTTCAAATATTCAAATAAAGATTTTTTAGAAGGGTGCCAACCCCCTACACTGCAGTGTGGGGCAAGCTCCCTGCGTACCTCAAACAATGGTGATGTTTTACAATGGTACCCCTCCGTCCATTTTGTGCAGGAATGGACGTGACCAGATTGATTGACATGCCTAATGGCTGTGATGTAGCATGCTAATGATGCATGGCATGTACTGCAAATTTGTCTGTGGCATCATGACTATTCATTGTGTAAAGCAGTGGGTACATATCACAAGATCGACAACTTAAAATGTCGAAATTCACTTCACCGACAATTCAAATAACCGACATCGCAAATCACGGACGTTTACCAGGTAAGGGATGTAAATTCGCTACTCATGCCTACCATGGTTTAGTAAGTGTGGCAGTGTCATGCAACCATGGTAGGCATGAGTAGCGAATTTACATCCCTTACCTGGTAAACGTCCGTGATTTGCGATGTCGGTTATTTGAATTGTCGGTGAAGTAACTGTCGACATTTTAAGTTGTCGATCTTGTGATATGTACCCTCAGAGCCACCTACATTTACATCAAAATTGATTAAAAAGTTTAGCTTGATTTCTCACATTAAAGTCTTAATAAAAAGTCACCTTAAAACATTGGCATCAACTATATCATGTTTATAAATATTACTATCAAGAAAATATATACAATTTGTACAATTTAGCAGCACACATAAGGACTACAGGTGGGTATACAATGACAGAGTTCAGACTCCCTTGCAGAAATGTCTCTATTTCTCCGTCTACTAATATTACAAATGTTTGTAGCAAGAGTACAGCAAAGGTCACAGCAGCCCCAGGCATAGTTGCTGTGCTGTAAATTACATATACTTGGTAAGTATAAAGTGCATTACTTTTTATTTCTGCAAAATGACTAAAACATTACTCTCTAGAATTTCTGAAAAATATGTCATTGAAAGAAGTGCGGTTTAAATGCTTTAGCAAAGTATTTATAGCTGCTAGTGATAACATATGTTTCAGTTTCAGGTGTTATGTGTTGCTTTGTCTTCTAAAATGGGTGGTGATATGGCCAATCATGTCGAAAAACGGGAATGTAATATTGACATCAAACCTGGACACTTTGCAGGACAGCTTCACAGATTTAGCTGTCTTTTATTACCTACTTAAATTCTTGTGCTTCACTTATCTTCTATCCTAAAACACTTTTGAAATGTAAGACACTAGCATTGATTAACTGAACCATGTGAGTGTGTATATAAGGAAACTGATTTTAATAGGATTAGTCAGATCTTATCACACTAAAACTTACATATTGTATGGAGTAAACTATGCATTACCTTTTGTCAATTCTATTATTTTATTGAAGTTTTTAGTACTGAGAATATGTGCATGTACGTCAAATATATTTTTTTTCTTTTTCCTTTCACCTTATGCAAAATAAGGTACTGAATTGCAAACATCAGTGTACCTGCAAAACCCCTAATAAGATTTCATGCAAATCAGACATTCCCTTCACATGCACATAAGAGTGCAGTGCAAGCAATTTCATCTGATATAGTGGGGTGTCGATGTCTCATGACAGTGCATTTACACAGAATGAACACACTGTATTGCATGACTATGAATCTTTGTATAAGCTTTATTATTTTGCTGGTAGTTTCTGGTAGGTGTAATTCCAGTAAAAAGCAGTGGGGAATGTTTTTAATTTTACTAACTTGTCCTTCGTCATGTAACTAAAGCAAACACTCTCATTTCCATTACAGATGCCAGCTCAGATATTGTTTTAAATCAGCCTGGTCCTGAAATTAAAAAGCCGGATGAATCTGTCAGGCTGTCCTGCAAAGTGACTGGGTTTGATGTCAACAGCTACTGGATGCATTGGATTCAGCAAAAGCCTGGGAAGGGATTGGAATGGCTTGCAAGAATTGGCAGCAGGACGGATACACAGTATCACTCAGACACTATAAAAGGAAGATTCATTGCCTCCAAGGACTTCTCCAACCACATATTTTATCTACAGATGAACAGTTTGCAGCTGTCAGACACTGCCATGTATTATTGTGCTAGATGGTCACAGTGAAACAAAGTAAAACAAGACTCAGTCAAAAACCACAACTTTTGATAGTCTCTGAGGCAAAGTGTAACCTAAAATGTTTTACTGACAGAATTCCTTCTAAAGCTGTGGGCAGTGAAATGTAACGTAAAAACTCACAGATGGAAAATGTGTTATTTTCTGTCTTCAAGTGAAATATCAATTTTTTGCAACTACTCCACAGAACAATAGAAAGATTTTCTATAAAATATTCCTGAATCCAAAAGAGAGAAACAAGGTGATGGCATAGTAATCATCATTTGTACAGGGTGGGGTTGGGGGGGGGGGCAGGAGGCCAAGGCTGACACAAAAGTAATGAGTGTGTGTGAGTAAGAAAGACAGGCAGGCAGAAATGTAGCTAATTATTAAATGACCAATGAGACATAATGACCTGCAAGTCTCATGAATGAAATGTGTCTGTGAGTGTCTGCAAGAACACAGTCAAGGTCTGTGCTAGTTCTCCGTCTTGGTATGTTTTGTCTTTTAAGTCAGTTTTATTATTTGTTTAGTTTTTTAATTAATTTATTTATGTTTTATTACTCTTACTTCTTTTGTAATGTAATCAACCTCTATGACCTCCAAAGCTCACAACTCTTACCTAAACCAACTTAAAGTGCTCATCTTCCAACCAAATACTACAGTCATGACAGACTTTAACTATCTATAGACTGTGAAGCATACATTATCGCTAACTCACAGGGATATTTCTGGAACTTTATGAGCACTAATACCCAGGACCAGATAGTGTACGGTCCAACTAGGGAATCAAACATATTGGACCAATTACTCACCAACATGGTAGAGTGTTGCCCCCCCCCCCCCCCCCGTGTCACATCCTCTTTGGTGAACACAGACCACAAGCTTGTCCCTCTCAAAATAAAAATCAACCCAGAAGACCAAACTAAGCATGTAACAATTATTAACTAAACTAAAGCAATCCTATTTAGCAACAGTTTCTCAAAATTCATGGCTCCCTCAAACCCGAGAGCACAGCTGCCTATGTAGAATTATTTACAAGAACCCTGTACAAACATATAAATGGCTGCATTGAGGCTGTCCTACTACCAGAAGTAAGTCCAGATCTAAAACCAAAAACAAGCCACACTGTTGGAATCCTTACCTTGTCAGGCTATATTACAAAAAAAAAAGTGATGACCAAAATCAGAAAGAGCAACTCTCATAGAGACAAGAGCTGATTAAACTAAACAAGAAACTAAGAGTTTGAATAAAGTCCAACAAGGCCAGCATTACTGCAGCACAGGTTAAAGCTGCATTGTCCAAGGCCAAGAATACAGCTTCCATGGGACCCGATAATATCCCTGGCTGTGTTCTACGTGAATTACAAAGTGAACTGGCACCACATCTGTGTGCCCTGTTCACTCACAGCCTCATCTCAGCCTTTGTCCATACCGAATGGTGCACTGCTACAGTCATACCTCTCCATAAAGGAGGCGCGACTACAGACCCTGGAAATCATCACCCCATTAGCTTGATGAGTCTGATATATAAAGCTATGGAGTGCATCATCATGGACCTAATTAACAAGGATATAGAGAATCTCCAAACTCTAGATCCCATGCAGTTTGGTTTTGTGAAAGGTAGATCATGCCTGCTCAACCTGGTTGACTTTTTGAGTCAGTCACCAGAGCTGTGGATGAAGGTAAGGCAGTTCATACAGTCTACCTCGATCTGGCCAAGGCCTTTGATACCATTCCTCACACAGGAATTATTGATAAACTCACCAAACTAGGCATCAACCCCTATATTGTTAGGTGGGTTGCAAATTTGCTCACAGATAGAACCCACAGTGTGAAAGTAGCAGACTCCAAGTCAGACTGCCGACCAGTCATGAGTGGAGTCCCACGGGGATCAGTCCTGGGTCCTCTCCTGTTTGGCATTTCCTTCTCAGAAGTCCAGACCAACACGGAGGGACTCTGGCTGACCAAGTTCACAGACTTCTGCAAGATAGGAGCCATTATTAACTCCCCAAGTGATGCAGACATCCTACAAGAAGGCCTCACTGAGACCAGTGACTGGTGTCCAAACCATGGCCTTAAGCTTAATGCCAAAAAATGCACCGTTATCCCCTTTGGGAAAAACTAATTTCCCACTAATTACCACATTGATGGGAGCCCACTGAACACTGAAGGTGTTCTAAGATATCTGGGGACACAGGTTGACAGCACCCTCTCCTTCGACCACCACATTCCAACTGTGGTCAGAAAGTCCTTCTATGTGGCACATCTCATTACCAAGGGTTTTGCATCTAGGAAGAAAGAGGTCATCGTCTCTCTCTACTCTTCCCTCATTAGACCAATCATAGAGCATAATGCCCCATTTGGCATGTACCTCACTAGACAACTGCAACAGCTGGAGAGGCCACAAAAGTACCTTATGAAGAGGATCCTAGGCCTTAAACACATGCCCTACATGGACAGACTCAAAAAACTCCAGCTGTTCTCTGTCTCATATCATCTACTAAGAGGCGATCTCCGCTTGACTTACAAAACCATGTCTGAGCTAGCTCTGTTAGAAATGCTACATCTAAAGAAATCCTAATCCTTTCACAGAACACACTGAAGAGATCTCAACCTCATTACCACAATCAGCAGAACATGCTGGAGGGACAGGTTCATAACCCAGCGACTGCCCATGCTCTGGAATAGACTTCCCATACATGTCAAGCAGAGCACCTCACTGGCCCTCTTCAAGAGAAATCTTGATGAGTGGATGGGAAATAGAAAGTTCACCCTGGGGATCACTCCAGTGGCTCTACTTGATAGAGGCACTGGGAACTGATGTCGGGTGGCACAATGCCAGGGCACTTTTATGGGCTAGGCTTATAAAGGCTTCAAGGCCATTAGCCTAGTATCCACCTATAAACCTATGAATTATAAGGTCAGGATAGCCTCCCAGGCTAAGGACAATCACAACACCATCTTCAGGTATGTCAGGAACCCTCAGCAGTGTGCAGAACTGTTGGTAAATGGTGTCATTGCTGGACAACTCACACACATTCTACTTAGGTATATATTTAAGTAACAGTATGCAAGTATCTGCCATTCACTTGTGTTCTTACCCATTTATTTTCCTGTTCCAAGTTCAACACTTACCTTGATAGTCCTGCAGTTACAGATGTTGTAATTTGGGACTGACTCTGTCTGATGCTAGCAGTACACAGGCATTACATGGGTAAGCATGTCACCTGGTGGATAGCCAACTGGATCACAGACGGGAGTCAGGAAGTTAGAATTGGGGAGTCCACCTCTACAAAGAGGCCAGTCACAAGTGGAGTCCCTCAGGGATCAGTTCTTGGACTGCTCCTTTTTGACATTTACTTCTCAAAAGTCAAGGCCAATGTCAGTGGTCTGTGGCTGACTAAATTTGCAGATGATTGCAAATTAGGAGTTGTCATTGAATCTCACACTGACACAAATGTTCTCCAGGAGGGGCTGACACAGGCAAATAACTGGTGTCAGAACCATGGACTAAAACTAAATGCCAAGAAATGCATAATTGCATCCTATGGGAAGTCACCTATCCCTGGTAACTATCATATTGACAACACACCCCTTACAATTGACCCA